>NC_133896.1:131729919-132034841 GCF_964199755.1 Larus michahellis
CATTTTTGGCACTGTTTAGTGCAGCGTACACTTTATATGGCAGTAGCGGTATGCATGTGCAGGATTAGCCTATCTGTACATCCAAATGGTGGTTATGTGTATCTCTGGGTAAAACCAGAAATCTGGACTTTAATTGTGCAGAGGCATATGGTAGTCATCAGACTTTTCAACGGTTAATATGGTAGTACACGTCGTTGTGAATATATAATTATTTTCAAATGTGTTTTTCCCATGTAAAGGGAGAACAGAACATAGCTGGCATAATTTTGGATGCCAGAAGGGCATTGTAGTTAGTAATATCACATAGGTCGTGCTACCTCCAATTCTTTGCCTCACTGATTTTGCTGATGTTTTGAATAACTTACTAAAACTCTGACATTGTTGTGTATCTATGCCTTTTTTTTCTTTTCAGCTTTTGGGTTGATTTCATTTCCTTTATGTTACTCCTTTCTCATTTGACCAACCTTCAAAGCTTTCCATACAACAGAAACCACAAGAATTGTGTCTTCTGTCTTGACAAAATCATTCAGCCAAGAGGCCAAGGCCTTTTGCTACCCGTGTTGGTGTAAAAGTTGTGGTTGTAGTGCAGTATAGGCATACCTTAATCTGGTTAATAGTAGCAATGTAACCACCATAATACACATCCCAGTGTGGACTGTAAAGCAAGCAATAAAGCTTTTAGCAGTGGTTCTTACCAACTGCATTGTAGACTGCCTTGAAGATAGCTGGTAATGTTATCTGGGCTTTGATTGGCTTTATGGATGTCCGTGACCAGCCTGATGCAGTTTGGGATTACCCAACTTCTGCACCTATCTTCATTTCACAAAAGCAGTTTCTGTTGCTTGCTCTCTGACAGCGTTATTGCAAGGTGCCACAGAAGAAACCTCTGCTTAGTTTCTATGCCCAAATCAGAATGAAACCAAAAAGCTCTTTTTGTGCTCTCCTTTCTTCATTTTAGAAACCGATGTTTAGAAAACGTTGTGCTCTTTTCCTCGTCTTGCCTTGTCCTTTCTTATCACATGCCTTAGCTATAACATGGGTATAACTGGGAGGAACTACCATCTTGGAGCCTGAAGCCTTTCTGTCCATCACATGTTGGTTTTTGCATTGCTTCTGGAGATGAAGATGCACACACACACAAAATCCTGTAGAGGCTGAAGCACCCATAAATCTCATTAGAAATCCTTAAACAACTAAATCTGAGTTTTTAGTGTCTTTGACAGTGCCTGCAGAAGTATAGATGTTCTGTTTGGAGACCATATATTCTTGACTTTTTCTCCAGTGGAATGGAAGAAGATAAAAACTGTGCCAGAAATTCCATATGCAAAGTAATTTTATCTTATTTCTTCCTTTTTAGACTTTGTATCACATGGTAACTTTTTTTGACAGAGAGAAACTATTCTCCAAACCTCAGCAGTAAGAGGAACAGACTATATTTTTAAAAAATTTCTCTGGAATATTAGTGAAGTGGACAAGATGAGTGATACGTTAATACCTATAATGCTTTATTACACTTACGATCACAATCAGCCTGCCAGATACAATCATAGAATAATAATTTGGGTTGGAAGGGACCTTTAAAAGTCATCCCTTCCAAATCCCCTGCAATGAGGAGGGACATCTTCAACTAGACCAGGTTGCTCAGAGCCCCGTCCAACCTGGCCTTGAATGTTTCCAGGGATGGGGCATCTACCACTTCTCTGGGCAATCTGTGCCAGTGTTTCACTACGATGTTGTTGATTATTTAAATTATGTGGAAATTTTAGTTCACAGACACAAATTGCATTGGATGTTAGCAATGTGATGAAAGAAACGTGGTGAGAAAAAACAGGAAGCAGATTTGAGATCCACAGAGGTATTTCTCTTGACCTGGAGCATCATTCTTGACAGAGTTACAGGACAGATACAAAGCTGAAGTAGCAGATAGATGCTTTCCCTTGCCTTGTCTCCTTTTAAAATGTTATTTGGTTAACTGCAGTCTGCCCTTTGTTGTGTTTACTTTATGGAGATTAAAAGATCTTGGAGATTTTGTGAAGGGACAAAAGAAATGTAGAGGACTAGAAATTTAACATGAATTAAAGAAATGTAAAATAAAGCAGATTTACCAGACATCCTTATGCCAAGTGATATTTATAGCTGGAACTTCTAAACGTACATTTTACTTACAGCTTTACCGTTACTGAAGTCTTATAAATTCCTCCCTCCTTCACTTTTCAAGCTGTGTGTTTGTAACACACATAATCCTTATAGACAACTAATCACTAATCTTTTTTTTTAAATCTATGAATATTTTTTTCATAAAAGAAATTATAAGTTCGAATACTTGATTCCACTGATGTTGTTCTTAGATATATATATATTAAATGTTCAAACTGTGAAACCATGGAGAAATTCACTTAATGGTCACACCGACTCTTCACCATACTTTGAGATTATTCACCCTAGAACCTTACAGGGAATCAGCAGAGCCACTGAATCTTAGCAGTAACATGTTATGTTGAACTTAAAACACCTCTGCTTTCTAGTTTCATGAGAAGCAGCGGGTTTGATGCCAAGGAAGTTTAAGTGACACTAAATATAGCATCAGTTAGAGGGCATATCTAGTAACATTACAGTGAGCTTTGAATGTTACCATCATTCATAAGATTTTCTGTGTGCCTAGTCTATTATGACTTGCACATTCTGGCAGTGTTGCTCTTATTATTCATGACAACAAATCCTAACATCAGCAATTTTTTGACAACGACCCAGTTTTAATAAAGAGGGCATACTAGAATTGGTCTTAAAGTGTATACTGACTAACCCCTTTATTATTACAACATTTCATGCAGTGCTGCCTTAGCAAGTTTTCCCTTGCCTCCTGCTCCTCATGTGTATTGTATTATATATGTCATTATACTTTAATAGTGAGTGAATGTCGTCGGTTCATCCAAACATGTATTTTGTCTTTATGGTTTGACCAGTATAGAAATGCAGTTAAGTGTGCCTCCGTAGTATGCAGTGGGTAGTCTACTCGCCATTTCAATTTTTCCTTTTGAAAAGATGATGTTCAGTTTACTCTCCTGGTTCCGTGCTGAAGTGTAGAAATAAGCTGTCACAGATGGTATATGTGATGCTGTAAGTAATCTTTCCATAAACACAAAATTATATCTTTTCTTTAATAGGAATTCATTTCTAGATGATAGTTTCTGATCTATCAGGAGCAGATTTCTTTAAGATTTTAATGAGGCTTTTAATTCAAGACTTCAAATGAAACATATCTACCAGTCTTGTTCATATGCTTTATGAATGTATAGTTTGTCAAAAAAAAAAAAGGTATACTTCAAAATTTTCTAGGCATCTAATTGATTTTATTTTGTCAGGCAAAAGGCCTAAAATACTAATCTCATGCCTTGATTGATTAAATAGTTACTTTGATTTTTATTTCTTAAGCGTCTTCAAAGTTAGGAAATTGTAATTAAGTGTTATGTGCTTTGCTTTACTGTTTTATTCCATTTGATGTTGCAAAAGGGGAAAAAAATGCCCTGATCAGCAAAACGAAGTCTAGGGTTTCTTCACGTATTTAGACCATAGGAGGAAATCAAATCCCTTGTTTCTTGATCTTGTGTTCAGTGTATCTTTTTTCCACTGAATATCACACAGTTACTTAAAGCCATTGATCTTGTCAGAGTGTACTCAACCACTGTTTGCAGAGAATGTTCTTTTCAACTGCAATACAAAGCTTTAGCTTCCTGATGTATTTTCTTACACATACGATGAAAATTAATAGTTAAGGAAACAGATGCAGTAGTTCTTATTTGATCAGGTTTTATAATGCTACCTTAGTATATAATGATTAGACATTTAAATGAAATGTGAATTGTTCCATACCCCACACCCTAAGCATGCTAAACATTCTCCTGACTATTTTAAATCACTTCAGTTGAAGTTAAATGTTTATGAACAGGAATGAATAAGTGCTGTTGCTCAAGAAGAAGCAAAGGATACTGCTTCTTAAAAACATACGTATTTGGAGAAACAGACCACAGCAAAGTCAGTTTCAAGGAAGCCTGCGGATGGCAGAGTGGGACTAGAAGGAAATGAAAGCCTATAAGGAAAATCTGTGACAAGAAATAGCATTAAAAGAACTGCCTGAAAGTCCAGGTGGCTGAGGTCAGAGTGGCATCACATTTGAGGGAAAGATCTGGAGGGCTGTATAATGTTCCGCCTTCTAGGTAGTTTGTCGGCAGTGAATCAAGGATTGGTCTTCTGAGGGTGCTGTCCTCGAGGATTACTTAGATGGAAGGGATCCCATATTTCATCTTGGAAAGATAGAGTCTTATCACTGTGGAGCTAAACAGATACTTAACAGATCACCAGGGCAATATGCCCCTTTTCTGAGCTGACTTGTGCCATCTCAGTCCTTCCAAGAGAGGAGGCACTCTTCTCTAAGGGAGAGTGGAAAATACCATGCAGACAGGAACAGCTTCCTTAGCCCCTTACCTTCCTGAGACCATTTTATTGTTGTTTAATATATATATGTAAATAGATGCTAAATAAAGCATGGTTAGTTTCATATTGACTCAGAGCACACTGATCTGCGAAACAGAACATTTGTGTTTCATTTAAAATTGTTTACTATTTCTACACAAGAGAGCTATGTAGGCTGTGAAGGGATTGGTGATGAGGACATAGCGAGGCCTATGTTACGTTTTGAGAATATTGCTGAACTTTTTGACTGTAAACTCTACCCATCAAGAATATAAACAGGATTGTGCTGCAGCTGCAGATTGCATCTGGCCTGCATAAGCATATTTAGACAAATTGTGCATGATTTGCATGTTTTTATTTGAAACCTCTATCACCCATTATACAGCATTCTCCTGTAATACTGGGCTGTAGCCAGGCAAAGAGAATGAGGAAGCTGTGGAGAGGCAATCAGATATTTAAAGGGCTGGGGCACAGGGATCCCCATCTAGAAGATTTCGATAAGCTGGATACAATTTTGTACAATTGGAAAATTTAGAAAGGGATTGGCAAGAGATACATGTTTTTTGTGCAGAGTGTAGCATGAAGACTGTAAGTCACTTTAAAAGTGTGCACTATTCACCCCTCAGAAGTACTTACATGCCTGCTTTTTCCTTCCATTCTCAAGAAGATGCATCTGCAAAAGAGAACTGAGGCAGAAAAACAAGAGGAAGGAAGAACAGGTGAAATAATGTGTGTGGTGCAGTAAGAAGTAGCATAGAATCCTGAATTGTTAGTGGGGTAAAAGGAGGAAGGATGGAAAATAGATGTCAGTGAAATAATGATTATAGATTGTGTTTAGTGGTGTAGAATGGAGGCAGAAGGGGAAGAAAAACAGACATAGCCCAAAAAGGAAGATGAAAACACTTTGTTTCTTGATGTCCACTGTCTCAGAGGGTAAAAGGAAGGAAGCAATACAGTCAACCAAGGGGAGGTAGATCTCTACCTCTGAAGGCAGGGTAAAGTTAGCTTTAGAGGAAAAGAGGTAGTATGAAAGTGTATTGTGAGTTAAGAACAGAAAGGAGAGATATATGGATGCTTTGGTAAAATGCTAGAGACAAGCAGTTGTTAATTCACAGAACTGTTAGGGGATTGAGACGATGGGATTTCTCAAGTCCCACTGTATCCATCAATCTAGAGAAAGTCAACTGTGTGCAGCTTACATCTGTATTGCATAACTGTATCAAGACAAATCTTGCAATATTTCGCTTATGCATCTCTCACCTAGAAGTTATTGTTCACTATTATTTGAATGACTCTGCCTAAGTTGCTGCTTATGGCACCCATCTAAAAAGTTACGAGTAAATGACTGAACGGAAAAGAAATCCTCCCTTTAATAGCTTGAATAAAGCTGTTGTACCATTACTGTTACTCGGTCTCTCAAGTCCTTTTTATTCAAGCTACTGCAGTACTTATGCTCCAATTTACAAGGGATGGGATTAGCTTTTCTTTTTACTTATTCTCTCTGCCTTTCTCCAGCTGGAGGACTGAACCTATTAGCTCTGATGCATCAAAAATGCATCCAGTATTAACATCTGCCTAGCTGCTGCTTTTCCCCCCTGTGATAGGACCTTGAGTTGCCCAGAGCCTTAAAGTGGAACTACCCCCACCTTTTCCTTTGAAGTGAGCATAACAAAAGACATCAAACGGCTTCCAGTCTTTAAAGCTAAGTGTATTAGAGCACAAACTAATAAGCTAGAATAAGGTGGCTGTTAAGAGATAGAAAATTCAGATCTGCTGAGACAGATCAAACAAGAGTACCTAAACCAAAAATTACTCTTTGGTTACTATGTGATTGTCTGGTGGTCCTTTTCTGCATCCTTCCTTATGAGTCCCGTGACTTTCAGTGTCTTCTCAGTTGAATTAACTCTAAAACATCCCCCTGGGTTCTTAGGAAGCTTTCTTTCCCTCTGTCATCTTCGGGCTGAAAAGAAACGTGCTCACTGCTGATAGCACATCCCTACTCCGCTCAGAGGCGTGCAGTTTGCTCTCTTCTGTCTGGCTTCAGTGTTGGTTGTCTCTACCTGCCCTGTGCCCTGAAGCTTCGGCCTGCAGAGTATGCCCAGATCTTCTGGGGAATGGTGCTTTCTGCTTTTTTGCCAGGGAGTGTATATGCAGTGCTGTAGCCAACACCACGCAGGAAGACTTCTTCCCTACTGCCCAGCTTGTCTTGCATTTTAAAGAAGTGTAGTACATAGTACATGCACAGTAAGCTTTACACTAGGAAACAAACACTGCTACCATCTGTTATATATACCCTCATACAAGATAATGCTGCTTTTTAATAATTTCATCTCATATAACGATGCAATATAGAGGCTGATGAAGTAAAGGTTTTGGATTGTATTTAGTGGTAAATTGGCCGTTTTACACAAGATTGGAACAGATCAGCAGGGCGCTTAAAGGCACAGGGAACGATAAAGGTTAAAATGTCTAAAATGCTGGCATATGTCAAAATGTGTGTCCATAACATGCACAGAGTACAACCCATGGAAGATGCTGATCCATTGAAAAAGGAATAATGGCAGTAGATAAAAGAGAGTTGATCAATGTGTGAACGGAAATTTGGAAAAACAGACTAGGAGGAGGAATAAGTGGAATAAAGGCCACAGAATACAAGGAAATATCTCAGAAGATTTGAGAGGAGGATTATTCTAGCTACAGAGTTTTCCTAAGGTTATGTAAAAAATGACATAGAGAGCAGAGAAAGATTCCTTTCTGACGGTGAGATTAAGAGAAGTAATTTAGGTAAGGATTTGGTATTTTCTAATTTGAAGAAAACATCATAGCCTGATAAAATTAAACAAAAACATCAAAAGAAACATGCAGTTGTGTCTCTTCAAAGTAGAAGTAAGGTTTGAAGGAAGACATAGTCTGAGAAGATAACTGTAGAAAGGAGTAAAGGGATTTAAGATACCACCTCTAACTACTTTAACAGATCATATGGATATTGAAGGTTGCTAGCATCTCAGTAGAGCCATGTGTAAGATTATTGAGCTTTTAACTGCAATTTAAACAACTAGCAGATAAATTATACTACACATTTTTGTGAGAACTTATTTACAGCTCATAGAGTTTTTGAGGCTCTAGTGACGCTGGCAACTTTCCAGCTCAGCTCACCCTCAAGAGGAGATTTTTCACTGCGCTGCTACTATTCCAAATGTGAAGCAAACAAAAAACCCCACGTCTTTCCTGAAGGTAGCCTTGTACTCTGCCTGCAGGAGCAAAAGCCTGAGAGAATACCTTTTCCTAGCTTTCATCCTGGTGGGAGTCTATACCACTTATCTTCCTAATAATTTATGACAGATACAAATGTGTATCACTTTAATTCTGTATTGATGCTACACCCTCTCAGGCAGTTAACTACAATTTAAAAATACCTGCATGAATCTCACTGCAGGCTCTGCTGGTTCCTTACTTTCCGGTTGGAAAAATTTCACACCTTACTCCACATGGTAGAAATGCACTCCATAGGAAGTAGCAACCACAGAATATACCTTAACACTCGTGTTTGGAGTGGTGTCTGTACCCCTTAGGCTCTTCCAGATCACTGCTAGATCTCAACTAGTAATACAAATTAACAGTCACAACAGTATTATTTTATTAATATTATGAATTTCTCAAATTCATCACAGCAGCAGGAGGGAAAACCACCTTTGGCAGTGGGAGTTTAACCTCTGCAGTATCTATATGTAGAACAGCAACAGCCTATCTCCTTTTCAGGAATCTATTCCTTATGCTATGGTTGAGAGAAGAGAAAAGCCCCCCAAAAGCTGTTCATGTGCTTTCCTTCTCACAGTCCCCAGCCAGAGGCCGTGCCTTGGCAAGCTTCCTCTTAATGTGCCCAGGGCAGGCGTCTGGCCTGGGAAGGTGACAAGCATTGAACCTTTTGCTTGGGCGGAGCCTCTCAGCTGAGATCAGCTCCAGCCATAGCACTCCTCTCCTTTTCCAGTGTGAAATCAGACAGATAGATTAGTGTAAACCTTCAAAATTACCTATTTGCTTTGCAACGGGTGGCAGAGAAGAGGAATGCTTGTTTAGTCAGGCACTGATCTCAGTGGGGAAACAGCGGTTTGTTATTTCCCCTGAATGCAAAAGTGCGTTTAATCTACCTCGAGAGGTGTGGAGTGCTGCAGCGCCACAGTCACTTTAGACAGCCAGAAGTGTGGGCTGCTATTGAAAGCCGTTGTTCCACCCCTCCCTTTGTGCTGGAACTACTCTTCTCACTGCTGTATGCTAAGTAGGGTTAGCAAACTGGAATTAATTTCCCAGCTGAAAATTAGGCTTTTATTAAATCTGTCTGAAAACTAACCAGGAGAAAGAAGTTTCTTGAGCCACAGCTCCATGTGGGCGTAGGAGTGCTAGTGGTGGCACAAGGGACGTGGGTGAAGGGTGCCTTGCGGTAGCTTGTGCTCGCTTTCCTGGGACAGGATATTCCCCAAGAGGTGTGGGCATTTTCAGAAGTCTGGAGGAGGAACAGCCTCAAATACCACGTGTACTAGCCTTCTCATTTCGGTTTAAGTAGCTGCTGTCTCCAGCAGGTTATTCTGTAAAAGGGCAATATGCTTGTGAGACTTGCTGAGCATGAGTTTGTGTATGAAAGGAACAATTTACTAGTTTATGATAGCATCATGCTGAAGTGGTTCTCCCTCTCTTCTGTTGTTTTATTAGCAACATTTATCACTATATTCTCTGCATAAATAAAGTAATTTAATAATGTCCATTGAAAAGGGATATTACTCTAATAAACAAAAAAAAAATCTCATTATTTTTAAACTAAGGACGCTCTGTTTTCTTGAGCTAATACCCTACAATAGAATAGGTAACAATAATATACATGCTTAATAATATAATTCTTCGTGCAGCAGGTTAAAGTAAACAAACATCCTGTTGTTATTTCTCCAAATTCTCTAATTTCCCTTCTGGCCTGTGTAGCAAAAAAATCACCAGAGATACTGAAGGTAGAAAAAATAACATACATAATCGGTATTTTAATTTCTGGGCCCAAGAGTATATTTCCAGTGCAATGCTAAAACATTGTATACCCTTTTTGTACTTTTAAAAACAAAATACCAAGATGTGCATATAGGAGTGAAACAACTGCTTGTATTAATATTAATTAGCAGGCATAGGAAAGGAGCATTAATAATAAATAGATAACAAACATGTTTTAACTTCAGGCATTTGATGGCTAAAATTTGTTCTTGCTGTTTTCTACTGGTGGTTTTCTTTTTCTGATACGTCCAATCTCAGGAATGAAGGTCTGGTATTCATAAGGTAGACCAGTGGAAACCACAATGAACCTAGACGCATGAAATTGTTTGCTATGAGACCAAGGATAAGATCTGAACTCTGTAGGGATCTACACAAAAAGAACCAAGCACTTTGTCTGATCCCTAGGTCCGGCTGATGAAGCTTATTCTCTTCTGAAGCAGTGAAGCAGAAATGAACCTGAGTTTTCAGAGCTATGTTTTCAGACTTTAATTTCTAACAGATTTAGTAGCCTGAGAAACAGAATAGCTTGTGCTGTTCATAAAAATGAAGATTAGATGTTTGGGGCCGGTCATCCTACCGTGTATCTGTCACTCTGGGACTGGTTGTTAGAAAGCTCTTCTATGTGAGGTTTTACCAAATCAGTTGTCCCATTCCACCTCTATAACCTATCTTGTTAACACCATTTATTCCTAGCTTTGTGATGCTTGTCAGATGCTATTCTGTAAGGAAAAAATGAAAACTGTGCAGAGGTACTAGTTGAGAAGGCAACGTAAAGCAAGGATTTGTCCATCAAGATCTGCAGATTGGTGGAAATTTAAAACAATGTGTACCTTTTTCCTTCTGGTAATTGTATTCCATGCTGAAAAATACCCTCTGTCGGTCATATTTTTGTGCTTGTCAGAAAATCTTGAATCAAACTAGGTGTAGAAACATAAAATAGAATTGATTTGTGATTTCACTTGGGATGTAGCAGGAAAAGGAAGCTTTGCCTATAACTTGTAGTAGTACTCAAGTAAATAAATATGAATCATTGGATAACTGCTGAAATAATAAGACCTGCTATTAACAAACTTAAAAAAATCATCCTGAAATCTGGCCTTAGTAACATGGTGGTAACATGTATTTTGCATTGAAAAGGATTTGTTTTATGCTAACCAGTTAATATGGTATTGTTAAAAGTTTTTATGAAGATCAAAGACTTAGCCTGTGGCATTACAAGAATACGTCAAAAGATTTCAAGAAAAATTAGAAAAGCTCAGCAAACATTTTTATGGCACTGGCAACAGTGGTGGCATTAGTCTGTGTGGTACTGTGAAATGCATTTTGTGTTTTGTAATTTTTTTAGTATGATATGCATCTTTTTTTGATTCTTTTTTGCTTCAAGTTTGTTATATGTCTTCCAAGTTTAAACAAAATACTTTGTGACAAATTATAACTTAAAACTGTGAGAAGGCTGCCTATGTCTTGTGAAGCTATTTGGTTCTGATTATCATCTCACATACTTAAAATATATATTCTTTCGAGTTAGTACAGCCTTTTTCTTTTCTCAGTTAGTATGTCCGCTCTGAGTAGAGCGTGAAATATTCAACTATTTCGGATAACATGTTGGTAATTTTTTTCCACTCACCTACACAGTAGAGCAGAGGCTAGTGTTATGTAAACCAGGTGCAGTTCATATTTTTAAGTTCTTTTGTTTACTGTAGCTAAAGGCTCATGTCTTGTTAAACTTGTGAATCTGGAAAGCTACAATCATCTGAGTATAGGCACCTATATAACTTACTTCCAAATGCTGGCAAAATTTAGTATGCTGTTGGGCACCTTACTGTACCTGAGTCTTCTCTCTGTCAGCTTTCTTTCCTTCTGACTTGATGCATTGTGCCAGGAAAAGGATAATTTGTTTGGTCTGTTTCCTGATGTGCTTTCAAGAAATTTGGCTTAACAGGGAATGATTGATAATGTTTTTAATTTGCTTGTTTACTTTGAAGGGCCACTTTCTATTCTTCCTCAAGGTATATGCCTTTGCAGGGTTGTCAAGAGTCCAATACTCACTCACTGGGTTCCTTTAGATATTCCACACAAAAAGAGTTTAATGTTTTAATACCAAATGTACTTACTTGAAGATACTTGATGTTACACAGGATTTTGATTTAGCAGAGTGATACAGCAATGTACTGAAATCACAACGCAAGCATAATATAGCAATTGCAATACAGCTGAATGGCAATACAAATGTGGTTCCCATTGGAACTGGTGTCTATATGCTTGCCGTCATGATGCTGGATATCCCCAGATGCTTGGAAGGCATGCGTGGCTTGAAGCCAGCTCAAGCCCGTTGCTGTCTTCAAAGTTCATTTTGTCAGTTGTTCCATTTTTATACTCTGTGTTGAGCTGAGCTGCCCATACATTTCCCTCGTGCTGGTCTGTCTGTTTCAGGAAGATAATACTTTCTAGTGATTATTTTAGGGAAGGCCATTTGCACAACCCGTTGACCCACTCAACCAACCAATACAGCTCTTTATCTACAGCAAAGGACACCCTCCCATCCCCTTGCCATTGAGATGAGTTCAGCTTCCTTTACAGCAGCTGTAGTCACTCCCTAGGTTCTCTTCAGATCTTCATGAGCATATCACCTACGCTCATCTCCTCTGAGCTTTCTTCCACTGCAGGGGTTTGTTGATCAGTTTGTTGATTCAGGTAGAGATCTATTATGTGAGGTTCTGCTTTTTTTCCTATTGGTTATGCTTTCAGCTTAGAAAAGGACTAAACAGTGAACACTAAAATACCCATTCTGCTATAAAACTGTTGTACTAATTGAGCTCCTGTGCCTAGTATAGGAAATATAGATCCAAATTTGCAATGGGTTAATTCTGATAACATGGGTATTAAGGAAGGGCACATTAGGAATGAGGAAAACTTTTTAAAAAAGAATTATTTCCCTGTTCCTTTTGCCATACCTGTTCAGATAGTTCACCCTTGAAGGTATGTTGCTAAATATGCATTTTTTTAATATATGTTTGAGTGGTACTGAGCAAATCTGAATTTGTTACCATTTTCCATGACTTTCTATACACAACCTTAGTTTTTGAAAAGATGCCTTGTCCTAATGGTACCTTGCCACCCATAAGAAAAAAACGTTAGAACTGGAGGTTCTAGCATTTTAAATTGGGAAGAAAAGTTAAAACACGAACTCTCACTTTAATTAGTTTAGTGGAAAAAAAATCAGATTGAGACGTACGGAATCATTTTGATTTAGAAAATGGTAAAACATAATAAAATATTAAGCATATTATAACATTCAATATTTTATATATTTTGGTATTGCAATTAATATTTTACTGTATGACAAAAGTAAGTGTATAACCATATTTTATTTATCAAACTGAATATTCTTGCTATGAACAAATTAATTTTTTTTTTTAAAAATAGTGATGTTCCTGAAAACTGACATGTTTGAGGCATGCTTCTGAAAAATACTTCTTAATTTTCCAAAAGGTCATTGTTCTATCATCCTCTCATCACAGTATCTGTGAAAGAAATAGTTTTATATATCCTAGATGCATAGCGGTGTTTATGTTCGTCACATAAAGTAAAAAGAGAAGTGTCATTAAATTGAAGTTTCACTGGTACAAGTTACAGTGCAGATTAAACAAAAGCTTATTTGATCAGTTATTACTCTGAATTCGTCATTTTAGATCCTGATTAGATTAACAGTATATCTTTATCTGAATGCCATTGATTTCATTCAATTGGGCATTGATCAGGTATGTTTTTTTAAAAACTACCTGTTGTGTGATTTTAAGATATATTAGATTTTGCCCTTTTGTTTTTAGGCTATTTATTGTATCTCTTTCAAAGTAGAAAAAGAAGTTGTAGACCAACAATTTACAACACGCAGGAAGGAAAAGAACATTCCTTTCCAGGTATTCAAGACTCTATTTAGCATAAAAAAAAATTAAATTAAATGCTGATCAAATTGAAGTCAGTGTGAACTCATGTATTTAAATAATAGTTATAAATTCCTTTCTCTCAGCAGTAGGTCGCTGGTAAAAATGAGATCAGCTCCTTTGAAATGTCATGATTATTGCCATAAAAAAATTTGTTACTGAAAGTTTTGTTTTCAAGACACCTTTATGATCAGTGAAGCTAGAGACTTCGAAAACCTATTTTTACTTTCATTAAAAGGGGAATTGCAGGAACCCCAAAGTGAGGATATTTTATTTTCTCATAATCTCATAGGGTGTTCAACCATAAGCAGAACTGAGATGAACAAAAGAGTATCTGTCCTTGTTTTTGTCTACAGGCTGAAATTAGTGTAAACAGTTAGAAGAAAAATCATCATAATAGGTAGCTTTGAGTTCTTTTATTTTCCTTTCTTCTATCTTTGTAATGGAAGTCTCTTATCTTTCAAACATAGTTACAAGGTATAGCATACAGACTAAATAAATTACAAAGTGTTAACAGTGCCTTTAATTTGTAAAGTGCATTTTTATAACTTGCTCTATTAAATTACGTGTTTAAAAAAAAAAACAAAACCAAAACCAAACCAAACCAAACCAAAAGCAAAACAGAACGACCAAAAAATACCCAAACCCCAGACTAACCAACCGACTGATTGACATCAGCCGGTGGTCCAGAGAAAGTAGTGATAGCCTTTTAGGCACCTTTGTGCAAACACTGAGAGCTCTACAAAAATGCAAATTTGTTATGATTGAAAGCAACCAGTCCTTTCTCCGTACCTCTGCTTTGTACCCTTTAGTGATGGGTGATGGCTATCAAGATATCCAGGAGAAAATGTAAGGGAAATATATTCATTTCTACACGATGGAACAGTACGTTAAAACTGATGATTCTGCCTTTGCCAATGTCATTACTGAATCCTTTAATGGGACCATTACTGATTATATAATAACTTAATCGTTCTCTTCACCTCACCCATGTACACCTTGAGGAATTAGGTCCCAGTTCTGAATGATCCTTAAAGCAAGAATCTGCAAAAAACTTGGAAGAAAATTAGGAGAAAGTGAAGTGTTGAAACAAAAATACTTATATAAAAAAGGATAGTTGTTTTTCATTAGTCTCCTGACCTTAATCATATGATTTTTTTTAATTTTCAGAAGTTGATAGCATCTTTGTTCACTGTAGTTAGATTTACAAACAGCAAAAGTAAAAAATGAATGCTAGAAGTCTAAGATGTGCTGTTTCCTTTTGTTGTTGTTAACTGGTTGTCAACATGGCAGCAATATGACCAGACAACAATGAAGGCTAGCAGCATCCTGGGCTGTACCAACAGAAGCAGACACAGTAGATCATGGAATTGATTATTCACCTTTACTTGTCACTGAATGGACCATATCTCAAATAAGATATCCAGTTTTGGGACGCACAGTGCAGGAATGATGTTGATAAACAAGTGTATTCTGGGGCCACCGAGGTTGTCATGGGGCTGGAGACCTTATGCTGTGAGGAGAGGCTGGGGGGCTGGGGTTTGTTCAGCCTGGAGAAGGGACAGCTGTGGGGAACCCTAACAGTCACCTGTCCTTACTTACGGGAAGGTCACCAAGAAGACAGAGGCAGGCAGGAGAACAGAGGACCATGATCATGAACTGAAAAGAATTGGTCTGACTGGATACAAGGGGAAAAAACAGCCCCATGAGAATAATTAAGCACTGGATCAGAATGCCCAGAGAAGCTGTGGTATCTTTGTTATTGGAGGTTTTCAAAACCCAGATGGATGAGGCCCTGAGCAACTTGGTGTGCATTCAGTGTTGAGTCTGCTTTGAGCAGAAGATTGGACTGGATGACCAAAAATTCTAAAAATTCTGAAATTTTAGGGCTATACTTTGCATTAATGCGTTTACTGATATTATTGAATTTAGCCCTTCAGGACAAGGTTACAATTGGCCTTAAAATTTCTTCAGTTTGCATACCATTTTGTGTACATAGCAAGCAACTATTTTGTGTACAGGTGACCAGCATTCATTGACCTGGTAACTAAAAAAAAAACTACCTCCCCTGAAAAATATGAAGCATGCCTTTGAATTGGAATAGGTAACTTCTGGTTTCCTGGAAAGAAGGGAAACTAACTTAATTGTTTTCAGCCCTTCCCCATCTTGAGCCCAAAAGACCTGGGAGATCAGGCTCATGCAGAGGTTGTTGGCCAGCTCATGGAAAAAAAAATGAGATGCATGGTTCTTCCCTGGACTGCTCAGTGGTGTGCGTAAAGCAATTATTGTCCTGAAACAGGCTGGATTGTGTTTCTGATGTCTAATTGTTCAATCCAACAGCCAGTTTGGAGATGCAGAGGAAAATTTGTTTTCTATCAAAGACTGACAAATTGCCTAGTGTGGCTTTTAGGGTAGTTAGTTTACTTTTGGAAGGGTGAATGGCATTTTTTCTCCTGCAGCATTACAGAGAGCTAGTTTAGGTTAATTTAAAAGCTTGATGTTCTAAACGGAGTTTGTAATTTTGCTAATATGCAGTTTAATTAGATAAGTAGCTCACATGTCTATCTGTTTAAGGTGACATATGAATATTGAGGAGATAACTTATGAGTTGCCTTTGCCTGGAGGCAGAAATGGGAACCCAAGCCTTTGCAGACTGGGTTGCTCTCTATGTAGACTCTCATTTTCTTTAATAAGTGGAAGGAGGGAGGATGTGCTGAAAGGATACTCTTGAGTTCTGACAACTGACTAAGTAAATTATAGTGAAGCTGAAACCATGGTATCTATGTATTTTAATAAGAACTTCATAATCCTGTTCTGTAATGACTCCATATTTTGCAGGGAGATACTATGATTATTATTAATCTCAATGTCTGAAGTCGTTTGGAGTTACTCAGTTATGTTCTATATTTCTAAATTCCAAGTGACATTTCAAGGTGAGTAGGGAAGATATAATTGATTTTTTTTTTTTCTCCCAAGAACATTTTTGATGAAAAATGACTGACTGGCATGATATACAGTGTAGGAAATTTCCTTTTTCCTGCTAAAGTGGAAAAAATAGCAAAACCCACCTATGACCACGTGTTAACACTGTACATTCTGCTCAGGTTTCAGCTAATTCCTGGGAAGCTTAGCTGCAGGTCCAATGGGCGGACCAGGAACTAGTTCTCCATTATAAAGTATGTTTCTTTCCACTAGCAAAGAGTGAAATTTCCATACTGTCATTCGTCAAGGAACAAAAGGAGACCGTAGGCATTTTTACTTCATTTCTGATATTCTTAGCATACATACCTGAGCCAGAGTTTCAATGAAGTAAACTAGATTTCATAGAAGAAAAGT
The DNA here is from genome assembly GCF_964199755.1 of Larus michahellis. Taxonomy (NCBI): domain Eukaryota; kingdom Metazoa; phylum Chordata; class Aves; order Charadriiformes; family Laridae; genus Larus; species Larus michahellis. The sequence continues at coordinate 131,746,701 of NC_133896.1, forward strand.
AAATCAAGTTTGAAACGGTAATACTATTGTCTTGTGCAGTCTTTATTGCAATACCTTACATTTCACGGAAGAACCACAATAACCTTCAATTCAGACTGAAAAAAAATCAACTTTGTCAACAAAGTGTCACACTGCATACAACCCTAAATGTGTTCTTTCTTCAATATTGTTTTTCTTGTAAGATTCATCTTCGTTTCGTATTTATTTTAGTTTTGGGTCAGTTCTCATTCAACTTTGCAACCTGGACCAACTGTAAACAATTTTTTTGTAATAACAGAATTCTGAAGCACTCTAAATTCAAGAAAGGAAAATAAAAAAAAAAACCAAAACCCCCAAACCCCAGATACTCTGTTGTGTATTTTAGAAATATAATTGAGAATAAGTGAATTTGCAGAATTTTCCAGTCATCTTAACTTCTGACAAAGATAACTTTGCTTAGTTTATCTATGGTGGTTATCTGAAGAAAGGATTTATATCTTATCCATTTTTTTTCTAATTTTTTTATTTATCATGAAGAACTGTCTGTTTAGCAATACTTGTATTTTAGTAAATTCAGACAAGCCTATCCATGTTTATTTTTATAAAGCTGCTTACTTTGCTCCATATTCGTAGCTGGTTAGAAACTGGTCCAACATGTCTAATAACTAAGTTAATAGCGAGAGACAATCAGTAGCGTATCTGTTTTGTTGTACATCAACATTGTTATTAGCAAGAGCAACACTATGAATATCATTTTGCCTTCTTGCTAATAACATGATCAGAAGTATTAAATAGAAAATCAGACTCAACTATTTTAATGTAAATCTAGGGCTTTGGATTCTACACAGTCTTAAGTTTCAGAATATCTTGTTAGGGAGGACATTCTTGGAAACAATTTTTTCAGAACTGTCAGGCAAAAATTTGTAACAACGTATATGCTCTTGTTTGTTATTTAGATATAATTGCAAAGAATGCTAGCATAGTACATTTGCATATATTGATTAGAATTGAAATGTATTCAATAGTTCAGAATGTGCCAAAATGGTATATAATTTGGGTTCAGTTCCAAATTATCAAAATGCTGATATACTTCTAAAATTATTCACTCTGTAGCACTCAAATACTTTTTATCTTCCTTCTGTTGTGAGTGTATGTGCAGGAATAATACATCTTTCCTGAATGACATGTATATCCCATAGGATAAGAATTTACATTGACTTTCAACTGACCTTGTAAGTTAGTTTTGTTCTTGTATAAAGGTTTGACTTTGAAAAGTGGATCGTAACTATGATGTTTTACCTCCACTAGAGGGACCTTTAAAGAAATGTTGACTGACAGTTTAATTAAATACTCTGGGTGGTCTATGAAGCATTCTCATTCTCTCCTAATTACTCCTGGAAAATGATGTCACATACTCAGATGGCTTTAAAAGTTTGTTTTACAGGTAGAAGATATGCACAACAGGAGCTATGAAGACATATTTAAAAATGTAAAATACTCAAATCTTCCATGGAATAAAAATGAGCCTCCCTGAACCTCAAGAGTAGACTTGTTCACTTGAATAAGTTCTTGTTTCTGAATACTAGGGCTTTTTCTACATACTTAAAATTAATCCACTATTATAAACAAAACCTTTAAAAATCTGAGACCATCTTGTGGGAAGTTACATACCTTTCAAGAACATACTCATGCATATAAATCCATTCTATTTTAGGCAAACTTTGACCACATTCTAAAAGTATTAAATGGTCAAAGACAATAAAATGAAATGTGCATACTGCTAACTAGAAGGTATGCTAGAAACTTATGGGCTTCAGGTGAGTTTTGAAATACTAGAAATGATGTAGAGAATCCACAGTTGCAGTTTGTTCTTGATGTGCTGTTGATGCACTCAGTTACAGTATTCATCTCATTTTATATGCATGAAAACATTTTATATGCATGAAAAGCTCACTCACATAGTCATGACTTTAAACATCCATGTCTCTTTTTTGTGTTTTTTGGGCATGAAGTTTTCCCCTTGAGTTGGCTGTGCTAAAGGCTAAGCTTTTGTGGGATTTTTTTTCTTTCCAAAGTAGCTGGTTGTTTACTGTTAAAAAGTAAATGATTAAAAATAGTCTTTGTGGTTTATTTTTTTGCTTTGTACAGTAGTGACTGCATTACAGTGCTCATGGATTTTTATATCCTATTAAGCATCTTTATGCAAGGAGAAGGTTCTTGCAAGTTTTACACTTATTTTTGATGTGCAAACCGTACTTATTTACCAAGATATCCTTCAAGTCCTGATACAGAAAACACTTAGAGTAACTTTAAGTGACTCTCCTTAACAGCATTATTTATATCCTGTTTATCTTTGCAGTGTTTGTTATGAGTTGATCCAGGACTTCTCTTTTAGGACTTAACCATTCTGACTGTGAGCAACTTCACTTACTTGATGTGACTCACATTGGTGATCTCAACTTCAAATCCTTAGCAGAATGACTGCCAGTGTCTTACACTATTAGTTTTGACTGAGGAAGCGTGTGGCTACCAAATCGATAATTAGTCTGCAACCATTACCTCCTATAATTTCTTTTCAAAGTTCCTTCTTAGCTGAAAGGGGCTACAGTAAAGCAGTTCAAATGCAGCTATACTTGTCATTATTTTAGTACAGTTAAGTCCAATTTTACTATACAATTGAAGCACTAGAACATGTGAAGTACTGATAAGGGAAAATAAGGCACTTTTCATGACTGAAATGTTTGGTGCACTTGACTTCTTACGCTTAACTGACGTGTTTGTGTGACAGAACAGTAATACACAAACTGTATTGCAAAAGCTCTTGCACTTTTTTGTTCCAAAGAGTATAGCAAGGTTTTCCAAACCAGTTAGTTTTAGAAGAGATAACGCATTTTTTTATAAGCCGTGTCTAACAATATCCTTAGACCATCATGGCAACAAGCCCATGAAGTGTGGCACATATACATACAACCAAATAATCTGACCACTCCAAAAAGCGACTTCAATTGAAAGTCTTGTTCCTTTTTTTTAATCAAAAAATGTGGATTCATGTTTAGGTGCCTAAAAGAATGTAGCCCTAATGTCACATCAGCTGCCGGCTACAAATATTCTATAAATAGTTTTCTTCTTCTGTAAGAGTTTGAGACTTAAAGTTTTTGCTTTTGCTGAGTTAAGATTTAAAAAACAAAAACAAAACCACCCCAAACCAAACCAACAAAAAAACCCCCAAAACTTCCAAAAGACTTTGAAAAGTTAGGCATTATATTTCATTTCAGATCTTTGAACATTTCTAGTTATTGAAATAACTTATATTTTAACCTATTTGACAAAGCATGCTTTAAATGAACAAATGCATGATTATCAATTAAAAAAAAAAAGATGAAGTAGAATGTCATTTCAATATAAGAAAGAAATTTTTTACAGTAAGGAAAATGATTTACTGGAATAACCTCCCAGGGACATGGTAGAGTCCCCATTGCTGGAGGTTTTCCAGATGGGATTGGATAGGATGCTAGATAATCTCATCTAGGCTCCCTTTCCCACAAAATGTTGGACCAGATGATTTTTTGAGGTTCCTTTCAATCTGGGCTGTTCTATGATTCTATGACAAAGCTAATTTTAGAAGAAAATGACAGGCTATTCCAGCAGGAAATTAATTGAAATTAGTCCTTACCCATGGAAAATATTCATTTTCGTTAAGTTTACAGTTCTGATGGTTTATTTTTGCCAATAAATCTAGCCAGCTGGTTTGAGTTTTAACCCTAGCTCTACAATTTGCTGTGAAGTCTAAAGCAAGTCACTTTACTTCCTTATGCCCACTTTTCTTTATGATTAAACCAAATAGTATTTAATCCCTTTTCTGGAATGCTATGAAATCTCGGAAGTATTCAACAAATACTAGCACTTGATAGAAAGCATGGATGATAACACATGGAGATGGTGGTATTATATTTTTCACCTTAAAAAGAGACATCTTTTTTTTCTTTAATGAATTCATGTCTTTTATTGTAAGTGTGCCTTGTACTTCAAAGGCAAGGTTAATCATGATTCAGACTTTGTACGGTAAAGTGAAAATTTTTTTGAGACCGTGTTTTGTAATGCTCTTTTAAAAGATAGAAGCAACAACAACAAAACAGGCCTACAAGAGAGGAGAGTGTTCAGCTGTTTTTGCATAAGTACTTAACAACAACAACAAAAAAAGAGGATATTATTGTGATTTAGGTCAGTGATTTTTGCAAAAAGCCTTATCCTGCCAAGGGAAAAGTGACTTTCTGTACAGATCCCTATGGAGAAATGGACTAGAATAAGGATTTAGTAGTTTGCAACATGAGGAAAGGTTTTATATATGAAAAAAAATCCACAGTTTTTTTAATTAAGAAAAGGATATTGTGATTGATAGCTGGAAATAATAATAGAATCATACAATGGTTTGGGTTGGAAAGGACCTTTAAAGGTCACCTAGCCCAACCCCCATGCAATGAGCAGGGACATCTTTAACTAGATCAGGCTGCTCAGAGCCTTGTCCAACCTGAATTTGAATGTTTCCAGAGATGGGACATTTACCACCTCTCTGGGCAACCCGTTCCAGTGTTTCCCCACCCTCATCATAAAACATTTCTTCCTTGTATCTAGTCTAAGTCTACCCTGTTTAAAATCATTACCCCTTGTCCTATTGCAACAGGCCCTTCTAAGAAGTTTGTCCCCATCTTTCCTGTAGGCCCCCTTTAAATACTGAAAGGCTGCAGTAAGCTTTCCCAGGAGCCTTCTCTTCTCCAGGCTGAACAACACCAATCCTTTCAGCCTATCTTCAGAGGAGAGGTGCTCTGGCCCTCTGATCATCTTTGTGGCCCTCCTCTGGGTGCACTCCCAACAAGTCCATGTCTATACTGTGCTGAGACCTCCAGAGATGGATGCATTACTGCAGGTAGGGTCTCACCAGAACGGAGCAGAAGGGCAGAATCACCTCCCTCAACCTGCTGGCCATGCTTATTTTGGTGTAGCCCAGGGTACGGTTAGCTTTCAAATGAAAAAATGTGGAGCTGGATGGGATCTTGAAAGTTAATCCAGTTCCTTTGCTCCTTACAGCAACATCACTGAACGTGTCTCTTTCCTCACAGATTTTTATCTTTTTCTTTGAGAAGATCACAGCCTTTCCAGTCTGTTCTACAGCTTTGCTACCTCAGCTGTTGAAAGTTTTTCCTAATGCCTAACATGAATCTTTCTTGCTATATTTAAATGTCGGTAACTTACTGTTTTATGCAGATTATTCCTATCCTTTTTGCGATGTCCCCTTATGTACTGAAACCTAGTTCTTACTCTTTTCTTTTGTAGGTCATATTTTCTAGATCTCTGATCTTTTTCTTCTTTTCTGCATCCTCTTCACTTGGGTTACAGCACTTCATCTTTCTTGAGGCACAGTATTTGAAACTGGGTACAGTATTTCAGATGAGTAAAGTGCAAAGATTCATTTATCTTTCAAGCCTCTATACACTCCAGCAGGGCATTCAATTTCTTTTTGTTGCAGCATGAGAACATTATTCATACTTATTCCTCCTTTGTCCACTGTAATCTGAGGTGCTCTGCTGATGCAGTGTGATGAATCCAGCTGTACCCCAGTTCACAGTTGTGCAATTTATTTTTCCTACGTTATACTATTCATTTATATGAATTCAGTTTTTTGGTATCGTTTCAGTTCACTTCTCTAATTGGCCAAGATCACTTTGAATTCTTATTTTGTCCTCCAGCATATTCCTGGCTTTTTGTCATATGCAGACTTACTTAAATGATCATTAATGTAAAAATTGAACTGTAGTAGAACTGGGACAGACTGCAGAACCATATTCAATACATTCTTCCATTTTGCTATTTGACTGCAGATAAATATTCTCTGGATACAGTTATCTAATGATTTTTGCTATAAACCAATAAACAATTTTATTGGTGCCATGCTTCCTCAATTGCCTATGAGACTGTCATCTGAAAAAATGTTACAAACCTTACTAAAGTAAAAAAATGTATGAATGACATCTACACTGTGAAGATTCTTAAGGTCTAGTGAAAAGTAAAGTGCTCCCATGTACACAGGTTAATCAAGATGTAAAGATAAACTGAACCTTCATTTCATCTTTCTCCTTCCTGTCCTTTTCTCCTCTCCGCTTTGTCCCTGTCTTTCTGTCTTCTGGTCAGAATGCAGAAGAGTATAGAACTGTGTTTTGACTATTACCTGATGCAGAGCTATTTTAAGATTTTTAAAAATAATGGAATTGGTATATAGTATTCAGCTTGAACAGCATTTTTCCTAAGTGCTTGCCAAGAAATAATGAAGAGAAAAAGTTTTAGTCAAGGCATTATTATTTTCCTCCATTAGCTATTTTTAAGCAATATAATGGACTGAGAATCCTCGAAAGTCATTGCTGGTCTAATCTTTTTTTTTTTCAACCATTTCCTGCTGCAATTTGACTTAAAATATCCACTTTATGCAAAATTCCTGTGGTGAGACAACCACCACCCCCTCATCCAAACATGCACTTTTGTCATCCTCTCTATTCTGACAGCAAGATTTTAATCTTCCTTTCCGTGTATGCTTTGCCTCATTAATTCTGTTGGCAGCCTACAGAAATGTTGACACTGGTCAGAAATCAATAATTTGGACAATATAAAGTAGTAACAGTGTGTGGTTATATTTTTATTTTGCTGCTATGAGGTTACTACTCTGAAAGATTTGTTGAATAATCCCACTAATTTATTATCCCTGTGAGTTGTGCTATTCTGAAGCATTACTAACCGTTGCCAAGGATTTCCCCGTCAATATTACAGTTACATATGTTCAAATTGAAAGGTACGTACTAAAAAGCCAACATGCTCTTTTGTGTCATGATTTCAGAAGACTGCATACACACATTGAAGGTAGGGGAGGTACGAACCCCACGTGTGTCTCTTCTAGGCTTGGGTTGTGGCATCTTTATAGACGATGAGTTGCTGGATTCTCCAAGAAAATATGTGCATGCAGCCCCTGTCCTTAATGTTTGCTTTCTCATATTTCTGTCCACACGCATTTTCTGTGTCATAGCTTTAACTGAGCTTTAAGGAAACTGAGCTTTTGTATTGGTGCCTTTTACCATATTTCCACCAGAATAACTTCCTTGGGCACAAACATGGTGGTTTGGTTGGGTTTTTTTTAAGCCTGTTTCTATTGCTTTTCTCCAAAATAAAACAAAAAAGAATAAAATCTGTTATTTCTGAGGGGTACAGATAGCTTTTAAATATAGCAAATGCTGAGGGTTTTTATATGGATAGATGTTTCTCAGCTATATTTTTAAAAACACTAGCAAATTTAATATTCTGCTGGCACCTTTTGCAAAGAACACCAGATAAATGAATGCCTTGATGCTCACAAGGAAAAAAAAAACAAAACACACACACATTCACAAAAAGTTGGTGATAAATCATATATTATTAAAAATGAGAGTACAACCCAGTTTTCCATTACATTTGTTTAAGCTATACTCAAATCTTTGAGCAAGGCAGGAAAGCAGTGGCTTTTCATAAAACTGATTGCATCTGTTTATTCATTTAGAATAAGCTATTGCTTTAGTCCAAAACCTACAAGCAGTAGCAATATAAGTTGCATCCAATTTTGTCTCAATGAATATATTATCAGCACTATTATTAACTTTTCTCCCCTCAGAGCAAGGAATTGTTTTGTTAAATTCTTTTCCAGTATACTCAGGGCTGAAAGTGGTTCATTTTCTATATGCAGATATGCTTTTTTCTGCTTATTTTTTATTTAGTTTTGTAATTATGGCGGACATTGCAGTGCAGTCACGCTTTACTGAGTCCTCTTTTTGTTACTGTGGTGATCTAGGTTGCCCAGTTCTTTCAAGACAGACATCCCAACTCTCCTTTCTGTTTCTAACAACTTAGTGTCAAATACATTTCATCAGTGTGCTCTTATTGATTGGGTGGTCATTAAGCAAAGTATCTAATCAGATCAATTCCAGTTTTGACCTTGAAAGAACTTAGGGATAAGACTGCTACATTTTTCAATATTTTGTCAGTTTTCTGCACTAATCCCAATTTCTCCAACATACATACCATTTGTTTCTGGTGGCACAGTATCATATTGTTTCTTGAACTCCAGGTAAATGAAATGTACTACCTTTCTTTTCTCTAGAAGAGTCTTATCTGATTACATAAAAAGTATTATGTGGTATAATTGCTATAAACTGCCTTTAGTAGCCCCATGTTGATTCTTGCTTCATTTTCTACTTACCTTCATATCCTTAGTATTAAGATTTTTCTGAAGTCTTATGTATTATTAGCATCGGAAGAAAAGCAGCCAGAACACTTTTTTTTTTTTTTCCCCCTTTATGAAAACGTGTACTACATGAAATGGAAATAGATGGTTTTCTTTATACCTAGAATTATACACAATGGCATATCTTATATAACACTGGCATTTTGTATGACTATTATTAAAGAACGCCCAACAATATAGTCTTTCTGGGAACAGTCAGTGTTGTCTTTGTTACACTTGTACCCCAAAACTAAATAAAAAAAAAAAAAGGAGGTGATAGCATTGGTGCAAACCTGACCTTTATCCATTGTTTGCAATCTGCAAATTATATTTTTGCCTACAGTACAAAGATACAGAAAGAATTCTAATGAGAATCATGAATTATTTACTAACAGGGGCTCTGTAAATCCCCAAGCTACAAAACATGAATAAATAAGTGTTATTGAAAATAATTTCACTGTTATCTTGTTATTGGTTTCTGTTCATCCTACATCCTATGCTGAATGCTGTCTATTTCACGGAAGTGTTTTTTATTTTGTTTTATTTTACAAGAGTGCAATTTTATTGCAAATGTAAATTGCTAGGTAGATCTGGATGTAAAATGGATGCATATATAAAGATATACACACACACACAAAAAAAAAAGCTAGGAAAGATAATTCAGTTAATCCAATGAAAAATGGCATTTAAAACATACTTGTTTTGTTGTTTGGTGTTTTGTTTTTTGTTTGTTTTTTGTTTTTTTCTTTTCAACTGAGTAAGTAGAATTTCATTATCAGGGATTTCCTCTCAATAAGGCTGTTACATTTTAAGGAATGCATGTTCAACAAGGTGTCATTCACTTCTGAAGGGGAGGGGGAAGAAAAAGCCATCTTGCCTTCTAAACAGTCTGGGTGACTCATAAGTTCTATTTCTTTTCTATATTCAAGCATCTCTGGGGAGGTAGAAAGTCTGTAGACTGAGAGCCAAAAGGTATTTAGAGGAACCGCCGTTACTTAAAGAAATGCAAAGTGTTACAAGAAGTCATCAACCTTTGACACCAAAATTCTGCCTGAAATGGTGTCAAGTAGAATACATTTAATCACTGTTGACTTGCTGGCTGGCTTGTCAAAGTTTGTTCTTATAGATTTATCAGTAAACCTCCTGAGATCTAGGCATAAATCATCAGTCAGAACTTATATCATTAGCTATTCTGTTAAAATAAATTTTTTCCTTGCAGTAACTTCTGACCTTGTAGTCAACTCAAACTAGAAATTCAGAATGACACCCCAAACTGCCAGGTTTTTGAGTAGTTGTGTAGCTTACATGATGATGTCTGTCTCAAGGGCACACAAATTGAAGACTGTTCAGGGTATAAATCCTTGATTTCTGCAATTTCAGACAAAAATGAGTTAGACGCATGCTTCAATTTTAGCATTTTAGTATATCACATGTGTATTGTTAAAAATCTGACATTTAGCCACACATAGTTCATTGGTGCCGCAGAAATTTCCAAACAAATGTGTCAGAAAATATATCACACAACTGATAATTATATGATAACTTTGTGAATGCGAACTTTTTGTTAACAGACTGGCAAGATCTCCACTGTATTGTCTTAAAAAGAACAGAGCTGTAAGCAATAAAATATATTGAACGATTTACTAACTTCAGCTTTCTTCACTAGCAAAATAAATGTATATGCATGATATGGTATGCACATGTGCAAGGTGATTTTAACGCACACATATCGGGGTTATGCATAGTGGATTTTCTTTTAATCCACAATCATTAAAAAACAGAGATTTGCTAAATCAAGATGACCTCCTTGGGATTTTTAATGTACATTAAATGTACAGTACACTACATCATGGTATAAATATATTTTTCTCTGTACATTTTTAAATTACTGTTAGGAATGCCTCTTTTTCTGTGGATTTTTATTCTTTTCCTTAATGATATTAATATTAATTAACCTTTCTCCATGATATTAATCTAAATCTCATATATATGAGAATGGATATAATTTTTTTATAATACCTCCTTGACTATGGACTTCATTTATATAGCACAGTAGTATACATGGGGAGGTTTTTTCTCCATATTTATTTCTTTAATTAAGACAGCTAAAATTTTCCTAAACTTAAGCATTGTGAGAAACAGATCTTTACATTTTTTTCTTCATTGTCACTTAGTTTGTATTTTGATCCTGCTTCCAATTATCGGTGATTTTATATTAAGAAAATCAGCTAACTTTCAGATTTTTGCAACAGACTTTTATTCCTCTTAAACTCTGATGTATGATTATTGGGTTTTTTCAGAATATGGCTCAACTATAAGGAAATAGGATTTCTTGAACTTTTGTTACGTGCTTCATTTGTAACAATATCTGTGGTTGAAATAGTCCTGTGTTCCTCGATAAAGATGACTGATGTTAACTTAAAAAAATTTACAAACAACCTTTGGCACAGGTGCCAGGGTGTTTAGCAAGATCATTCTGTCCAAATTCATAAAGATAATGAGTCCTTGCTATTAGGGCTAATTTTCTGTGTCATAGAATCATAGAATCTTCATGGTTGGAAAGGACCTTTGAGATCATCGAGTCCAACAAAACAACCTACAATTTCTGCCACTAGAGCATGCCCTGAAGTGCCAAATCTACACGTTTCTTAAACACCTCTAGGGATGGTGACTCAACCACCTCCCTGGGCAGGCTGTTCCAGTGCCTGACCACTCTTTCAGTAAAGTAATTCTCCCTCATATCTGATCTAACCCTCCCCTGCCACAACTTCAGACCATTTCCTCTGGTCCTGTCATTATTCACCTGGGAGAAGAGGCCAACACCCACCTCTCTCCAACCTCCTTTCAGGTAGTTGTAGAGGGCAATGAGGTCTCCCCTCAGCCTTCTCCAGACTAAACCTGCCCAGCTCCCTCAGCCTCTCCTCATATGACCTGGTCTCCAGACCTCTCGTCAGCCTGGTAGCTCTCCTCTGGACACGCTCCAGCACTTCAATGTCCCTCTTGTCCAGAGGGGCCCAGAACTGAACACAGCACTCGAGGTGAGGCCTCACCAGTGCCAAGTACAGAGGCACGATGACTTCCCTACTCCTGCTGGCCACGCTATTCCTGATACAAGCCAGAATGCTGTTGGCCTTCTTGGCCACCTGGGCCCACTGCTGGATCATGTTAAGCTGGCCATCCACCAGCACCCCCAGGTCCTTTCCTGCTGGGCAGCTTTCCAGCCACTCTTCCCCAGGCCTGTAGCGTTGCTTGGGGTTGTTGTGACTGAAATGCAGGACCCATCACTTGGCCTTATTGAACCTCATACAGTTGGCCTTGGCCCATCGATCCAGCCTGTCCAGGTCCCTCTGTAGAGCCTTCCTACCCTCAAGCAGATCAACACTCCCACCTAGTTTGGTGTCATCTGCAAACTTACTGAGGGTGCACTCAATCCCAGCGAAGAGTACGCTTGTCTATGCCATGATTCGCCAGCTTCTCCAGGAGAATGCTATGGGGGACGTTGTCAAAGGCCTTACCAAAGTCCAGATAGACAATGTCCACAGCCTTCCCCACTCATGTTGTGGAGTAGAAAAGAAACAGTGCTCAGGTAGCATGAGGTATCATTCCAGTACACCTAACAGACACAAATGTGGTACTGATAACAATGTTTATGGGAACATCTTCAAGAATTCTGTTACATGCCCTCAATAGATACACTTCTGTGTTGTTTGCACTTAATTTAAGGCTTCTTTCTCTCTTGCTCACTCTGCCTAACTATGTCACTGGGTCTTCCAGCACAAAGAAGTGCAAAGGAGCAGAGGAGTCAGGCCCCAGCAGAGAAACTCTGACCCAATAACTGATAATAGACCCCCTAGTTATTCCTTTTCTTACTGGAAGTGGTTGAGTCACCATCCCTGGAAGTATTTAAGACATGTAGCCGTGGTGCTTAGGGACAGGGTTTAGTGGTGGACTGGGCAGTGTTAGGTTTACAGTTGGACTTGATGATCTCAAGGTTCTTTTCCAACCTAAATGATTCTATGATTTCATGATTCTATGATTAATGAGGAAGCATGTTTTTAAAGGAAAGATTCAAACATTACCTCTCTCCTTATAGGTTTTTTTATACATTGTAATAGTTACAGGAAGGTGATATTAGTCTTTCAGTTCAAAACTTTCACTATTTGACACATTTGGGTGACATCAAAATAATGAGTATTTAACTGGCATGTTATTTAATTTCATGATCTCCAAATTGAGCTGCTTTAAGTGTTAGTCATAGTAGGTGAGATTTTACCTCATATGCTCTAATTCAGTAATATTTAGGGGGAAAATCATACTTATGTTAATCTCAAGGGATTACAGGGAACGTTAAAATGTTCATCATTTCTTTTTGATTTCTAGGTTATAACTTGACATTTTCATTTATGACGTAGCTTGCTGTCACTAGGTCCCTTGCATTTTTCTCAGGTAAATTTAGGTCAGTATGCCAATCTAGGACAATAATTCTTCCCATACTTTTTCTGTTTCAGAGGCATTATGGAAGAAACTTGATTTCTGACACATACAATGAAATTTGCATTGACTTTGGTGAAAGAGATGAAGCTGGTTACTTAAACATTTTGTCAAGCTTCTTTTTCCAGATTTTTGTCGAGATAATAATATTCTATAGTAGCTTTGATTGTTTATAAGTTAACTTTAGAGTTATTTATTTGGAAATGTGACTTTAGAATGGGAGATTTCTCTATAAATATTTATATGTACATATAACAATGCAAGAACACAGTTACGTATATTTTACAGATGATTGAATGAGTTTATTTAAGGATTTTTTTTTTACCTAGCTTTCATTTGTGGCTAGTAAAGACATACTACAGTATTAAAACAATGAAATGGAGTAATTGTGTTATATTGTCTTTGCATGTTATTCCATCAATACAAACTCTTGACTTATTTCAAGTTCAAGAATCTTACAATATAGATAATCTAAAAATAACAGTTCTGAAGTCCATCTTCCCAAAGAAGAAACCTCATTTAAGATACCCAAGAACATGAACAGTTATATGTTGGAATTAATTATATTCAAATTTACTGACTTAAACCCCCAAAATATTCAGAGTATGATTTTTATAGCAGAAAATGCAGAATTTGGTTCAAATGCATAAGATTCTAAAGCAATAGCTGAAAGAACAGGATAAAAGCTAGATATCGGTAGTTCAAAGATAATGTTTCACTTGGAAAACTATGTAGTGTAGTGTGATGGAAGTAATTAATAACATCATAGTCATAAATTCTGTTATTTTTTTTGGTATTTTTTATTACTACGGACAGAGGTAATACTATATGTTTCTGTCATAGAGTCATTTTCTGGGAAAAAAATCCAATTAAAATAAAAGCTGCAATTGTGGAAATTTAAATGTAATTTATTTCAGTTATTTTCCTAAAACAACAATATGATATTTTGTTTGAGAATTAGGAACCTAATTCATGATAAAGAAAAGTACCATATTTGGATAGTGAGGAGTATGTTTTAAAAGGCAAATTCAGAACAGGCTTAGAAATGTTCAGATAGCTTCTCAACTTGTATATAAAATCTCGGTTACCTATGCACTGGTCTTTTACTGCATTACCAGAGGATCTAGTCAATTGTCCTTTGCCTAAGATCATTAGATTTTCATAATGTTGGGCTTTTTGTAATAAAAATTTAGACCGTGATATTTCAGTAAATGTCTAATGGTAAATTTCCATAGGGAGTCTTACTGCCTTGGAAGCTCCATTGTTGATACCGTTGCTGCCCAAACCCTTCAAGGGACAAATAATTATTCATTGGTCTGGACAACACACCCCATTCATATAAATCACTTAGTGTCTTAACATTACTTGGGATGCCAAACATCTTCCCTAAAGCCTGTGGCTTTAGCCAGAGCACCGAGGGAGACCATTTTATTACTGAAAAAGCTCCGAATAAGAATATCTTCTCCAAATACTCTGCACTGCATGTTAATCTTGTGTATTAAGTACAGTAACTTCCATATTCCTTTTCCCTACTATTTCATAAGTAAATAAAATTTAACTTGTATCCTTGTTAAGAAAAGAAGAAAACTGAAGCAGTATTTCTATAGCTAGAATTACTACCAAGAAGACCACACCTAGTTATTTACAAGGTTCTTACCTGCACAACCTTAAAGAAGGATTTTTCCATTATGGTGCTTTAGGTTTGTTTCTATCTTCTTTTCCATGTGTTAATTTGTATTGATCCTTTGACACAGGGCTGTAATGATGGTGAGTGAAGGATTTGTTGTTCGAAGAAATACCTCGGTGGAACTACTTGTATGGTAATCCCTACTCTTTCCTTTTCATGACTTGGCTATTCCACCAAGGGTCAGCAGGTCTTGATTATTATGGTGGGTTTATAAAATCTAAATAAATGGGCTGGAAAAGAAAGGTAGCCATGTCATGAAATCAAGGAAAGCCAAGAAATCCGGCCGTTCTGTGCATGTGTGTGTGTGTGTGTATCTCACCTGAGATGGAAGCACAGACAAGAGCACATCTGACTGAAACAGAGGCCAAATCTTTTGAGGTAATAGTAGTAAAGGCACCTTAAAATTCCTGTATTTAGAACTCTCTAGAATAATTCATTTTTTTAATACACAAGTTCTAATAATCATTATTCTCTGTGAAACATTTTCAATTGAAAACGTGACTCTTTGGGCTCCCAAGCCTTCCCTTATTTAACCTTTTAAAAGGTTCTCTATCAAACAGTAGCTTCAGTTCTCCAAAAGTGGGCACCTACTGCCATTTTGCATACCTTTGAGTGTCTCAGGCAGCCACACAGGGCTGGTAGGTCTACAGAAATTACAAGTGAGAGAGTTTTTAGAGCAGCAGCTGGAGGCTAGCTGGGACACCTTGGAGACAGCATCTGAAAACTGGAACTCAGTACCTGTGTTCAGGCAAGTGATTCTCATGCTTTGTGACTGAAATTAAAAGCAGAGGGGAAAAAAAAAAAACTACTCACAGAAAACCCCGAACAATTTACAGTCCTAGTCCAAAATGTTAGACTACTGATAATTTAGTCATATATTTAAACTTCCTTTAAGATCTTTAAGTAATGTATAGAGGCCTGCTTTCCTTATATTCCTGTAAAAGGAAGAATTAGACAAATATGTTGGTAGAAATATATGCCAGGTACAGCTAGTATTTAGGAAAAATACAGTTTGGACAACCTGGGAAAGCGTGCATACAGAATATATGTAAAATGTGTATCATGAGATTCTTCATATAAATTTATACTTTTATACTGCAGGTTTTGTAGTTCTTGCTGAAAATGTCAAACTGATTTGAATGATTTGTAGAGATGATGAAACAAATGAAGCTGAAGGACTGTAGGTTTGGGGAAGAAGTTGGGGAGTAATAGAGAAGGTTTCAGCTTGCAGTAAATGACACAAATGACCTTTAAAGTAGTCTCTGTTATGTGGGGCTAAGGAATGCTTTTTACAGGCCATCAGTACTCAACTACCCAGGTCAGGAAAATGCTATAGTAAGTGCATTATCTCTTTCAGGCCTGTGGTGATTCTCCTTTAACTTCAGAAGTCAGTGTTGCAGGCATTTTGAAAACTCATTGCTGGACTAAAGTTATAAAACACTTCTATTAAAAGAATATCACCTGCAAAGGGTCCACTTAACATCCCTTGACTAGTTGCCTAATGCAGGTTTCATATAAAAGTATATGTATGCATGCCTGCATTATGCATATGATGTGTAGTAATATAGTAAGAGATTCTGTTCAAAAAAATCCTAAATTACTTGAAAGTTCACAAGAAGTGACTCATTCCTAACACATTGTGCTAGCTTTTCTTTTTCATTTGGGAAACTGGGAGAGATTTTCTGCTATCATTTCTTTAGCTGAAGGTGGAATCCACAATGTGCTAAATGTTATCCAAGTTTTCAGGAACCTCAAAATGCTCCCTGCCCACAGGCAGGCTAGGGAAAGTGTCAAAAACAAAAAGTGTTTTAAGGGAAGTATGGATGGGGAGGGCTTTTGGAAGGCTTTAAATGATAACAGAAAGGGACCTTTGTGGATGAATTTGTGAATCATAGAATCGTTTAGGTTGGAAAAGACCTTTAAGTTCATCTAGTCCAACCGTTAACCTAGCACTGACAATTCCACCACTAAACCACGTCCCTAAGTGCCACATCTACCTATCTTTTAAACACCTCCAGGGATGGTGACTCCACCACTTCCCTGGGCAGCCTGTTCCAGTGCTTGACAACCCTTTCGGTGAAGAAATTGTTCTGAATATCCAATCTAAACCTCCCCTGGTGCAACTTCGAGGCCATTTCCCCTCATCCTATCACTTGCTACATGGGAAAAGAGACCGACCCCCACCTCACTACAGCCTCCTTTCAGGTAGTTGTAGACAGCGAAAAAAGTGAAAGTGGTATGAGGCAGAAAACTCTTTTCAAACACTTTTCAACAGTTTTGCAAGAAGCAGACAATGTCAAACCAGATATAGGAATATTGACAGAGGCTGTATAGCGAAAGATTTAACATAGACAAGTGGTGATGCGTAGAGATTTTCTCAAACTTTGGAAGTGATAGTGACAACCTGAACTTGATGGTTGGTAGGCTGCTAAGAAAAATCACAGTGGGGGCTGTCATATCGAGTGAGGTGTGGCCATATGTACTGGAGAGCAAGAGAAATAAATGCAGGAAGAGGTGAAGAGGAACATCAGTTCATTTTAGATTATGGCACAATGCAAAGAAAAGTACTCACAGCATCCAAATAGGAAACAGCTGCAAACATGTATAAAAGACAAATAAGAGAGAGAAACAGAGATTAAAAAAACACCCCATATTTGTTCTGCTAACATTAAAGGTGAGGTTTTGCAGTACATTCAGTCTGCTGTAACACAGGATGCTGGCAAAAAGAACAGTCCTTCTCTGCCTTCCTCTTCTCTAGCAGCGTGTTCCCAAGCTCTCCCGCATATCGCTTCTCGTTCTTGAACTTGCCTGTTTTAAGTAATTATAACCCTTTTTTTTTACCTGTCTAGTTTCAGTTGGTTGAATCAGCAGTTGCAGCATTGCTAGATTCAACTTGAGGCAGGGGGACTATAATGCTAGGATGCTGGGGAAGAGTGGGACCGTCCTCTTTAGTGGCAGCCTGCAATTTGGTTCACTTAAATCTGTACTGTGCAATCACACTCCAAAGTAATCAGAAAGCTCTTTCTCCCCTTCTCTTAAACGTACTTGCTTTTTAGACATGGATCATATATTGCTGCATACCTTATACTTCAAGTTGTATCCATTACAGAGAAAGTTGGGTTCTCTAGCATGCTAAATGATTTTATAGCCTGCTGTTTGGATTTTGTTTTTAACTCCTCCAGTGGATCTAGCCAGGTTAAATATTTCCTCCGAACTTTTATTTTCCAGTGGGAGTTGCAAGACTAAAAAACCCACGCCTATAAACAGTAAAATTTGTTTGCTTTCATGACTCTTGATTTGGACCATATATAATGGTAATCAATTATTTTGGGCTGGCAATTGACTGGGGCCAGTTGATTCTAAAATGTATTTTTTTTAAGTATAGCATATCATGTCAAAATCACCTCCATTTTCTTAAAATGTAAATTCATCTCATAGTGACGTACTATCTGCTGGGGATAGCTGTGATGATTGTAAGCACTCTGATTGTGGAAGAAAAGGTTTCATTTGGAAGTGTAGCTGACTGCATAACAGGATTAGTTCTGTGGAGAAGAAATAAAGTAAGGGTGCAAACAATGTTTATTAATTACAAAATAAATATATTAAAGGAATTGTTAATTCTCATAGTCTTGCCTACTCAAATGGCCAGCCTCACCTCCTGAAGCTGTTCTTAAGTAGTCTGATCTCATTGGAATACTTAGATGCACTATATCTGTGGATTTAATATAACAGCACTGCATAAATTCCTTCAGAGAGATTACTGCAGTGACTATTTAAATTAGTGGACTCCAAATCTAATTACTGAATAGCGTGGCCAAATTGTATCCATTGAAGTCTTATGATCAAAAAGAAGTTACAACGTTTCTACATTATGTAATTTAACCTTTATATCTGTGAAATAAATACAAATAAAAGCAAAGCAAAAAAAACCCCAGGCCTCGAAAATCCTAAGAAATACGTTTTTTTACTTCCAAAGAGAGGAAACCATTCTCTCTCTTCATTTCAGCTAGGCTGTAACTTCAGTTTACAAGTCTGTTACATACATGGAGTCTGAAAAATAAGGGAACTACAAAAAGAAAACAACAATAAAACATAACTTATTTCCTGCTCTCTAGGCATGTTGGAAAGTAACATTTGTTTTGTGACTTAAAAATATAGTGACAATGGAATTAGTGGCACTCACTCTTTTTGCTACTTACAGGATGAGAAAGAAAGGCTTTTAATAAAAACATTGAAGGCACAAATGAGAATTGTCCATAAAAAGCGGTGAAAAGGAAAGATCTCAGCAAATAACTTACTGTTCATGCTCCCACATCCCTGCCTTTACCCTCAAAGAAGTGAAAAAAGGTGGCAATATAAAAAATTTTTTTTAAAAAGAGTAAATCTCCGTCACGTATGCATAATCATAAACACAGTAATGTCTTCTCATACAATTAAAAATTAGATAAATAGGCCAATTTTGTTTCAGATGAAACCCAAATCAACTTCATCTTTAATAAGAGGAAATTCTAGCTCCCCAATAATGAAGCTGTACATCAAATAAATATCTTAATCAATCAGACATTCTCATATTAAAAAAAGATGTATTTTTAAAAATAAACATCTGAGGAGCTTATTGTGGAGCAGCTTCCAAGCTTCCTAAAATTTAGTTTGCATCTATTTGTATATGATGTGTTTTATCTCAGAGCTAACTCTTAAGTTTGGACAGGCTTAGGTCTGAATTTAAAAATTTCAAACCACAGGTTCAAATGCAATCTGTTTCATAGTTTAACTTATGTGAAATACTTGCACCTTTGCCAAAGTTACGTCACCCTTCTTCCTCAGTCTTGGATGTCTTGTATTGCATTTACAAATGGAAAGTTAAGCCCTTTACTTCATGCCCGAGCACTATTCTCTCCATTTCTTTCTCTTTATCCTTCATCTTTCCTTGGTTTGCATTGCATTGCCACTTACCCATGACCAACATTCCAGCCATGCTTCTTACTCCTCCAGGTATCTCATATAAATATTTTCCTTTTAGTTTCCAGTGGAAACTAATGCTTGTAAAGTGATCTACCAAATGTCCAGCTATATGAACTTGAAGGAACCCAGCAGACTTTCATCAGAAGCATTTACAATTGTCAAGGCTGTGTCAAATACAAACAGTCTTTCTGGAACGTTCCTATTACCAAGCATTACAAATTCCAGCGAAAAAAATACTTCATTGCATTTTTGTCTGCAGATGCCTAAACATAGGTAGACATGTGGGATCTATGATGACATTTTGCAATAGAGGATGAAATAGAAGATGATAGAAAATATATTTGGTAAGCGGGACAAAGAAATGAAAACAGAAAATCATTCCATATAGATATATGAATCCTGCTAAGTGAGGATAAAAAAGTAGAGTAGTGCTTCCGTCACTGCACGCTAAAGTAGTCTGAAACAACCAAAAATAAAACTATTCCTTTGCAGTAAAAAGAAAATAATCTACACAGAATGGTCTATAAAACAGATTTCTTATTTCTCTATATGTATGTATAAGCACATAATTTATGCGGCATTTTTAACAATTCAAAAAATTATGACTGTTTTCTTGAATGAAACATTGAAGTTAATTTCTGAATTGGGATGTGATGAAGTATCACTATTTGCAGGTAAGACTTAAGTGTATAATCTTGACAATCACTGGGCTTGTATGTTCTTTTCACGTGCATGTCAGGGAAGGCCTCTAGTCTGAAAAGGCCAGGAAGAAGATGGTATTGGACCTATCTCTTTGTCAGGCATTGATTTATAGATCCCCGTCTCTCTTCCTAATGTACGGGTATCAAATATTAATAAACTGTGGTTCAAAACTATATGCACAAGTAAGTAAAATGCTTTTAAAATCCAGTTATTTATCATTTTAGGGATTTAGAATTTGTGTTCTTTTTATTTTCCCAATATATATTTCTCTATATATATATACACATATATACACTGATCCTCAGAATATTGCTGTATTTAATACAGCAAACAGGTCGAGACTTGAGCCACCCTGATAATTAAACTATACCATTATTAATACTATTTGGTGTAGGAATTTGTTTCTTACAGTTTACTCTTTCCCATTCACATCACCAATGTTTACATTTACAAAGGTGTATATTTTATTCTTGCCACCTCAACTTTCACAATATGTCTCTCCATTTCTATGTTAATAACAACAACAACAATAATAATAATAATATCATAACTTTTCACTGGAAAATTCCCTTATTTTTTATACTTACAAGTTATTTTTCATATCAGCCAGCTTCTTCAGAACCTACAGTCTTACTCGTATCTTCTCATTGCACGTGACTATGCAAAACATTATGCAGATAAATTAGTAAAACTGAAACAGTAAAGAAATATGTTCTACTGTCTGAGAACACCTGCACCAGCTGCTTATATCTATCATTATATAAAATATGCTGAAGTCACCAAATTCATTTGTTAGAACAGCAGTAATTATTTTCACTCATGTAGTGCAATTCATCTGCAGTCATAAGACCCTTCTTTCATTGGCAAATTTACATTACAAAGCATAACAGCTTCAGAAAATGAGAACTCTCACTTCATAACATGGTATTAAGCATCCTTAGTGGACAACAAACTGATATTTCCCTGTTCTCAGTGAATAACTTCTCTATTTGCATATGAAGAATTAGAGTATGTTTAGTAAAATACATAATATGTTGCTTGTATTGGGTTCTGTTTGTTTTAGAGTGATGGAGGTAATACATGGGAATATTTTAAAAAAATTCTGCGGTTTGTGTTTGCTGGATTTTTAGCACTTATCCCAATTAATGCAAAAATTTTTGGTAATTAAAAATAAAAGTGAATAATTTAAAATATGCAAAGCTAAACCTAAATATGGGATCCTGAAATGGTTGGCCTGATTTTTTTATAGTGCTGAATACAGAGTTCCTGTTCAAATTGTGTATTTCAAACCTTTTCTTTATTTAAATACAAGACAGTATTTTTAGAGGGGGAAATATAGTATATTTATTACTTTTCCTTTCTATATATGTATTACTAATAAAAATCTCCAGCACAGAAGGAGAAAGTTGTGCCAGTAAATTAGGCATCTGCTCATATCATGCAGATGTGAGAAGGGTGGGAAAGGAGACCATTTTAGCAGCTCTGTTTAAACAATCCTTAACAATTCAAGCTCATTATGTCACCTTTATCCTGATAATCAATTATTGGAAAATAAATATTTAAGGTGTGATTTTAATTAATGTAAAAAATATTATTCCTAAGGTACGTATGCCTTTTAAAATCACAAATTGGGAAATGTTAACAAAGATTGAGTGAGACAAGAGAGGATTTCTGTCAAAAGTATAGATCACCTTGAGTTGGTTCACAGGAGTTTTTAATTTCACAAACAATAAGGTAACATTTCTACCTCTGTCTAGTAGACATTTACATTATTGTAAATAAGATCAGAATTTGACCCTTAGTTTTTACAGGCACTTATTTTTCTCCAGCACTGCTGTGTGCTATTGAATAATGTCATCTAGGGGAGATGCAAGCCAGACCATTGTGAAAGAATTGTTGCAGCACCAGGTGCTTCTGATTCGGGGTCCTTATTGTTGCTTTTTTTGGGTTGGATTCTTTCTGCCATCATCTGCAGTAATCATCTAAAGGCAGGTTGAGTGCTCAATCAACTACGTAATGCCAAAACTGTGTGATGGGAGCTTGCCTCTTGGTATAGCAATTGAAGCGAAAGATGAGAACAGGCTTTTCTGATTTAGACTGATTTAGGACAGCTTTTCTTAGATGGGAGGATTCTGATAAGTCATTGTCAAGCCTTCAGAAATGGTTTTGAGCTATTCTCTAAAGACAGGTAAAGACTTGTTGTTTCCTACTTTACACTTCCTACTAGTAAACTATAGCTTGGTTTTATTTATTTGTTTCTCTAATAATAAGAGTTTTGTTAATGTTATGGCTTAGGAAAGAAAAAGAAGCATTTTATAGGGAGCCTGTTAGAGTTTGGGGCTTATACCTATGTTATTGTAGTAATGACAGTGTTGAGTATAAAATGCCAGTCTTTGTCACCCTTTGTCATTTTGATTCTGTAGTCTAAATGGCAGGGTATGGCTTTCAAAGAGTCCTAAGATTAGTCCATAAGAAGAAATAAACACTTTCAGTAGTGTTCAGTGCTGGTTTTGAATTACTGGAAAAGTGGACTTGGAGTGGGGAATGCCTTTGGTAAGTGTTTCACTACTATAGTAAGAATGTCTTGTGGTACTTAACTACTGACTGAAATTAGAACAGGCTGATGAACTTTAGCTTCACGTTTGAGTGTTTCCCTCTGGGACTGTTAGCCATAGTTTTGACTTTCACTATGATGCTGCTAATCAAGGTGTGGGATTTATTTAAGGCCACATGTCTTCATTTCCTATTAGGGTTGTGGGGTAGAGTTGTCTGTGGTGTGTTCTAGACTAATAGGAGTTGTAAAGAAATTCAGCTTCATGGGCTCTATATTTGATGTAAGACTTCGTGTAATAGTTGATCATGCTGTTGTAACTCACAGTTTGTACTTAGCTGTGGGAATATTTGCCTTGAAAGTATGCTTATTTTTGTTTTATATACGTTCTTTGCTGGGCAGAAAAGAATGCATAACTCCTCATTGCCTCAATATGCTTACAAATGAGAATATTTGCATGTCTAGATATATTTGCCATAAAACTTGTAAAGGCTGTTACAAATATTGATGGTGCTTTTATAGGTATGCTTTGTCTTGATTCTTTGGGAAGCATAGATATTTTAAACAAGCCCCTATTTTTCCTAATGAAAACATTAGTCCTCTGAATCTGCAGATGTCTCTGTGATCTCTTTAGCACGTGATACCCCATGTTACAGTCATTTGGTTTCCTTGTGCTTGAACCTAATGAAGATAGTATTTGTCAATTCTTGCCCGTTATGCGTAACATATTTTGTAATACCATCTACTACCTATAAAAAAATAAGCGAAAACTTTGATTAGTGCACACATTTATAGAGAGATCGGGGCAAAGGATCATAGACTAGGATCAGTCCTGCAGGAAGAATGAAGATGAGTCTCATAATGGACCTGAAATACAGGAAAAATAACTGAGGTAGCTTTGATGAAAGGAAGGTAGGACAGAGGAAAAAGAATTACATTAGGTGCTGACAGATAGGCTTGGGAATTCAGAAGTCCATTAGTGACAAGGTGTGAAAGGAATAGGCTGGAGAAGGGACATAGGAAACTTAGAGCAAGAGTAGTTCATGACGGAAAACAGAGTGATAGCTGGACAGAGAAAAAGTGTTAGCAATCTTGGCTGGTGAGAGTAGGATGAGGTAAGTAAGAGGATGGTGGAAGAAATAGTCTTAGTGGCCTTTAGCTCAGTCCTTGAGCCCTTTAAGTCTAAGTATTATTAATGAGAACTCATGGAATATGAAGTGGTATACAGTAGTAAATAATCACATTCCATCCAGTTCAAATTAGGTATGTGAAATTAAACTATATTTTGACCTTATACTCCATTCGTCATAAGTCCCTTTCTGTGTAATGGGAATAATAATAGATTCTTGTCTCAATGAAGGCCTGTGGAAAATAATTAGGATTGGGAAATGCTCTGATACTAGCGTGATGTGTGCCACCAAACAGCTCACTAAGGGAGCTGGTAATTCTTTCCCAATTCACAGTTCAGTAGTACACAGCAAACAAGGCATGAGGTCACCCATTGAATGGTATGGGTAAAAATTAAGTACTGAATAGTTTCATGTTAAATGATGTGACTATGTATTTAAAATATGCATCAAAATTGTATCTGCTCAAGAGGTGTTATTAAATTTGCAGAAGCAATTAATTTGGTTAATTCTTACCTTTTGGGTGTCTTAGTTTGCAATTGAAATACTGTTTTCACTTGTACTTTGGGGAGACGTGGAGTGTGCATCCGAGAATGTGTTTTGTGACAGGTAACCTGAGAGGTGACTTGGTAAATCTGACAGGTGTCTTTCCTATGTTTGATATAATTTTGGGATTATGTAACCTTGTACTTAAATAGAACATGTCTTTCTCAGTGTGCAGTAGTTGTAGGAAATCCTGTAAAACAGGTTTTACATACATTTCCACAATGCCTTCTGAATTCTTAAGTATATACACATAAAGGTATGGCTGGATTTTAAAAGTAAAACAAGCTGTGTCACGGTTAGTGTCTCACCTTGTACCTTCATGTAGTACCAGTTGTACCACTTTCTGGTAGCACCACTAGTATAGTGTTACTGGGATACACAAGGGTAGAAGTCTTGCTAACCCCAGAATTACATGTAATGTCTGGTTTCAAGTATGGAACTTCTGGCTCTGCTTCAAACAAAACACAGTATCTGGTATGTAAGATGTAGCAAGGAAAAGAGATTTCTGTAAGGCTATTTTTAATTGCCCGTATGACTTCAACAGCTAGTAGGCATTCAAAAGATGTATGCCTTGAAAAACATTATGCATTCTTTGGTTGTGTGGGTTCGTGGTTTGTTTTTTTTTTTTCCCCTTGCTTTTGGGAAATATGAGGTTTCTGAGTTGGAGGATCATGTATATTATGAATAGTCTTAAAACAGAAACTGGTAAGAAATAAAATGAGTAGTTTGAGATGCAGAGGGGAATACTGTGTCCTCCATGTGTGTGTCTGTACTGAAACAATTAAGATTGCAAGTCTCTTTAGAAATACACTTACTTCTTGGTGGTGGGTTTCTTTAATGACAAATTTCTCAACCTTTTAATGACCTGTTGTGAATTTTTCCTCTGGAAATGTGGCTTCTAGAAAATCAATCATTTCTTTTAGAAAACTTTAGTTTTCCTGAAATTCTAGTTTAGGTTGCCATCTGCAAGTTGGGTTGTAGGTGGGCTTCTTATTCTTTGCTGGAAATTACGTCTTTGGTTTGAGGGGTGAGGGGTCATTAGCTTTTACTTTATCCTTGTTACATTAACTTTTTCCCTGTTAGCAAGAGGGAACACTATATGAAATGTAATTTGTTCACAGGAGAATAAAGGTAAGAATCTGATATACAGCTCTCATGAGGAGTCATGGCACTCTAAGGAAATACAATTTATTCCTCGTGTGTCTTGATTTTTATTTTTCTTTTCTAAAACAAAACAAAAAAAATCACCACAACAACATTAGTTTGAATTACCAAACAAACAAAAATCTTCTTACTACTTGTTAATGTAAAAAAAATAATTCACTTAGTTTAATTAAACTATGACAGTTTATTCACTGTTTCTGAATTTCAACATTTTGTCCTAGGTAAGATAAAAGCAAATGTTGAAACACCATGAATAGCCATTCCTAATTCTGCATAATTTATCCACGTTACTTTTGTTAAGTGGCCAAAATTGGACCAAAATGTGGGAGGGGATCCCTTGCTGACAGCCTGGAGGTCTGATTCCCATGAGCCTGGATTCAGTGCCATGGGAGCTCTGCCAGGAGTGATTATTAACAGATACAATCTTACTTGTACCTGTGAAAAACAGTAGCCAATATTAATTTCATCCAAGCTGTAATTGTTATGACTGGATAATTGAATATTTTCTGTAATGGCCTCAGGACCCGTTTTATACTTTCTGCTGACTGCCCTGTTTACAACTATTCAACTAGCATGCAAGTACAATGACTGGCTGAGTTCAGAAAGAAACTGTACTAATACTGATTTTTTTTTTATTTTTTTTAAATATTATAAACTGTTGTAGTTGCAGATTTGCTTTACTTTCTTTGAACTATACTATTTGTTTCAGTGACCAAAGAAAGAAGAAAAACCTCTGTGTACATTAATGAAGTACAACAGTGGTACTCTAAATTTCTTTCAAGGCTTAATATAATTACTAACAACAGGCACATATAGATTGTACCGAGAAAGATTAAGGTTGTTCGTAGTATCTTTGGCTCACAGGAATCCACTACAAGCAAACACTGAATAAGCAGTACATTGAGTAACATAGGGGGCAATAGAAGAGGACCGCATGCAATGGAGAGCCAAGGGTTCATTTACATTCCAGCTGGATGTTGAATGCTTATCTGTTTCATAAGCTTTTATTTTCATTGCATTCCCAGTAACAGGCTTACAAATAGTTTCTTTCTTCTCTTTTAATCTCTGTTTGTTCTTCCTTTCACAGTCTACCTGCTTAATTTTAACTGGGTTTCTTGGTCAGATCTAAACTTCTAAAATCTCTAGAAATAATACTGAATACTTCCAAAAACTTAAAAGGTATATTATCATTATTTAACTAACTAGACATGTCTCTGCTCTTACTGAAACCTTAAAGCATATTTTCAGCTATAGGGTTTTACAGTTATTAAGATGTTTCTCTGTACTCTTCTACATTTACTAGAATACATGTAATATTAATATAAGGAGCTCTGCTTGCGGGACAGGTCACAGCTGGTCTGAGTGCTGTACAAACACTGAAGTTCAGACTAAGTGTAGTACAGGAAGCAACAGGTGTATACAACCGAAATGAACCATAAAAGCACCACCTTGAGACATTACTTGGCTACACAGCAGATCGTGGTCTCATCCTGCGGCCATCAGAGTCATGGCAAGCAGAGACATGACACTCAAATCTGGACTGCTACTCTTTTAAGTCTTTGAGACTCTTAGGTGTATGGCACTGAGTTAGAGAGTCAGCCTGCCCCTTTGGTATAACACGTTTCATTTTTCATATGAATTAAGCTGGTTTAATAGATGAGTTTGAAGGACAGACATTACAGCTCAGGTGGAAGAACCCTCATGTAAGATCAAAAAAATAGGAGAAAGGGGATTTAAATGATAGTCTTCTCTCCTGTAGTAGTCATTAGACTAAATGATTCAGTCTCTCATAGGGAAGTGAGTGGGAGGATGTATAGGTGCACAGTTTTATGTTTTATATATATATATATATATATAAAAAAAACATTAAACATGCATGTCTGTCTTCACACCTCCTCCCTCTCCCCCCCCCCACTGGATTAATTTGGAAGGATTTCTTTGTGAAATATTTGCATATTCTGTAAAACATATATTTCTAGTTATTTTAGCCCTATACTCAGGCTTCAAACTCAATTGTAAATATGATTGCAACCTCCTTCTCAGAAATCCATGATGTTTTAAGTAAGTTCTTTCACGTTCTTAAAGGGCCTTTAATTTCAACTGTTTCTGTAGGAGTCACAAATTAATTTGTAACTTAAAAAAAAAAAACAGGATCAACTCTGTAACTCATGTTGTTATTGGAAATTTGAAATTCATAGGCAGTTAAATTTAGGTTCAGATGGCATTAAATTTAAAAATTGCTTTATCCTCTAATGGTATAATTTAAAATCTTATGTTAAATTCAATGCAATTATAGGCAAGAAGCTCATCATTACTTTCATTAAGATGAAGAGTTGCTCTTCCTGCAGAGGAAAGGGGGAAAATGCCAAGCTTGATAACTGGCCTGGGGGAAGCGGAGGGACATATCACAGAAATGATTTTTTCATTTTTTTTTTTTTTTTCATTGATTCCACTTGCAGATCTGTCCAGAACCCTGGTGAGGCATAAAAGTTCACAACTGTTGCTTTGTACTTTTATTCCAAGAGGATTGTCACAAAAAGAGCATTTTTATTAATATGTATGTTTTATCTGCTCAGAGTCTAGGGCTGTTTGTCTATGTTTGTCCTCCTGCTTAGAAATTGAAGTAGAAGTGATCACCAGTCAGTTATGAACTTGTGTTTCATGAGAAGTTACTGACTTGTCCTGGTTTCAGCTGTGACAGAGTTAATTTTATTTCCAGTGGTTGCTGTATTGCAGATTTGGTATGTCAGTAATGCGTACTGGTTTAGTTTTAGTTGTTGCCAGGTGATGTTTATAGTTTTTCAAGGACTTTTTTTCAGCTTCCCATAGAAGCTGAGAAGAGCCACGGACAGAATGGCCAATGGAATATTCCGTACTATAGATGTCATGCTCGGTATATACATGGGGTTAGCCAGGGTGTGGGTACTCGCGATCACTGCTCAGGGAGACATCAATTCACCGAGTGGTGAGAGTGATTGGGTCATTATTATTATTGTTTTCCTTTCCTGTTATTATTCTATTAAACTGTCTTTATCTCAACCCATGAGTTTTTTTTTTCCTTTCCCCTCCTTTTCTCCCTCTTCTCCCTGCCCTTCTGGGAAAAGCGGGAGCACCGCACAAGCGGCTGCAATGGTCCTAGATGCCGGCTGGGGTCAAACCATGACATGACCTTGTTGTTTTATAAAACTTGACGCCCTTTAAAAAGTTTCAGGCTGTGGTGTGTTGTAATAACTATTAGTAACTAAGAAGTGAAAATATGTATGATCACTTTTTTAGCCTTCTAAAAATACCTTGGGGATTTTTTAGTTAGATGTAATCAATTAAGAAAAAGGGTATGAATGTCTCTTAAGTTTTGTGTAAGAATGTGATGCCCTAATAACTAGGGAATGCTGGTGCTGGGACTTACTAAGATTAAAAAAAAAATAATCTGTGGGTAGTGTGTTATATACGCTGCATTTTCTATGGTAGGAAAACTCGTTCATGAAAATAGTATTTAATATATGATTTGTCATACATATCTCTGTGCCATCAAGTGCTTTATGGACTGAGAGGCTACTTTCTCTGTTTCTCTTCTTCATTACCACTTCCAATATTCATGTTATATGGAGGTAGGTACCTCTTTGTTTAAAGCAGTTCTAGCTAACTAGAAAAAGAATAGTTTGAAGGAAAAATTCAGCTGGATGTGAGAATATAAAGAATGCTAAATTGTATGCTTCATGAAGGCCATTAAGTATTAGAGATGTCAGGTCTGTAAAGAGTACAGCAACATAAAAAATAAAATGCATCTTCAAATACAAATTTTAAGACAATCAACAGGTATTTGTTGATTTATTTTTTTAAAGTAGAAATAAGGGTAACTTTGTACCATTTTGACTATGTTCCAAACATTTTAAATAAGTAAATGGCCCCAGAATTACAAGACTGATTAAAAACATTTGGAATTGTTTTTTTTTTTTAAAAAAAGTAAGCTCTGATGTAACCCGTGTCCTTTCAGATTTTACTATGTATCTTTTAAATGAGGTAAAAGTGAAATGTTGTTATTTCATGAGCTTTAAAGTAGGAAAAAAAAATGCCATAGAGGACAAAGAATGTGATGTAAATTTCAAAGGCACAATACTGCTTTTTAAAAAAATATTATGTGGTAGCATGAGCTTTTAAAGAGACTTCTTGAATGATATACATATTGAATATTTTAATCCTGAGTATTTACACCAGAAGTCTGCATGTTACTTTGGTGGTATTATATTGCCTTACTGAAAAAAAAGTCAGGCAATTACTGTAAAAATTTCTCTCAATTTGTATGTAGTTGTGCTGTATAATAGTTATGCAAACTCCTTAGTGGCCGTGGTGGGTGGAGATAGTCACTAAGCACCTTGCACACCGCTTTTGTCATGTTTAGATTGCTCCGCTGCCAGGTGCTGGTAGTGGTGGTTGTGGTGTTTCACATTCTCTTAATCTGCTCTTTCTCTGGGATTTTTGTGGGCGACTTTAGTTTCTTCCAACTTCAAAACTGAGCAAATAGAAACGTTCAGGGGAGTCCCAAGCCAACATGGGGCTGAGCAGCTCTGGGATGAGTAATGGTGCGCAGAGCTTTCCCTGCCTACAAGGCTGACTGCAGTATGCTTGTTAAAAGAGGAAACACAGATTGAGAAATGGGAGTGTCTGACATCTTAATGAAGGAAATGTGGAGTATGTTCCCTAGGCTCAAGAATGTAGTCTATTAGAATAGTTGAAAAATACAGATGTGGTCAAGGATATTGTGAATCACCAGCCCCCTTACATGTATTCAATGTAAACTTGAGGCTTTTCACTGGGGAAAACTTGAGAATATTGAAAACTTTGCATGGCACTCTGTATGCTGTCCTGGCTGGAATATTATGTACCTCTCATTCATTATCTTCCTGAACACTATGATTACATCGGTACAATTTTTTTTATTTATTTTTTTTTTCCAGGTCTAAGTGTACCCATAGAGGCTAAAAACGCCAGTGTAGGCTGCCTTAAAATATGAAGGGAAATAAACTTCAGAAATAGTTTTAAAGGTCAGCATAGTCTACAGAAATATTTATCAACTTCTCACATTATTTTTTTTTTAGATTTACTAAGTGCACAATATATGTGTGCTAAGTACATGTCAATAATGAAACACAACCAGTAGTTCATATTTTCACTATGAAAGGATTGAAATTGGTGTAGTTGTGTCTGTCTACACTCAATAAGATTCTTGCCTTAATACTTACATGTGAATTACTTAAAGGCTCAAAAGACCCAATAATGAGCTTTTGTTGTTTTCACTGGGGTCTGGGTAAAACTCAGTCTGACCCAATAAGATGCTGTGCCTTGAGATAGGTAGTAAGGCCTGTGTGTGGTGGAGGAGGTGTGAACCCGTGTTCAAGGAGGCTTCTTTCCTACCAGTGCAGGAGTGAAGCTTTCCTGGCAGGAAGGCTGGTATGAGGGGGTTTCTTAATTGCAATTTTCCAGTTGGGCAAAATGGCTCCAAACCCTATGGTATCTGTTCAACGGTCAATTTTTGCAGCAGAGGTATTCCTCACCTTCTCTCTTCTCCAAAGAACCAATAATTATTGGTTGCCAGTCAATTTCTGCTTTCTCATATATCATCAAGCAGCTGTCATCTCTCATTTCTCTATCCTGGCATGGCTGATCTGCTGTCTACAAGTCTTGAGACCTTCAGCACAAAATACTTTCGTCCACTGGTGGGCTTATGATACTGAAAGAACCCCATAAAAATATATGTGGTTTCCCGCACACCCCAAAATCTCAATTAAAAGAAATTAAATTATAAGAAATGTCAATAGTATATACACAGTATTAGGAAGAGACTTTTTTTTAAATGTGTAGAGTCAGGTTCTCTGCAGATGCAGGTCCTGTAAATGTGTTTGTGATAAATGAACTGTATCAACTTTCATAAACAGAAAATCTGCACCATGATACATGCAAAACCAAACAAACTCCTAACTAACATTCTTATAAAAGGACTTTTATTATACTTGAGAGGTTCTTTTGCTTGTTAAACTCTGAAGCACACATGGAAAACAGCTAAAGGAGTCACGTAGTAGTTCCTAAATTAAATGTGTTTGCCATGCTTTCAAGTTAGCATCAGTTCTTTAATAATTTTGCTCATGTTTCGCTAGAGTTATTACCCTTTCTATCAAAAGTAGCAAACTCTAATTTTATTTAGAAAACAAAGCTACTTATAAAAGTAATTCTGAAGGAAGCTTTGGTAAAATTCGTATTAGAGAAAGCTATAAAATCTGTGAGGCATAAATGGCAATGTTTTTGTTATTTTCATTGTAATGACATTATAATCAGAAACTCAGTAGTTAGGGAAATTCAGATTTAACACCTCATGATTGGAAGACACTAAGAAATGTCTCTTACTTGTTTAAGAAATGACATTGATCTCTGTCTCATTCATATATGCTTTCATTTTAACTATTCTGTGTCTACTGCAAAGTCTTATGAAGTACTTGCATGAAAGATGCTGTATAAAGGAGACTGATCCTTGAGACATTTGCTTCTGGGCTTCAAGCCAGTTTCCTCAATTTTCATAAAGCCTGAGCCAGAGCTCCAGAATAACCCTCAAAGTTGAAAGTGCCATGCTACTGCCAAGAGAATATACCTCTTGCAGCATAATTCACACAGCCATGTGTATGTATATGCAGATATGAAAACATTTTCCTTATCTTTCAATTATATATATATACACATTTCAAGTTTCTCTTTCTTATTAGAATTCTTAAGAAAGTAAACCGTATGCTAAAAAATTAAATGGCATGTGCAGCTAGGCTTCACCCATTGAAACAGAATATTTGAAAATCTTTCTTGGTAAGATGTCCCTTTTTGGTTAAAATGGAATCACGTCAGCCAAGTGTAAAATAAGATTCCAAGGCTGTTTCTGTTAAAAATTTCAGGTGCTTATGGATAAAGTCACTGCTGCAACTCACTGGATATAGTGGACAAACCATTCTATTTTAAACTCTCAGAATGCTTCTGTTTCGGTAAAATGTTAAAATGTATCAAATCACATCATTTATTTTATCCTACTTAGGAGGAGCATTGTGATGCTTTTACGTATATACCAATGGCAAGAAAAACAATGTGGAGGTCTATTAATGATGCAGACAATCCAGTCTTTGAATCTCCCGTAACTTATTTTCCTTTCTGTTTTGATTTCATCTTAGTTTTACATTTTACTAACTTTTTAAACAGGCCATAGACAGGGCCTGATGAAGGTCCTATTTGTTTGTGTTGTCCAGTGAATATTATGGATACTAATTGTCAAAGCAGCAGGCCTTCAACCCTAACACAAAATCTAGGGGATCTCAATAAATGAGGAATGGAAAAAACAAGGACTAGCCTTGTGACCTTACCTTTTAATTTTTTTAGCATGCGCTTGCAGTAATTCATTCAATGCTTATTCATTAATCCGAATGCACATTGACTCAGTGCTTAAGCTAAAGCTGATCTTGTGGACCAAAGTAATTTCCAGAGGTTGTTCTGTAAAGTTCCATGACCAGTCAACATTTGCAGAGGCTACAAAACAATGACTGATTTAGAAAAATAGGGAAGAATTGCATAAGGGCAGACTGTTTCTAGGGGGTTGCGGTGAATTGACCCCAGCCAGCAGCTAAGCATCACACAGCCGCTCACACATTTGACCCTCCTGCCCCGTGGGACAAGGGGGAGTACCGGAAGAGCAAAAGCGAGAAAACTTGTGGGTCAAGATAAAGATAGACTAAATAAAGGAACAGGGGGTGGAGAGGGGAACACAAGTGGTGTGTAGGCAGTCGCTCACCACCTCCCACAAGCTGATTGATGCCCAGCCAGTCTCTGAGCGATGGCTACCTCCCAGGCCAACATCCCTGCCCAGTTCTTCATATTATGTGGTATGGAATATCCCGTCATTTGGGGTCAGCTGTCCCAGCTTCTTGCTCACCCCCAGCCTGCTCACTGGGGGGATGAATGGGGCGGGGGGGGAAAGAGAGTTGATTCAGTGCTTGCACTGCTCAGCAGTAGCCAAAACACTGGTGTGTTATTAATGCTGGTTTAGTCACAAATCCAAATGAAGATTAACTCCATCCCAGCCAGACTCAGTGCAGGGGTACTCATGAGTAGTCTTCTTGGGGAGTAAAATAGAAAAAAATGTGTTACCATCAGTCTTACAGACATGGTGCATGTGAAATAAGGCTGTTTAAAAAGATCTTTAGAATGAAGGGGGTGCATGTGTAATTTGTGTGTGTTTAAGTGTAATTGAAGACTAGTGTAACTTCCACCAGGCAGGCATTTGATGTCAGAAAGTCATTTTGCTTAAGATATGCATATATTTTAAAATTACCCAGTAGCTTTGTAACCAAAAATTTTGTAGCTTGCTTTTTCTTGCTGTGCTTAAAAAGTCGGCTCCCTACTTTCAGAACACTCAGTACACTTCCTCTTTAGTCTTTTTCTGTGCGGAGTGTTTGTAATTGGGTGTTTAACCTATCTAATTCCAGGAGATTATGGTATGGTAATCTACTTGCGGTGCTCATCCTCTTGCACTATAAGGTCAGGAAATTAAAAAGCAATTTGCATTCTCAATGAGTGAGAATTTTGTGAATGTAATGCCTTGTGGTTTTTGTTGTTGTGGCTATAATATCTGGTTCAATTACTGTATAGATAGTAGCAAATCTAAACAAGCTTGTTTCCTTATTGGTGGTGATTTTCCTTTTTAGTCTTAAGAAAACTATCAAGTGTTTGGATGTATCTGCAAAGATGCTAACCATCTGTACTACAACTAGGTCTGTTCAGAGCACATGTAAAAATTAGGCTTCTCTTCAATCTATGTGTTATTCCTTCACGCTTTGAATGTGGGAATAACACATTTAAGGATGTGACAGGGCTTTATCTTTGTAGAATTAAATTTGTTGTGAGACCATGAGTTCTAAAAGCATCTTATTACTATTATAAACATTACTTTTAATTCATATATAGGCACCGATGGGGATAATTGATACCACATGGGCAAAAGTAAGAAAATCTGGTCCTAAATAAGTTAAGCAGCTTTATACTCTACTCTGTAGTTTTGCTGTTCTGTTGTCTACCTCATTATATTTTTTGCTCAGGTGGATAGGTTGATAGGATGAACAGGGTATTCGTTTTCTGATTGCCTTTTTAAAACTGAAGTATGTACTCTCCAGGCTGAAGCTAGTGTTTTTAAAGACCAGGTTTGAGTCAGAAGCCCCAGAATCCTAGGGTTCTTTCAGATGTTGTGAGAAATGACAAAAATCTGTGAAGTGATAAGGATGGATTTAAAAATAGATACTAATTAAAGTGATGCATACTGCAGAAGGGAGATAAAATAATTCTGTCAATTTTTATATTTTATATCAAAGGATCTCCAATATGATTTTCAGGAAGTAATTAATTTTCCAGATAATTGGCTGGATGATAAACTGCCAAACAGAGCAGTTCTAATCAAAGTTAATAGCTAGATTCTAAGTTATTGTTTTCTTGCCTGTTTGCATTTATATTCATTCCCATGGAATATTGTTAATTTGTACCAGACGAGAGCCTGACACTTAATTACTTGCCTTTCATTCTACCAAGAATAAATGGAAATGCAGGGTTAACAGGTGCTTTTAAATCTACAGATATGAAATTATTGTTTTAGAAGTGTCATTTAATCACAGTCAGAACTTACCTGACAAGCTACTAATTGCAACTTGCAATATCAAGTAGTAAGCTTAAATTTTATTTGGACTCCAATGATGTGTTTAGAAGAAAGTTATGGTATTTTGAATGGACTGTAAAGGGTTTTGTTTATAAGTTTGATAGGAAAACAGTACTAAGTCCTAAAAGATATTTGAGAACAAAATAGCTAATTATGGAGTGACTGGTCAGTAAAGTAGCTTAGCTTCTATAAATGTAAAGCATAGTTGCTGTGATCTCATATCTTAGCAATAATAAAGATGTTAAATTTAGATGCTGCTTATGAATGTGATAAATTGTATCCATGTCATTTGCTTATTTGTACTTTATTCTCTGTGGCATAATTTTTTCCCCATTAAAGCTGCTGTTTGTCTTGCCTATCTTCTAGTCCTTGGCCAAAGCCCAGTCTTTGAGAAGGTGGGACATAGTTGGTAGCTCAGCATGTTTATGGCAGAGAAAACCTCTAAAGTGCAGGATGAAAAAGTAAAAGAGAATAAGAGCCTTTGCAGGGGAAGCCTTTATTAACTTTTAAAACTAAAGCATAAATATAAATCAATCAATATAGGTTTTTTGCTGAAAATGAAGTTGCTTCTCCCCCTGCCCCCATTTGCTAATAAATCATAAAGCTGCTTATTTTCTGGTTCACAAAGTAAAAATATACTGTGAATTGTAAAGAAACTTGGAATGTCTCTAGATTATGCCATTATTTATTACAATGTTCTATTCATCTTACAATTTGGCAGGCTTGCCTTTGCAAAAAAAATACTTTGAAGTAATGGGGGAGATGAATAATAGAAATAACTTAAGGCATTGTGCAACCACAAAATAAAAAACATTGTTTGAGCTGCTACACAACTAGAAAAGGTAACAGAGCAATTTTGCTGAAGTTTTAATTTGCCAGTGCAAGAAATTAAAGGCAATTATGACTCTAAAATTGTCTGTGGAGATGCAGGATTTGGAAAGAGCAGTGCATGGGAATCTTAAATATCAGTTCACATGATTTATCATTGTACAGGAAGAGCAGTAAGATGTTTCCCCAGTCTGTAGCTTTGGAAAGCTAACTGAAAGAGGCAAATTAAGTTAATAAGGTTGTGTGCAATAAGATATTACCATATAATCGTAGGAAAAATGTTTAAGCAAAATCTTAGATTTTCAATTCTAGTTTTTATTAAGTCTTTGAGGGAAAATGATTGTCGCTTAAGTTTAAGCAAAGTCTTACTATAACAGATATATGTCAGAAAAAAAATTAGTACTTTTAGATAACATTTAAAGTGACACTGCCTGGGTTCAACAATGGATGTTGAAAACTATACTGTATTCTAACAAATGTAGTTAGACTACTGACTTGGGGGAGGCAGTATAATTTTTCCATAATGGTTTTAATATTTTGTTGTATTGTTATTCATAGAGAAATAAAAAAATAGGGAATACAACTCTATTATGAATTTCATTGGATTGTATAAACAGGGTTTATTTTGTGAAAGTTAGTGTGGGTTTCCTTCAATGAAGAGAAGCAGACTGAGCAGTTCAGAAAGGTCTGTTGGCCTTTTTCACAGACAAGAAGAGAAGTAAGAAGTGGCACCAGCTGAGGCACTCAGTGATTCTTTGCCACATTCCCATTTGAGCGCTAAAGAGCAGGCAATAAAAATATACGATGAGGAGCAGGAGAAGTTATTTGAGGCTGACTTTTAAAATTGCGTACTTTCTGCATGGCAAGTGCTGAGCCTGAATCATGCCTTATAAAAGAAGAATGGAAATTGAATTTCAGGGGGCTACCTTGTCCCAAACACGTCACCCCTGCCCATCTCCCCACCCTCCCACCCCTTGCAAAAAACCCTGTGTTTTTTATTGTTTTTCTAAGAACCTGTATCTTTTTCTGTGCTTTCTAAGAAAAAGTGTATGCATGTGTTTGTGTGTGCATTTCAAAAGTTCCCTGGCAAATATTGTATTACTGACTGTCAGTCTCCAAAGATTTAAACTATAGACCAAAATTATCATAGCAATTCTAAATGTTGAACACTAGGGCAGATCAGATGCTTCTGTGAATGTGAAGTATTAAGGGAGGTCCTGGGGCGAGAGT
Source organism: Larus michahellis (assembly GCF_964199755.1). NCBI lineage: Eukaryota > Metazoa > Chordata > Aves > Charadriiformes > Laridae > Larus > Larus michahellis. Next base: position 131,783,991 of record NC_133896.1, read on the forward strand.
GATGTGTCTGTGGAGTCGTGTGTCATGCAGTGATTCAGTGTCAGGCTGGGAGTCCACATTGCTGGAATATGCCTGATAGACCAGCGTACGAGACTGTCTCATGCCATTAGTGATGCTGAAGATACTCATTGCAGGTAATACACAGATGGGATTTGACCCAGTTTTGGTTTCTGCGTTTTTATCCACTCAAAAATGAAGTCAAATCATGCAGACTGCTGAAATCAGTAAAAGCAGATGAAACCAGGTCTGTAACGCGTTATCCATACCAAGTATTCTGCTGGTGATTGACCCCTAACTTGCCCTTTATGAGAAGATTAATATCACTATTTCAGTGGTAATTGGATGAATGGTCGTGCTGCAGATTACTGTGCCACAAACTGTTCAAGCTGTGGCCTGATGACTGCAATAGGAATGCTGATGTATAAGATTGGTTTCCTTTGGGAGGATAGTTTGGTAACATCATCTGCCATGATTAGCTGGTACAACTCTTGGTAATATCATTAGGAAGAGACTGTTAAGTAAGAGATCTAAGCACAAAGTTTGCTCTGTATTAAGGTACTATACATGTTGATATTTTTATATAGTTACAGGTAATAATTTGTGTTGATATTGATAATTTATTTTCTGTGCTAAATGATTAAAGTAGGCTTTACATTTATGCAATAGAAATTGCTGTCAAGTGCTAGGATAGAAATTACTAAATTTTTGGAATAAATAACCAAATGCCATTTGTTTTATTTTAAGGACAAATGAACTCTTGCAAGGTTAGTGAGGTAGCATTGAAAAGAAAGGTTGAAATACAGCATATTGTGTTAATAGGAAAGGAGAGATGCTTCCACTCAATATTGCAAACTGTTCTTACTAAGTTTTGGGAAGTATTTGCAGAACTGGAAGGTAGATATTGGATTTACAATTTAGATCGTATTTCATATTATGATTGGAAAGTAATGCTTGTTAGTGCATGACTTCTGACCTGATTTTTGGGTAGTTCCCATATGATCAGTTAGGAAATAGGACAAGGAAATATTTCCCTTGCTCCTTCTAGGAATGGTAATAACAGCAGTTCCTATGAACGCAGGGACCAGGGGTTGGTCTTGTGCTTTCCAGCTGTCTGTGCCATTCTGACTTCTCATTCTTCCCCTTGCATGTATGAGAAATAACCGTAGGACAAAACATATTTTATGAAGGGTGGTTTTTACTAGGCTCATGCAGCTTGACCTCTCTTCCCATTTAGAAATGCGTATAAAAAGTAAAACAAAAGCATCTTCCTTATCTTTTAGAGCTTGGACTCTGTTTGTCCTGTTATCAGGCTTTGTGGATCTGGGACCACATGCTGCCTGGAATGCTGTCATAGCAACTGAGGATATTATCCACGTTCTACTATTTCCCAAATTAGATGAGTCAGACTATTGGTCCTTGTATCCTGCAATAGCAGAAAAGAGTTACATGTCGTGGCGCTATAGCTGGATGACTGAAAATAAGTCTAATGACCAGTGGCATTCATAGTCATCGGTTTGACAACTGGTGCAGATGTCAGCAGTGATATGTCTGGCTGTTGACAGGTTTAAGCAGCCCTCAGTCTTCTGAGCATATGGTTTCATACAACCGCACCACTGAGTCACAGTAGCAGTGTTCTCGGGTAAAACTGAGAAGGAGCAAGTTTGAGTGATGGAAAAAGCAAATAGCTTGAAACTGATTTATCTACATAGCAGAGAGCAATCACTTTCTAGTTTTCATAGTTGTTTGAGGTTTTTACAGTAGATAATTCTCTTATCTGATTAATCTATTAATTTGAATTCCTCAGTATTTATGAAAATAATTTGATCTGAAGACAGAGACAAACAGGGAAAGTTACAGTCTGGTTGCTTAGTATCTAGTTCCGGGACTGATGGAAGGCTGTGATAAAATATATCAATACCATATGTGGTTTCAGCTTTCTCTACAGTACGTGTCTTCTCTCTTATAGGGTGTTGTGTTTTTTTTTTTTACAGAGAGTACTCTCTGCTACAGAGAGTAATGTGTCTTCTACATCTGGTATTTTGTTCAGGAAAATGAAAATTCCCAAATGTTTCTGTCCATTACGCTTCTACTTCTTTTCCAATTGCCCTTCTCATTTATCACAAGCACCAAATCCTTTGTTTCCTTTCTCTGTTGGTGGCTTTGCGTAAGTCACACCATTATACTGTTTTGTTTAATATTTTGGCAGAGTTTATATGATTAATCCTGTTACTTGCTGTTATAAACTCAAAACGTATTGCTGCATATCTGAAAAAGTGATAGAATCCAGGAATCCAGAAGTCCACTTACTTTTTGTCTCCTGTTCTAAGGCAATAGATTTAAATTTAAGCTACTGTTGTAGAATTCACATAATATTTAAACATAGGGCAACTCTCCTAAGTAAGCCAGGGCTGGTTTCAATGAGGTCTCACACGATTACTTTTTGACTTTTTTTTTTTTTTCCAGCCATAGTGAAGTATTCTGGTAAGAGTGGACCTTTAATTATCGGTGCGGTTGGGGAAATGTATAAATTGATCAAACAGATAACAGTGAGATACCACCTAGAATGTACATAGTTCATTCAGCTCTCTGTGGTTTCTGTCTTTAGTATGACTTATTACACAGAATCACTTGATTGTCTCAGATTTTATATCATTATGAATGTTTAATGACTTTTCACTGGAATTTGAATTTCAAATCGAAGCAAAAAAGAATTAATTCTAATGGCTTCTGAGAACTGGGATAGGGAAGAATTCATCTGTTGTCCTTTTGTATGTTTTCTTGTTTACCATTGGTTGCCTTGTAGGTACTTGAGGGTCCTCTGATTATCAGCATGGGTTGATACCGTTGCACTCCAGGAATTTTAAACAGTGGGTCAGGTATTTTAAGAGTCAGAGAGGTATTGATAGCATAGTAGCATGAATAATAAAAACCAACAACAATCTAGCTAGAAAGAGCAAATGAAAAAAATCAGAGGCTTTCTTCTCTTGTTCTTAAAGGAAAAACTCATGCTGAGGTGCATAATGTGTTTAACATGTTGGTAGATAGCAAGAGACGTGTAAGCATCTTCACTTTTATTTGAGTCATCAGGTGGTAGTATGTATAAACTGTAACACTACCCATAATAAAGGAGCTAAAGGTCCTTTGAAAATGTTTGAATTCAGTGTATGGGCTATTATTCTTCCAAGACTTGCCTTGCCAGAAGGGATAGTTTAATTTATAACCTTGCCTGTGACACTATTGTACATTCTGGTTAGGTGTGTGTGCAAGAGAAGCGGAAAAAGTAATAGACTTAGGAAAAAAAGAGGGACCTTTTTTTAACTGGTCAGATAAGTAAATTTCAACATGTCAGTTCTCTGTAAATCAGGATATGATAATGGATTAAATGTTGTGTTTAATGTGAGGCACAGTGCAGAAATCCTTAAAATTAAGTAGAATGTAGAAAATGGGCTGAAGCAGAGTCACTGTTTTCATAATCAAATGATAAAACTATCTTTTTGCTAAAGTAACCCACATGTTCTACTAGATTGTACTACAGTAGTAAGTGGTTTATTAGTATGTTTTCTCATAATTTCTGTGTACAATGCCTTCTTTACAAGCCTGAGTTTAGATGTAGATTAACTTTTGGACTGACCTTTTCTACATCAAAGGGCTAACTGAACCTGAATAATTTAGAGATTTTTTTAATTTACTTGCTTCAGCACATCCTCAGGATGAGAAAAGATGTTTGTTTTTCCCCATTGTGGGGATGGAGAGAGGAAACAAAACAAAAATTGATGACTTTGGGAAATACTATCATCATTGAGGGGAGCACAAGATACGTGTCTGTTTAAAAGCATGACCTCTATAGCTGTATTTTCCCAGGACTCTGTGAAACACCCCAGTTTGACCAAGCTACAAGCTTTTGAAAACCACATTTTACATGCTCTTAGTAAATGCCTGGTTTAATTTTGCAAGTATGTGCCCTGAAGTTTACAGCCAAATGAGCTTATTCCAGTCTAAGGCTGCACTGGATTTTCCTTATAATTACAGCTTGAGGTTGTTTCAGACTGTGCCAGGTCCAGTTCTGTGCTTCTGCTATGTCTCGCATGCAGTATGCTACATGGGAGAGGAAGATGATGGTAGCAAGTTAAAAAAAAAAAAAATTAAAACCGACACATCAGTTGTAGAGGGCGAATTGGACCTAATATGAGTAGAAAAATGGGCTTAGAACTTGATGGGGAGAGGCAGTGAAACTCTGACCAGCAAGGGGATTAAGACTTAATGCTGGATAGTGCCTGGACAGTGATAGACGGCGTGTTGGGACATGGAAGTTAGGCAAGAATAGGAAGTGATGGCTTGGAGCCAGCCAGGAATACTAGAGCTAGTTGATAACTGAGACGTTGGAAAGAAGAAAGCTAAGCCTGAGACTTGGTGGGATAGCTCAGATAATGTGAGAAAGCTTGTGCTACTAGATGGGGAAGGGACAGGAATCTGAGATTACAAAATTTCATGCCTTTAAAATGAAAGAGAATCAATTAGAAGTGTGGGCTGTAAAGAAAAAAAACAGAACCTTGATTTGAAAGAAAAGGTGACAGAAATCAGAAAGGGATACAGGATGTGTCAAGAGAACTGTAATGGTGCATCCTGAGGAGTGACAGGAGGCCACACCGCACAATGGAGTGTGGATGGAAATGAGACAGTGGCTCCAGCCCATGAAGAGACTGGAGCTGGGATGGGGAATTAGGTAGAACTAGGAAAGGATCAGGATCAGAATAACTGCTGCAGGAATAAGCATTGGAAAGAACGGGTAGAAAATCTGTCTCCTCTAAGTCCCTCACCTTCTGTAATCTGAATTAGAACAGAATCTTCCTTGGTCTCACTGTTATTTTTTGGCATCGGCCCATATTGAACGATGTATGCCTCATCTCTCCGTACTGCTAAGAGAAGCCCAGTGGGATTATCTGTCAGGCAAGTCCACATCTAGAACAATGTTTCTGCAATATCTGGGGTGAAACACACCTAGGAGGTGTGCTTTATGGAGAGATTAAGGATAGTTATAAAGTCTACTGGTCATCCAGTAGAGTATTCATCCCATCTTTAATAGTAATCACTCAGAATTTGTTTCTAAGAGTTTTGCAGGAAAATAAGTTAGAGTGAGGGAAACTTTTCATGTTTAAGCGAGGGATTTCAGAAGGAGAAAGGACAAGACAAAAATAACTGAGTGCTGTTCTGTAGAAACATTTATGCCAAAGAGATCCTATGTGATACTGTGCAAATGCTTCCTTGGTGCCTGACTCGATTCTTCAGAATCTGACTGGTAGAAGCCCCAAACCCTGCAGCTGTACTTGCACTCAGTGGATTTTGACCTCACCAACTTTTCTTTCATTACTGGGTGCTCTGACAGGCATTTCAAACCCATACAACAAAGGAGATGTTTTTGACCTGAATTTCACTGCCTCTCAGTTCTGTGTTTTGTACCAGTACATTACTGTCTCCTTTGTACATGAAGGGTGGCTTGGGATGTACAAGTTATGGAAGGAATGTGTTGCTGAAAAGGCCATCCTCTGAAATGTGGAGGTGAGATAAAATATGTAGATTCTCTCAATGGGAAGACCTTCCATCATTTTTGCCCATTGAAGCAAAGGTCTTGTGTAAGGGTAGGCTTATGGGGTACATGATAAAAGATTTTGTCACAATGTGTATGCAGAAGATGACTGACATAAGTCCCGGAAGAGTGAATTCTGTCATTTCCCAGTCTGGGGGTACTCAATTTTGCAATCTTAGCTATGTTTTTTTCAACGTATATTTATGTGTATGTAATAATATCAGCTTAATCTGCAACCATGTTACTCTTGCAATGAACTACTATAAATTTGCCAGTATGTTAGGTCACATCATGTGAATGTGTAAAGTAGTATAGCAGTGAACCAGGTTTTCATTAGGGATATTTACGTGTTTGGAGTCTCTGAAGAGTGTACATGGAAAGCCAGGGGCTGTATCTTTCCTTTGTCATACAAGCATTTTCCTTGTGATAAATTGCTCCAGTCTCTAGTCCCAGGCTTGAAATGCAAACATTTCCCCCACCCCCCCTCCCCTATGGATATCACATCTATTTTAAAGTTTTACAGTTCAGGGGAGTGCTGTTTAACTTTTTTCTGTGGATCTTGGTTAAAAAAAATAAAATTAAAAGACATAATATAGAATGAAGCAAAATGGTTTTTGCTTTCTAAGACAATGGAAAATATCTCTTGTAGGCCTCTTTAAAAGTTTCTTAAATCCACAGTCATAAATGCTGGTGGTGAAGTAGGGTGATCGAAGTTATGCAACTGGCATAATTATTTTGTTATTTTCACAGTTTGAGGGGAGAGGCTTGGGGGGGGAAATGTAGGCAAAATCTGGGACTCCTGCCAGGTTTACAGACTGTGCTTATACCCAGAACCTCCTCTTAAAAAAAAAAAAATTAAAAAAAAAAAAAAAAAAATAATTAGAGTGAGCATGATTAATATACTTCCTGCTTCATATTTACTCTGTTGAAGAAGCTCTTAATTTTACCTGGCTCCCCTCAGAGAAAAGCGTTAGAGACTCTAATAGGCTTAGGGGGGGTGCTTATTTGGTTTTGGTATTTTTTTTTTTTTTTTTTTTTTTTGCTTAAACATGTTAATGTGATGTTTTTTACGATTGTTTCACATCTATGTGTTTTAGTCTTGGAGATGAAGTAGCACAGAGAATAGACTCAGGAATGGTTAAGAACTTTTTCTTTTTTTTAATAGCTGGTGGATGGATAGATGTCAAAACCACGGAACGTGTAACAGTTGGGGGAAAGGAATAAGTTCTTAAGTTTCAAGTTTCATTTAAGGGAAAAAAAATGCCATCTATTTCCTATTGACAATGTCTCACTCAGACTGAGAGGGCAGCTCCTATACTTTTATATAGTTTATAATATGCAGCCTGAGTCTAGAACGTGCAGCATCCCTCATGTATTTGTCTTACAAATCGCACTTTCTTCCATTGTTCTTGGCTTCGATTGCTTTATCTAATGTAAGATCTTATCTATACAGACCCACATGATATTATATTATGTAGGTATAAACAAGTTAAGCCTATTATATCCTTGATGCAAAACGTCGAGAAGATTTTAGTCAGGCCATTGTCCTACTCCTTTGCTCATAGTCTCAGCAACCTTGCCACAGGTGATCTCAGGATGTCTTTTATTCTTTGACTCCTAATTGGCTGTTGTAAGACCTCCTACCTGTGTAAGACCATTTCCTAGCATGAGTTCTTGACTTTGTAGTATATCCATATATCTATGATTCGAATACGTATGTATACATATTGGTGCAGTAACTGAACAATATTTCTAAAGAGTTGCATACAACAAGCATCACCTAATATTTCACAAACATTTCAATATATCTTCAACAAGGTTTCTATGTCATTGGTGAGATAACAGGAGAAGATAGGGCCAAAGAATATTCTGCCCTTATCTAGAGATGCATGGTCTAATAAAGTTTTCTTCCAGTGCTCTGGTAGGCAAAAAACAAAGTTATTTTTTTTCTGATTACACCTTGGGACATAACTGACTGTGACACTGTTGGCAGGTACTTTCTTCTAATCTTTTTATACTTGTGAATTAGTTCAAATGCTTTTTCAGCAAATGGACCTGGGCAATCAGTCTTCATTACCATAGTATCCCTGAAAGAGAGAAGCCGGTGAATCAAAGGTGAATCCTCTTTCTGCAAGAAATTAAAAATAAACAATTTTGTGTACTTGCTTTTGTGTAAGTTCCACGCTTTAAGTTGTTTTCGGAAAGAAGACTAGAGTATATATACATTTATGACAAATAAAGGCAGATTAGTGCTTAGGTTTTTGTTTCTACATGAAGCCCTTACTTCTCCAAGGGGGGGAATAAAATGTAACTTTATGGATATGTTAAACTTTTTCTGAAAAAGAAAAAGAGATTCTTACGAGTCAGAGACATAAATTATATGGTTTATATTGGCTGAAGTTGGAAGCTTCTTTGCTTCTAAAAGTATTCTGAAACTGTTTCAGAAGGCCATGGTATTTTATTAATAGTTACCATGGTATTGAAGAACTGGCAGAGAGAATCCATGAAGTAGTCCTTGTTAATAAGTAAAAACAGGTATTACAGGTATGATGGTTTAAGTTCTGTTTAACATACCCAGCCTACTTCGATAACTTGGAAGTTAAAACAAACAAACAAAACAACCAAAAAAACCCCAAACCAAACAAAAACCATCCCCACTACCCCCGAGTTTTCTGAAAGTCTCTTATTAATTGTGTCTCATGAGCCGAGCGGGTGTTTACTGTGCTCTATGGCTTATTTTGCTCATTTTTCTGAAGTATTTCATATTTTTGCTGTTTGGGAAATATTAGCTTAATATGATGATGCAAATGGCAACTGGGAAACAATATAATTATGAAAGTACACTAATGTCTGTCAGAGGGACCAAACAAACAAAAAGGCATCGAACAGACAAATTTGAGCTGTACGGAAGGTTCTTGGAAGTATAATTCCTCCTGAAACAATTGGAAGTGCATTTGATTATTTTGACGTAGGCTAATAAAAGTGGAAGCTGAGTACACAAAGCTGTGCTGTATCAGGAAGATCTGGTGTGGCTTCTTTTAACTAATTCTCCTTATTCTCATTTTAAGTTTGTGTTTGAATATGAAATTATCTTGGGGAAAAAAATGAATATTTAAGTGTTTATTAGACAGACATAATGATTAGAAATGTCTAGGATATTTTCATTAGAAAATCATTTTGTGAAGTAAAAAAATAAAATAATTCTGTTTCTTTTGGAAAACAGTGTTTGTGATGCTTTCATACCTAGCCACAGCCATGATTTTGTTCTGAAATTTCAATCTATTAAAATATTTGAGTACATGCAGCTTTACCATTACTGTCTGTATTTTCTTTTCCCAGTTACATGTATTTTTTTTTTTTTAAGATAACTTCAAGTAGCATCTGGACAACACTCTTAGTCATGTGATTTAGTTTTAGGTAGTCTTGTGAGGAGCAGGGAGTTGGACTCGGCGATCCTTGAGTTCCTTCCAACTTGACATATTCTATGAATTTATACTATCAAAATTCTGTTATCTTGTAAATAATGTCTCATTCTATTGCAAATAAATTCACGTCAAAGATGCAAGATATCTTTGGGAAGATACTGTTTTTTGTGAGGTGATGCAAGTTATGAACAGTGCAATTAGTTCGTCCAAATTTTCTTCAGATAATGTTTTTCCTTAGTAGTCAAAGCATTTGTTCGACCTTAAAAGGAGTAATAAGATGTCTTTAAAGGTTGTTTAAAATTTCTTTCCTTCTGGAGATTCATTTGTCGGTGCAATAGGAGTTACACATAAGTGCTATTGATTAGTTATTTTGCCTGCTAGTTGCATTTACATGTGAATTGCAATAGGAGGGTAATGTGATGGATAAAACCAGGAGGAGATGATGAAGCATAGAAATGGTGAGGAAAAAACAAAGGAATACTTACTTCACTATTCTGTGCAAGCAATATTGTCAGGAAATGTTGAGTCGACAAATGGCAACAGCTTTCTTAACTTTTGGTGTTACATTCATAATAAAATATGACAAACACAAAAAAAATACAGTCTGAACAAAAGGAGGCAGTGAGTTGCTCTGTAACAACTTTTTATGTGATAACATATTTCAGATATAATAGCACCATTTCTCATGTTACTTTAGGTAGAGTTTTTGCTGTTGGCTACTCTAGTAAGAAATTGCTTAAATTGGACAGCTGTAACAAGGGAGAACATCAGGTGTGATAGACTAATTTTATAGCTGTTATCACTAATACTGATAGGACTTCATTTGCTCATTTAAGATCACACAGACTATAAAACAGCTTTTGATGGAGTAGCCTTCCTTGTTAATTATTCCTCTCTCTGTCGTCCCCCCCCCCCCAACCCCCGATTATTATTATTTTTTTTAATTACTATTGCTTGCTAACTTGCATTGATATGTTCTGTATCTCCTCAGAATCATCTGGGAAGCCATACAAATGGTGACTTAATTTAGCTGTGTATATAGTGGGGGTGGCTTATACATTTGTGCTTTCTACATAAGAAGAATGTGTGTCTGGGCTAGGGGAAAAAAATCTGAAGAACGAATTTATATAATAGCAGAACCAAGAAACTAAAGTTTATTTTGTTTAAAAATGTGATGTAAATTTTTTAAAGTTGAGCAATTTCTGAAAAGAGAAAAGAAAGCTCCTCGGTTTCTTCATTGAATGCATTTCTTAAATTGGAAGAAGAATTTGTGATATTGCGAATAGAAGTTCTGTTTCTGACTTTCTCATATCTTGCCTACTTCTGGTGGGAAGTTTCTCCTTCGTTCTTCCATTTTATTGTTTGCGTTTCCCTTGGTGAAATGTGTTTAATGTGGACACACTTAACAGAATGTTACATGAAAGTTGTGTGACAGTAGACTTCAACATTCAATGCTTCCCCACCCCACCCCCCCCAATAAAGGCACTCCAAAATAAAGGCACTCCAAGGCATTAGTCATTTAAGTTAGATGATGTCACTGTATATAGTGTAGGTGGAAATCTAGTTAGGATTTCTAGATTTAGTCCTCTAGTGTAGCCTGAACAAAAATATTTGTCTGACTCCTGCTGGCAGTCAGTATTGTACATAGACTGGCACTGTCTCTGCTATGTTTTGAATGGATAAAAGAATGCTGTTGAAATTGCCAGCTAAAGAATACAGAAGACTTTTCATTTTATGTAAACTAAGAGATTTGATGACTTTGTTAATAACTCCATTTCCAGAATTTGGGGGTGGGTTGGTGGTTTCTACTCAGATTTAGCACATTAGTCTGAAACCCTGAAATGTGCAAGAGTCTTGCTCTAATTCCTATCCCAATCAAGGCTCTGGTAACATTAACTCTTGCATATCCATTTGAGTTGGCAGCAATTTGTTCACTGTTTTCTCCAGTCTGATTCCTGTTTCCAATCTCAGTGGAGGCTAGTCCATTGCTGAATTATAGATGAGACATATTTCACTAATTCAGGAGATGTCTTTTGGATCTTAGTCTCTGCAATAAAGAAATTAAGACGACGAGATAAACCCCGAATTAGCATTTTACTGCCTTTGGAAATAATGAATGCAGGGCAAATAAATTATGAGAACTCCTGTCCTTCAGCTTTAAATACTAATGCTCTCTAATTGTAAAAACTTGCAACCCCTTCTAGTTCTTTATTTAAACAGATGTCCTGCTTGTGTGAGGAATTTTTTTGTTTTATTTTATGACTTCTAAAGGGAGTGAATATCACATTGCGGGTGCTTCTGTAATGGCCACTGCAGATGCAAGTTTCCATCGGTTAAATGGGAGGCTGGACGAACACTTGGAGGAGAAGTACATCCAGCATCACTAAGTATGAAAAAGAAATAGGGCACGGGAAACTAGCTCGATACTATGAAGATGTTAATTAGGAACTATTATCTATTGTTGTCCTAATTTTCTTCTTAATAGGCATCTGCTTGTAGCCACATCTAGAGTCTGAACAGTGGGCTATAGAAATCCTTGAATGGTATGAACCAGTATGACCATCCATGTGATCATACATTATTATCTTAAGAGTACTTCTCTGTAAATTCCAGTAAGTGCAAAGGATTTTAACATTTAACATTCAGAGATAAATGCAGAATTAGCTGATTTAAATTGCAGATGATTCTGAAACTATTTAGTATATAGTATGCTTGAATTAAATATATTAAAAGTAGTACTTCCTAGTATTTTAATACTCTGCTACAAAATTAGTCATACCAAATCTTCTTTGCGTGCGTTCCCTCTTAAATATTTTGTGAGGCTAGTTAAAATGTTCTCAGAAAATGTATTCAGTTTACTTTTGTTGACCAAATGATGTTAATAGTATTTTCTATCTCCGTATAATGAACAGCCTTCACAGAAACTTGCATTTTCATTTTTTAGTGCTGGAATGGAGATTGGAACAGGGCATATGAGCCTTTTAAAGTCTGCAGACTACTGCTGTCCCTGCACGTTAAACTTGATGTAGATGATGGTGCTCATAGGAGAGCTTGATTCCTAGCCCATAAAATTAAGAACTTTCCAGTGGAACAACTGAGAGTTTAATCAAGGAGTTGCTCTTCAGTCCTGGCCCCTAGAAATATTCATGATCTAAAGGGTTTAGTTTGAAGCAATTATAATCTTGTTTATGTTGATCCAATGAAGTAGCCTCTCTCTCTATTGGCAAAAAGTAAGGCTTTTTGTTGTAGTTGGATTGCCATGGCAGGAAGAGCAAGCCTACAGAACCTGGGATAAAAATCACAGGCTCCTTAGAAAAACAAGTTCGAGCTGTACCCTTGTAGTAAAGAAAGAAATATATCAATGTGACTACTAATGTCCTCTAGGAAAAAAAAATAAGCAAGTTAAACTTGCATTTTTTGAAAGAGGTTTAATCAGAAGGAAAGTGTTGAGATACTGGACTTACAAATGTTGATTCTGTGAACAGGGAATTAAATTGCAGTTGGCATGACTTACAACATCAACCAATATTTACATTGTTAAAGTAAATATTTATTTCCACATCCTTTTTCTTGAAGTATTTAGATCCAATGATTCATATAATTTTGTTTTCCAGTGCATGATATTGTTGGAAAGCTTAGCAGGTTGGGGGTGTGATGAAACTACAGGGCAAAAATGTTGTGAATTCGGACGCATAGAATTTTATTTTTTTTCAGTTAGTAGATGAGTAAGTAGAAGAGAGCAGACCACACATATCTATATAAATCCTGGCAGAATGCCAGGAATAGGCAATTGCCCTATAGACCAGTAGAGTGTGAATATATGTAACATATGGAGACAACTGTCACATCTTCAAGTAGTTTAGTGCAGCAGATTTTTCTGGAGTTTTTGAGGTTATATCATCTTATTTTTAAAGCAATGAATGTGAAAATTACTTGCCTAAAATTTCTGAAGGCCAGTATTCATGGATAAGGTATTGGCCAAGAAGTAGAGAATATATTGAGTAGAGAGGTAGGGCACGGGCTGAGAACGGATAGAGAAAAGTAAAGATGATAAAGGGGGGGAGGTGGTGAGACTGACTTCTTATTTTAATCTCTGAAGTATGTAGTAATGTTATCTTTCATAAAGTTTTACAGATCATTAGTCTCTAACTGATGTTCATGCCTTTGGGTAGGTTGGACATATTCGTTCATTTAACAATGCAGATATGATTCATGTGGGATACTTTTTTTTTTTTTAAGTAAGGATTTCTGACATACAAGCTGGAGGGTGTATTATCCTCTCACTGTGTATGCATAGTTTTCATTAATGCTAATTATCCAGTAATGATGAAGGTGCTGGGGATTGTCTGGAGATTAAAGAGCAGCTGGAAGAAGCTGATAACCTGTGGTACTGCTGTAGGCCATTAGCCCTAGCAAGTCATTAATCTCTAGAATTACCTGGTACTGCTGTCATAAAATGACAAAAGGATTTGGAGATGGAGTGGAGGTAGGAATGGGCAGCCAGAGTATAGATGAATGCAGGGTTACAGGAGGACGCAGTGTCATATTGTGTACACATGGCCCACGGGAACTGATCTTCTAGACCCTTGAGCAAAGGGAAAGCTTCTGAATTCTGTGGACATCCTAGGTATGCCATTTCAGACTTGAGTCTGTAGAAAGAAGAAAGGAGTGGGAACATCATTTGCTGTACAGCTTCAGTTCTAGTTTGTATATTTTAAGGAACTAACTCCTATTAATATAAATAATTTTGATTAATTTTTGGTCAATATGGACTAAGTAGTTAATTCCAAGATCTGAATTAAACACTTCATCACTGCCTTTTATGTATGATTCAAAACCTTATATGATTGCATCATGCTTGCTATCACTGTGTGGTTTTATAAGGAGGTGCCAAGCAATGGATTTTGGATGTGATATTAGCTAGGCTTTGATTTCCTTGGCTTTTGTCAGTTTGTGTCTCAGTTCTCTCTGTTTCTTGCTCTGTTAGAAGATTTTGCTAGCTACATTAAATTAAAATCTTCAGGTATGCTAAATTCAACAAAAGCAAAATGACTACATTTCCAAAGATGTGTTAGAACAATTAAAGAAAAGCAGTGGGGCCCTGGGATGAGGTCTTAATTCTTCATTGATAACATGCTTTTGTAGCAGTGACTGGAGTATAAACTCTTGTCTTCTTTACTAACAGCAAAGACCCTTGCTCATTAAAGTTTTACATTATGTTTTATCCAAAAGAAAGTTGGCAAATTACAAATGTGGTTTGGTCACTTAAATCTGCAACTCGTTAGGTACATAAGTGATTTAAATAATATATTAGACAGTATTTTAGGAAATCATAAGGCAAACAAAGAAGTAATGAGTTCATCCCAGCTCCAGAAGGCATTTATATTTTGTGCCAATTCTTAAAAGATGAAAGTGTCCAAAAGTGTTAAATCACCAGCTGCACCTGCAGAGCTGTTCTGAAAAGGCTATCAATTATAAGTCCCTAAATAAGTGGGTGACTTCAGAGAAATGCTATTTTGAAAAAATACTGAAAGTTAGTTTTCATTACCTATTAGGAAACCTGAAATTCTTTTGTGACAACTAACCAGGAAGTCTCAAAGCTTTTTAGAATAAACCTGTCTTTTTAGACTTTCAGACTTTGACTTTCTTCTTAGTGGACTCCCTTCTGAATAACCTTGTCTTTCGTGTTGAGATGTCTTAGCACCTATACTTGTCCATACTCTAAAGAAAGGATTTTCATTTTACTTTCAGTGGACTGAAATGCCAAAGGGTAATATATCCAAGTATGTCTGTGACAGACCTAACTTCTTAAGGTCTTGTCTTTTTCAGCCAGACTTTAGAGTTAGACATCTGTAGTTAATGCAGTGATATTGTTTTAACTTGCAGCATTATTTGTGATACTCCTATTTGACTGGCACAGATTGTTGTTTTGGGATTATTTTTTTGATTTAGAGAAGCTGCATGTATTTTGAGATTGCTTTCACTACTTCTTTTTCCTTTCTGTTTTTGAAAGCTTGTCATTTGTTTTTTTTTCTTTTGTGTTTGGTTGTTTTTTTAATTATTTCTACTTTTTGAATTGGAGTGTAGAAGCTCTATCATAAAACTTCCGTGACCATGAATGTCAAAGGGTTTTCAAGTATGGGAATGGCAGAAATGTGGCCCTTTTTGCCTTTTTACACAGCAGGTTGGAACTAGATTTAAAAAAATAAATAAATAAATACAGTTTTATACAGATAATTCATAAGCAGCAAAAAAGGGCATTGTTTAGATCTTCACCGCTTCACATTCAGTTTTTGTTTCAATAATCCTGTCCTAAAAGTTTGGGTTATAGGACTGAGGATCAAAACCTCAGTCCAGGTAAAGATCCAAAACCAATGAAAGGGTTCTTTGAATTTACAGGGTGCAGCATTCTCCTACAAAACACAGTATTTCCATATTTTCATGGCTATCTGAAAAGGGTTTCAAGTAACTTTTTTCTAGAAGAATAACTGTTGTGTCTTAGAAATGAAAGATATGTTGAACATAAACAGTTTATTTGGACTGGTACACCATGCAGTCTCATTTACTTATTGTTTAGGAGTTCATCTTCCTAGGAACAGAGAAGCTCTTAACTAAATCTGTGCCCAAGACCTCCAAAATTTTTAAGACAGTTCTGACATCAAGTTGTCATGAAAACATGAGTAAATTGTCCATTAGTGTACAGAGTCTTCTCCTGTTTACATTTTTAGTAGCAGTTCCAATGTAGCTATGGGAATGCTGTTATCGTTAAAGCGGTACTATTTTCTGCATTGAATGAGTGCTCCTTCACACTCCTTATGCAACCAGGTGCTCATAAACCAACAACCTCTGTATGACTGTATTCAGATTAAAGACCATGTATTACAGGCCATCAGTTTACTTCCACATTGTGGCTTTTGTGCCAAAATATAGGTTTATTTGATTTTTTTTTTTTCCTATCCTGTTTTCATCTGCTGTATGAAAAACCTCAGTGGTCCTCTATTTTATTCATAAAATAACTTGTCTCGCTCAAATGATCATTTTTCCCTGTTTGAATGAAGGGGGTTTTGTTTGTTTGACTCCAGTGACTTCCTTGAATAAAAGCCCAACAACTATTTCCAGGGGAACCAAACTGGGAAGTGCCGTATCTGCTAGAGTGAAGATCTGGTTTACAATAAAATATATTTAATTTCCATTTGAAGAAATCTTTGATAACCTTTTCGTGGAAAATGTTTCATTTGGTCAACTGCCATTCCCACTAATATGTTTTTCTCGAGGCTGGAAAGTGCTGTTGGCTAGTTAAAGACTTAACTACAGAGCAATGTGCTTATGGAATTACTGTTACTAGTCTCATTTGATGGATGGCTCTAGATAGACATAGTGTAGTCTAAGAAGTGCCAAGTGCAGGGAACTCTTTTATTTAATCCTTTCATGCTGTACTGACTTGTATTACAAACTTTCTTGAAACTCTAAAAATCCAGAAGGTACTTTAGAAAATGAATATGAAATTTATAGTGTGAATCTATCAGTATTTCCAATTAAATTTCTTGGTATTTGTCCACTAAGGAAAGGTGAAATATTGAATTGCTTAATATAGAGCTTTAAGACCAACTTGTATTGGTGTTGTACCGGCAGCTTTTCTTCTTTGTTTTTTTTTTTTAACCTTGAAAAATGCAGATTGAATGCAAATCTGCTTTTTTTTTTTTTTTTTTTAAAATGTTTTCTGGCTCTTTGCCCAAATACAGCATTGGGGAGGTTTTTTTGTTGCTTTTTCTTTGGAAAAGAGCACTTAAGTGTATTTGTTTTCCATCCTAACTGATCATTACTAATTAATTTAAGCATATGTTCCACAAATTAACACGACCAATAAATTGAGTATGTTGCAGCAGTGCATTTGAAGACTGGTCAAGAGAGTGGCATATTAAATTAGTTCTTTTCTTTAAATAGTTAAAGGGCTCAGAAACGCATTTACTTAAGAAACATCTGCGTCAATTAAAGGTGTTGCTGTGCACACACCAGTGATGTTGAATTAGGATTGGGGAGCGTGCCTCAACCGCTTCAGTGTAAAGTTCACAACTCAAACTGCCCCTCTAGGTGGTTTGGGCTAAGCAGCCAGACCTTGCCCTGAAATGGCTAATGAGTGTTCACAAAGCCATCCTGATAACAGGGCCAGCGAAATGGTTATCTGAGACAGAGGGCAGAGTAGCAAATGACAGGGCTATGGTTATGGCTTAGACTGATACCGCTTCTTCATGAGTTGAAAATATTTCTAAGCCTTCAATTTCTTTCGAGTGGATTTTGCTGTACTTTCTGGTGGAACTCTGACAATCTTCCCTCTTGATGTTTGATGTGTGGACTTTTTTTTTTTTTTTTCCTCTTTAAGAAACGATAATCTGTAGGCAGTTTTTGTTGAGGCTGGAGGGAGGAATTTCACACTCTTCACTCAGCAGTGCCTTTAAAATATAGGTATATAAGTTTATAATACATGTGCTATAGAATCTGTTTGTAGACTCTTTGGGTTTTCTATTTCTCAAAGGTAGATTTTAAGCTAAAGTAAAAGCTGATATGTCATTTAGGTACACCAATGCAAGGGGAGGACACCTTTTAAAAAGGTAAGAGCCTGCCAACTTTCATTGCTATCATATACAATAGGTCACAACAAAAGTTAAGATACAGTAATGCAGGAAGCGATTCAGGAAGAAAAAGTATACTGGTATGTTATGGACATACTTAAAAATGACTACTTGGTTTTGGGATGAAGAAAGTAGAAATGAATATAAATTTTTCTTAGAACACTTCAACTCAGTCATGTTTTATGTGGTCTGCTGAAGGGTATGATATGCTTTTTCAATTCACTGTATTACTGCCTTGCTCAGGAGATTCACAAAGCAAAGTTAGAGTTGTAAAAAACTGAGGAAGGGACAGGTTCAGCATGTTTAACAAGGACTGAAAAAGAAAAAGGAGAGGAGGGAAAAAACCCACCTCCACCCCATGTAAAAAAAACAAATCCAACCAAACAAAAAGAACCAACAAACCAAAACCCAGCTGCATAATATAAACAGAGGGGAAGATCTTATGTGCCTTTCTCTAAGACAGGTATGTGTGGCTTCACATTTATTGCAACACAGTTGTAGGTTTAGGGTATTTCAAATTACTATATTATTTAATAGAAAAAGTAATTTTCTTCCCTTTTTCTACCAATCAGTAACTGCAATATGGTTGTACATTTCATATGCTTCTGAATGCTCTTATGCTTTGTAGATGATGGTCTTTTAAAGAGCAACAAAAATCATTAGTTCCTCAGTGTTTCACCCTGATAGAGGCATTTCAGCCTCTATAAATGTCTAAAAGACTAGATAGCATTAGTATTAACAAGGCACGATAAAAAATAACCTCTTGCAAGTCTTCTTGGATTGTGTAAGGCTTGGCAGCAGAGTATTGGCTACCTTATTAAAGCAATAAAAAAATAATAGGGGAAGAGCTGAGGAAATAGGGGAGTAGCTCAAAGAGAAAGTGTGCATGTGTGTGACTATAGTTTGAGTACTGGAATATGTAGACCGTATTTATGATAGAGCGGTGAAACAATGGATTACACTGTCTTGGAAAAACCTAGTTACTAGGAGATTGTGGCAGGCTGGCAAAGTGGGCAAAGTTTTTATTATAGAATAATTCTGAGATAAATCAGAAGCTTTGGGAATTTAAAATTACTTATTATATTCTACATGAAAAATTAACCGCTTTAATTAACGCTTTTCCATCTCTAGAAAAAAAAATGATGTCCTTCCTGCTCTCCCCCTCCAAATGTAGTTCAGTATTTAAAAATTAGGGGATTTTTTTTTTTTTTTTAAGCATGAAGTTTCTGATTCATTTGCCACAATTGCAGTCCAGGAAACAAAAGAGAACAATTATAATCAAGGGTCCTTGTATGGCTTAGTCACAGAATCTGCTGCACAACTGTTCTCCAAAGTCTGACACTGCCCCCCCCCCCCCCCCCCCAACTTGGGAGAATAAATGCTTTTTATTCTTTGTTAGCAGAATTAAGCATTACCAACACAAATCAAATGTAGACTTTTGCGCTATTATCTGCCAAGTCTTATCTGCAAATGTAAAAGTAAAGAACATGTATGTCTCCTTCAGGGAGATCCTCCATGAGGAGAATACTTTTCTTAATCTGGTATAGAGTTGACATTTTTCCCAAATGTCATGCAAATCCTTGTTTTGTGGGAGCCAAACACCTAACATTTGGTGTTGTGGTGCCTATTTTACTGCAGATCATCCCATTTTGGAGGTTTGGAGTAAGAGCTAGCTGCTGCTTCTGTGATGATGGTAGCTCAAGATGTTGACCAAATAAGATTGTCTAAATGAGTTGCCCAGAAGGATCATGAGTCCACACCTTGTGCTGATTCTGTAACTGTTACCAAAAAAGATCCTGAGCCCATTAATTCACTAGTGTATCTGGTGAGAGTTGCTGTTATTTCACTGTTCAAAGATGTGTTTAAAGCTGAATCTCATTTTTATGTTCAGCCCATCTTTAAACCCTTAAAGACATAGACTGTAATGCTTTTGAAGCCAGGTATATATTAAAAATCTTAGTGTGGAAAAATAGAAGATTATTACCAGACACCATTTAATTATCTGTTTATTACTGGGTTTTATTCCATGGTGACAAGGTTTTATCCTGTTTTAAGACACTGAAACTACCAGTGTTCTAGCTGTTCTAGCTTCATGTTATCTGGATTTCCAAAGCAAACCATACTCTGTTAGCTTGGGTTTATTTTACTTGTGGAAATCTTAAGAATGGTGATTTCATGTGTTTTGAGACAGATTATTTGCAGAGTAATAGATTTTTGCATGATCCATTCTCTGTCTTATGAATTAGCTCATTGCTTCAGTAAGATTTAGCCTGGTTAGTCTTTCAAATAAAAAAAGCTCAGACCAGTGTAGCTGAAAGTAGTGAGGATGAGGACAGGTGATTGCATTCAATAAACTATGTTAGATGTACCAACAGAGCAAGAAGAAACACGAGTGTCTCATCTTTTTAAAATCCATTTTGCATATAACTCCTTTAATTGGGAGGCAATATTTTTGCTTCCATTTTTCTTCCTTTTTTTGCTATTTAATAAAATTGTACATTAACTTTCTTCACTTAGTTGTTCTGGTTTCGAGCTGTGTCCAATGATTGTAATGTCATATGTGGAAGACCCTTCCATCGTTGTTCATTCTTGAGTGTTTATGTGCACTAAAATGTGCAAATGCTCAACTCCAAGACTCTGTAAATGGTACAATGCATTTGGCTTACTGTCAGAGTCACCATAGCATCAGCTATGCTGGAAGCTGCTGAGTTATCTAAATGCTAACTAACATGCAAATATGTACATACGGAACCCACCTTTTCTGTACGAGCTATCCTAGTGTTTTTTGTTCTTCAAATGTAAATTGATATTAAATAATGTAAAATTCAGGTTGGAGAAGGCCTTAGGGAGGTGTGTAGCCCAACCTCTTCTTTGAAGCAGGGTCTGCTATAGGGTCAGATCAGGTTGCTCAGGTGTTGTTCTAGCCTGATTTGAAAATAGTACTACAGAAATTCACAATATGCAGTAGGTGTGAATTTTTCCATTCTGAAGCAACATAAGTAACAGAAGCACTGAAGTTAAGACCTGTTACGATATACTGTACGACAGGTCTTGGGCAATAAGTCCTGAAGTGCATCCTTTGTGGTGTTTGTAAATGCACACAGCCAGCCAGTTGCATTTGGTATCAAGGAGGATTTTCCCCCTCCTTTCTCTCCTTCATTGATGTTATCTAATCCCTAATAATAGACAGGAAACTGGTGTTCCCACGCTTTTAAAAAAAACAAACAAAAAACCCCTTTAATGTTGTGTCCAATAGCAAACAAAACTAGGCATACTCAAAGGTGCTGGTAAGTAGATAAAAATCATTCACCTCCTGATTAAATTCCAGCCCCAAATGGCAGAGTAGAATTAATTACTGGATGGTGGTGTGGGAACATGTGCAGTGTATGTGCTGATGCTTTCAGGCTGCCTTGAAATGGCAGGTGTAAGGAGTTAGGAATTTAGCAGCCCAGGTGTTACTGGCAGTTTGCAGGAAGGAAGCTAGTGTACTGTGAGGGAGGAATTGCTGGGTTGTAGTCTAGCTCTTGTTATTTTCAGTGACGTGCTGTGCAGCTTCAGCAAAATGTCTGTTCTTTCTCCTTACCTTTATGCTTAACTGCTGGAGGCATGTCTTCATAGTAGTACCGGGTTTTGTACGATATTATCATTACTATTAATTGCCAATGCCGCTGGCAGTATCAATGGAAAAGTGAAAGACTGATTTGGTATCGATACTTATCAGTTGCCTCATCTTCTTTGTTTTGTTTTTTTGTTGTTGTTCGATCAGTTCAAGTAATGGGTGTTGAATAACAGGAACATACCAAGTTTTGGATAACATTTCCTTGTGTACTACAGTGACTTCAGGAAAATTAAGTAAAGAAGCAGAACTGGCGCTATATGTGGCTGTAAGGAAGCTACAAGCATGAGTATCAGTACAATACAGGATAATGAAACAAAAAAGTGTGTTTAGAGATAGACCTGAGATAGCTGAGGCTCTAAATATAAATGCAAAAAGATAGGAGTGAAATGGCAAAATTTTAAATAGCCTTTTATAGTCATTTTTCTTTGTTTTTAAAACCAGAAGCTGGACTAGATGATAACTGTATGTCCCTTCTAACTGAACTATTCAGTTCTATTTTATTCTAGAAGTTTAAATATTTACTGAACAACCAGGCCTTTATTTCCTT
The DNA here is from genome assembly GCF_964199755.1 of Larus michahellis. Taxonomy (NCBI): domain Eukaryota; kingdom Metazoa; phylum Chordata; class Aves; order Charadriiformes; family Laridae; genus Larus; species Larus michahellis. Next base: position 131,805,796 of record NC_133896.1, read on the forward strand.
CCAATTTCTCAGGCCCAAATAGGAACAGGGAATTAAAATGAAAACACAGCATTTTAAGGGACTCAAGATGAGTAACTGTATGTTTATAGTTTAATTATGTAACTATTAGCTTGCAGAGTGTATTCAGTGCTATGCTATTTGAATTAATCTTACTGTAATTTTCAGCAAAATTGATAAGATTAAAATCTTGCACTGCAGCTACTGTATCTTTCTGAAACAAAAAAAAGTGGACATGAACAGGGACCATTTGTACTACTTTCCTCCTTCTTCCCATCCTCTTCCCTTCTCTCCAAATCCTCAAATGGTCCCAACAGAAAAAATTATACTATATGATGTGCAACTGTGTCTTTTCCCCAGGCAGCCTCTCACTGCTGCTAGTTATTCTTTGGCAGTTTGAATCTTTCATCTTGGCATTATGATACAGCCAGAATGAGAAAATTAACATTAATAGCATCAGCAAGTGTGAGAAGAGCTTGTTTAGGCTGCTAAATTTCATTCCCGTCTAGTACTCTTGAGGGGAGTAAGACCACTGAGACTTGATGTGCGTGGAAAAAGAACTGAGGCAGTGTGTTTGGACTTTATTTCCCCTTGTTTTTAGAAAAAACAGTTGTCTTTATTTCTGCATCTTTCCATGCTTTTCTATGTTCTCTTTTTAAAACATCCTCATGTGAATAAACTTACTCACAGAATAAATTCACCTGTGAGCAAAGCTGTTTGGATGGGTGAATAAGGATTCCAGATTTTTCTTTTATTTATTTTTCTTTTTAGGTTTTTCTCTCCCATGTGTGTCTATAAACAGTAGTAAATGTTCAGTTTTGTTAGCTCAAAATTGAGGAAGAAGAGAAGAAAATAGATGTTTTAAGTTAGAAACTCACAGTTTTTAAGGCAACTGTTTTTATGGTGTTTGGGGGTTGGGGTGAGTTTGTTTGGGGTGGTTTTTTGTCTTGCTCAGAATTTTAAATGGCATTATTAGAAATTATATCCAGGGAAGCTTTTAGCATAATGCCAAATGGTGTTGCCAATATCAGCAACAGAAGGGAAATGGTAATTTTTATCAGTATCTATTTTAGGCACAGGAGTGAAATTTCATGGGACAAAGTAAAGGCACTTTATGACCTCTTGGGCATTTTCTCTGATTTTTTTCAGAGGCTTTCTGTAAATCATAAGACACGAGGATATAGTGTTAAGGTATGCATACAGATGATTAGGTTCTGGCCTGAGGTTTAGCTCACTGAACAAACAGTGAGAAACTACGAGCAGCCTGGTCTAGTGGGAGGTATCCCTGCCCAGGGCAGGGGAGTTGGAACTAGATGGTCTTTAAGTTCCTTTCCAACTCTAACCTTTATATGACATGAGAAATCACTGGACCTATGGTGCAAAAGGGTGAGAAGATGACAGGACTTACAGATAACACCATGAGGAGTGGTTGAATTTCACAGGTGGTTAGGGGTTTTGAGAAAGGTGACCAAACCTCACCAGTAACTGGAGGAAGTACTGAAAACCTTCTGGGGAGTGAGACTTTGTAGGGCAAGTGGTGCCTTGGTAGTTGTATCAGTGATACCACGTGAAGCTGAGATGACCAGGGTAGCAATATCAGAAATCCTGAATTTGGGAATATTGTAGCAAATCTGGGATTAATGAGAAAAATGTAATTAGGTGCAAGTGGTTGATTTGGGAGGAGGCAAGGGTAGAGACAAGAATGAGTAAGAACAAGCATGTGAAAATGGAGAAAAGGGGGAATAAAAAGGGCAGGCCATATTTAAGCGAGCTGGTGGTCGGTATGCTTATCTGATTGGACCTTGCATCTTATCACTGCAGCCTGTTCTGTCTTAGTTTTAAACTTGGCTCATGATTTATTTTCTGTGTGAGTGTGCTTATGTGTGTGACCACCAGTGACCTCGAAGCAGGACTGTGCATCAAGTAGGATGAGACGTCGGGATCCAGCTATTGGAGAAAGGGCCATGGGTCACAGGAGGCCATAGGTCTGGGGGTAGTAACTGTAGGGATAGCTGATGGGGGGGACCAGCTACTGCAAAGACCAGGAGTCCAGGGCCAGCTGCCAGGCATCTCTGTGTGTGTGACTGCCACAGATCCCCAAACGAGATCAGGCTGGCTGTGCTGTTCGTGTTTATGCAAGTGCTGTGTATATTTATGTGGGTGCCAGTCAAGGCACTTTTTTCCAGTTGCATTAGCCTGTGTGGCTAGACATGTTAGCACCAGGTGCATCCCTGACCCTTTCGCATACGTGCGGACCCACGCTGGGAGGGGGGAACTGCAGCACCCAGCCTCCCTCACTCTGGATGTGGAGGAACCACAGACTGCAGAGCCCACCAAAGTCTGCTTCTGGTAATTTATCACAGATTGGGAGGCACACAGCACCTGCAGGGGCATGGCAAACCACATAGCGAGTGGGCAGCCCCCAGCTATGTTTGGGCTCAGGGCAGACTGGCATGGTCAGGTTGGGGCAGGGACCTCCCCATCGGCCTTGTCCCACCATGCCCAGAGGCGGGCCAACAGAGCCAAGACAGCAACTGGGGTTGTGGCCCCAGGACTGCCAGGCATGGCCATAGGCATGGGGGCCTCTGAATGCACAACAGGGATAGGTGCACCCAGGTATAGTCCCAGCTGTAGCATGGGGGCACACCTCATACTGTGTCTGCCCCTGTTGGGCCACTGCATGGCTGTCACCTGAGAAGCAAGTCATGGGGTATTTATTAGATCTCAGAGCCACCTGCAGTAAGCAGATTCATCAAGATGTAGGCATTACACCTGAGATTTGTCACCTTGTCCCACCCTGAGGAGCTGCTGAGCCCTGTGCTCATGGGGAGACTTCTTTCCCACTCTGTCATCCCATGTTCTGGATGGGGCATGCTTGAGCTTCCTTTGCAAGTAGTTTCCAGTCAGTCAAAAGTAAATTTGTACTTTTCAAGTGTATGTACAGATCTCTACTCAAACTCCATCTACACTGACATCTCTGTTTCCAAGAATCTTACAGGGGAATATCTCTGTGAAGCAAGTCATATAGCCTACTTTGTCTAGAGTTTAAGTACTTTGATCCCTTTCTCGTAACACTTTCTTACTGTGTTGAATAAGCATTTATAGTTTATTTTCCAGCCCACCTGAGGTGGCTTCCACTTCACACAACTGATTTAAACAAAGTTCACTGTGATTAGTTAACATTTGAACACCTTTGTCTCATTATTTACAGAAATCTGTTCTCAGCTCGCTATTTGAAGCCTTTGTTGTACAGCAGTGCTAACTTTCATTTCTCCAGAATTGTCTGTGATTACTATAATCTTTCTAAGGTGTGTAATCAGTCTGGCACTTTCTGGGAAAGGCCTAACATAATGGCCCTATGATGAAGAAAACCACAGTGTAAACTGACTATGCATGTGGAGATGAATTTGACTACGAGGCACTTGGAGCTTGCATAATTCCCTTGCCATACGGCTTCTTTATCAGCAGTTCATTTTCTCATCTAGCAGGTCTCTTGTAGAGCTCCAAACGTGCTGTGAGAGGTGGGTCTCTGGCCATTGTGACAAGTTACTTTCAGTTGTCCGTCTCATTCCTTTTGCTAATCGCAGTATGACAGAAGAGGCTTATGACTTAATTATTAAAAATGGTTAATTCAAGTGATTTGTTCAAATAAGCAAAACTGTTAATTTAAGTGTCAGCATTGTGGGCACAATTTTTTTCCTCCCAACTCTGTTGCACAGGATTAAAAGGGTAGAGCGGATAACTCGGGGAAAAAAATCATGGCAGTATCTTATACTGTAGCTGCTTTTGGCATCAGTCTACATCCAGTGCAATCACATATGAGGGCATCCACTACTGTCAAAATTTTGTAGCTAATAGCATAAGACGGAATCAAAGCCTTAAAATTGTTATTTTCAACATCTTTTGCTAAAACATTAAATCATAACACTGCAAAATATTTCTAGAGTAATCACAGCAGGCTGGCTGTTCTCGAAAGAGTCATTTAGAAAAATACAGATAAATATCGCTTATGTTCCCAAACTTTGGGAGCAAACCCAAATTTATCCTTAAAAATGCAGGTTAGAGTTTGCCCTAATGTTCCATTCATAACCAATTAATAAACTGGCACAGAGTAATCGATGATTAATATTTTACCATTTTAGCATTAGTTTCTACCGCTATACTACTATATTTGTATCTCTCTCTCTCGCTGTTCTGAATAAGTATCATGTTTAAAACATGAGTGGATTAGTTTTAAACTTTTTATAAACAGAAACAGTAATGCAATATAAAGAGGAACAGTAAAGTTTTACAAGGATGCATTATTTTAAAAAAATAAATAATTGGAATGGGATTATTTGATGATGGGATTATTATTATCTCTAGAATATTATAGACTTGTTATCATTGCCACCCAATCTTAATAATTCTTCTGCGGTCCTTGGTAGTTTAACTGGAAATAATGAATGAAGGCTTAGCCTCTTGTGAGTACATGAGAAATTCCTCCCGAACTGGATTTGCTTAAAAATGGTCAAAGGGAAAGAATTGACACATTAACAGGCTAGGTTTCAGGGATGTGTGTGGTATTTCATTTTGTATATGTTTTCATTAAAAAGGAAGTGTCATTTTTATTATGTTTTAACTTATCTGAAGTAGAGATAATTCTTTTTTACATTGAACAAGATGCTTTTGATAGAAGAATAATGAATGCGTTAATATTAAGTCTTCTGATTTCATTAAAATTGATAAAAGGAACTTTTAAGAAAGTATCAATTATGTGAAAAACAGACTGAGTAGTTGAATATTTTTTTTTTCCTGTCTTCTGGCGTTTACATATTGAAAATGTCACGTTTAATTTGAAACTTACATTGATGGCTCCCTGTTGTGGATGCACATTTGAAAGAAGGGCATTATTCAAAGCGTGTGTTGCATTCTCTCTTCGTTTGCTATACTTTTGAGAAAAGTAAAACCTGACCTTTGGCAGTTCCTTCAGTCTCATGGTTTGGGAATCTCTTTCAGTATCTTTTAATACTTGTACAATAAAAACTAAAGATGTGATGAAAATTACAGTAGACAGACTCAAGGGAATAACTCCAAAGAATGTGTAAATTTACTACAAAAGCAAAACATCTGTTAGAAGATATTTCTTAGGGCTAATGCAGCATAAAATGCTGGATAGCGAGTGGATGTGGGAGGGAATGGAAGTGGAGGCTATCTATACCTCAGAAGAAATGCTGCTTCTTTTCATCAACTAAATAATCCTTAAAAAGTTAAGAGGAAGGAGAGTTATACTTTATCAAAACTTTACTTTTTGCCTTTCCACCAATTTAATAATCTTCCTTTTAAAATATACTGCCAGAAATCTCTCTTCTCTTGACCCATTGACTATGTGTGGGTGAGTGGGAGGAAAAAAAGAGAAAGAATGCATGTTTATGAAGAAAGGGAAAGAGGTGCGTAGAGTTAGGGACCATACACAGCAAGGTATGGAATTACATTAACATAAATACTTAGGACAGGCTAAAGTTTGGAGAAAGCTTGTTTTTGTATTATCCTCTGATACTGCAAGGAAGTACTCAGTGTCACAGTATTTAAGTATAAGAAAGATCAAAGATCATTTCCACTTTCCACTTCCAAGTTATTTACACTACTAGACCACAATAATTGAGCTTATTTCTGATATTAAAAACTCAGGAAACAGGGCTAAACTCAGGAATTTCTGTAGTGCAAAGCTGGCAAATGTTCTTTTAGGTATAAGGTCAATGTGAGGGACCTTTGAGTAGGCATGGAATAGGAGTGAAGGTATGTCTAAGCGAGACATCTGCTCTAGACTGTGAAGTAGTTCATAGGCAAGCATGATGTCCCCCGGTATCTCCTCTGGTTTTGGCAGGGGCTGGTACTCAGCATGTCTCTGTAATGGCACGTAGCCATCACATCACTCTTCTCTCCTGGGCCTTCTCTCCTTCCTCCTGTTTCCTGAAAAGCAGAGTATTTTGCCCATGAGACTCTCTTTTAGTCATTTTGCTTATGTAACTATTGCTAGAACAGAGCCTGCAAGAGCATGCAGCTTGGATAGATTGTAAATAAGTGACACTTTAAGACAGTGGTAGACACAAAAATTAGAAATACAACAAATAATCTCCACTGTTTTGAAAGCAAACTTAGTTCTGGTTAACTACAATGTAGTCTACAGCGCTTGAAGATCCCACTGAGTTTCATCAAATTATACGCTTACTCTGTTATAGGTTTTCTTGTATATATTTATTGTGCTTATTGACAATTCCTTATTTTTACAACCAGTAGAAAATGAAGGTAGTAGGACTTTTTCTATGATTCTATGATCACATGATGAGAACTTGACTTGTGTCTTAAAAACAAGGATAGTGGAAACATACTTGAAGAAAGGGTCATGCAATGGGGGATATCACGCACACATATTCTAAATACCAGTCTTTGGAATACAATACTACAGAATTGTCTCTGAAATATCATCTTGATGGCTAACGTGTGAACCATTTAAAAAAGGAGGCGAGGGGGAAGTGGTGTATTGGGAATCTTGCAATGAAGACCCATCCCTAGAGCCAGAGAAAGCAGTTTTCATTTAAAACAGCAGTCGTGATCCTTCAGAATTCCTGTATGGAAGTGGGCTGAAAACAGACACACATTTTTTTCTGCAAATTTGCAGCTAAAGCTAATCTCATCATTTTTTTGGAATGGCTAAAACTAAATTAATACCTGGAAATGACTGGTGGGTAGTGACTCAATTAATACCTGGAAGTGACTGGTGAGCTTACGGGTAGTGAGGTATTCTGCAATTCTTTTTGTAAATCCATCACAAATTTCAATGGCTGAAGACAACCTCACACTGGCTTTTCACGCAGTTTAAATATACTTACTGCTCAGGTGGAATAATTACAGTAAGCATATCAATAGTTTTAATCAAATAGGAAGAAATTAAATTCTTTCCATTAACCACAAAACTGTCTTTCAATTTCTAATAAATCATTAAGCAATGATTAAAATAATTTCAATTTCTAATAAATCATAAGCAAGGCGTTTGACACGGTCTCCCACAGCATCCTCATAGGGAAGCTTAGGAAGTGTGGGTTAGATGAATGGACAGTGGGGTGGATAGAAAACTGGTTGAAAGATAGAGCTCAGAGGGTTGTGATTAGGGGCACAGAGTCTAGTTGGAGACCAGTGACGAGTGGTGTTCCCCAGGGGTCAGTACTGGGTCCAGTCCTGTTCAATATATTCATCAATGACCTGGATGAGGGGATAGAGTGCACCCTCAGCAAGTTTGCTGATGACACCAAGCTGGGTGGGGTGGCTGACACACCGGAAGGCTGTGCCGCCATACAGAGAGACCTGGACAGGTTGGAGATCTGGGCAGAGAGAAACCTTATGAAGTTCAACAAGGGCAAGTGTAGGGTGCTGCACCTGGGAAGGAACAACCCCATGCACCAGTACAGGTTGGGTGCTGACCTGCTGGAGAGCAGCTCAGTGGAAAGAGACCTGGGAGTCCTGGTGGACAACGGGATGACCATGAGTCAGCAATGTGCCCTTGTGGCCAAGAAGGCCAATGGCATCCTGGGGTGCATCAAGAAGAGTGTGGCCAGCAGGTCGAGGGAAGTCATCCTCCCCCTCTACTCTGCCTTGGTGAGGCCGCACCTGGAGTCCTGTGTCCAGTTCTGGGCTCCCCGGTTCAAGAGGGACAGGGAACTGCTGGAAAGGGTGCAGCAGAGGGCTACCAAGAAGATTAGGGGACTGGAACACCTCTCTTATGAGGAAAGGCTGAGGGATTTGGGTCTCTTCAGTCTGGAAAAAAGACGTCTGAGGGGTGACCTTATCAACACTTATAAATACTTAAAGGGTGGGTGTCAGGAGGATGGGGCCAGGCTCTTTTCAGTGGTGCCCGGGGACAGGACAAGAGGCAATGGGCACAAACTTGAGCATAGGAAGTTCCGCCTAAACACGAGGAGGAACTTCTTTACCCTGAGGGTGGCAGAGCACTGGAACAGGCTGCCCAGAGAGGTGGTGGAGTCTCTGTCTCTGGAGACATTCAAAACCCGCCTGGACATGTTCCTGTGCAACCTGCTGTAGGTGACCCTGCTCTGGCAGGGGGGTTGGACTAGATGATCTGCAGAGGTCCCTTCCAACCCTATGATTCTATGATTCTATGATTCTATGATTCTATGATTCTATGATTCTATGATTCTATGATTCTATGATTCTATGATTCTATGATTCTATGATTCTATGATTCTATGATTCTATGATTCTATGATTCTATGATTCTATGATTCTATGATTCTATGATTCTATGATTTTACTTACAGTTATAACACTCCTTTAAAAAGTGATATTTTCAAGACAAAATATTATCTAAAGAAAAAGACTAAATATTTCTGTGAAACAAATGATTAACGTTATTTTATTCATTTTGAACACAGGTAAAGGACTGTAGATTTTAACATGAGTATTATAATATAAAAGAGTATTGAATAAGCATATTGTTGATTCATTATAACTCCTACCTAATAAAACATCTAGTAGTTATGACTTAAGACATTCAATTTATTGTGTGAAGGGTAAAGTCTTAAATATACAAATCCTTGGTTTGCCTTCACTGGAGTCACAGGAGTTTTGACTCAGATTTGGAAACACTATGAACGTTGTGATCTTTACTGGCATAAAGTCTGATTGTTTCTTTCAGAGAAGTGTTTAGGGATTTAATTATTTTTTCTCCCCAAAAGTTATTCAATGGTCATGCATAATCAAAATGCTTTGATATTGCCTGCACTGAAAAAAATATGACAGAAAAATATTTAGAAATTATTTTTTCCATCTTACTAAAAAGGATTTTTATTCATGCAGACCTATTAAGTAGTTCAAATACAAACTTAATAAATATTTAAACATTAAAACTTATGACTTTGTTCAGGAGAAACTATACTGATGTTATAGTTCCATTATGAAGTGTTGTGTTGTTGAGCTCTGATGGTATACAGAATTTATTAACTCAAATGAGGCCCTTACATGCAGCTGTATTCCTTTGGGAACTGGGCAACTCTAATGACATGCTCTGTCTCCTACAGGTGTTTAGGCACACGCTAGTACCAGCTCAAGGGATCTTCTGGAACTTAGTCTTGCAACTTTTACATTCATAATAAACCAGATTTTTGTTCATCCTTATTCCCTATTCAAGTCATTCTATGGACACATGAGAATAATTAAAATGTCCAGAAGACTCTACTGTAGTGCAGATCATGTGGCATTCCTCTGTTGAAGCCTAAAAAGACTTCAATTATTATAGTAACCAAGTGGACAAAGATTTGCATTAAGAAAATGAAGTAAACATAAAATACTGAAATAAAGCACTGTCAATCTTTAAGAAATCAAAAATCTTCCAGTGGACTTCAGGCAGCTTGCTTTATTCTGCGTATCCATAAGGATAACGGGTTTTCTACAAGTAGTGACAAATTTAGCATTACCTCTTCAGCATGTTTTGTTTTCTGGATGATAACATAATGATTAACTTATAAATATAGAAAGGATTTTTCATGAACCTGAATCTCCATTTCATGGAGGCCTTATTCTCTAGAAGTCAGTAATAATAAGTGCTGTTTATCTGTTTCTGATCTAGTAGTTTAGGCTTCCTGCTGCTCAGTCATCAATGATTTACTTGTCATCCCAGTAGCATCACTATGACAAATGAATATTAGAAAGCCACAGAAAATGTCTGAGACTGAGACAGTGATTTTACTGTCATTCTGCTTCTAGCTTAGAAAGTTCATATATGAATCACTTATTTGGCTATAATCCTGACTCTAAGAATCAGAGGGGCTACTTTTGTATTTTAAAGTCTTAAAACAGTAATCTCTATTGTATTTTGCAGATCAGTTTTGCAATGGCATTTAATAAGATAAGGTTTTAACTTATTGGTACAACTTTTTTTTACTAATTGTTTAGTCTACAGTTTCCACAATAGGGAGGTTTAACATTTATGAAGTACTGAAGTTAGTTATAGTTGCTACAGTTAGTAGTGTTCTTTCCAATAGCATCATTTCTTATAAATAGTTTATTTTTGTATGATTTCAGCAAGTATTTAAAAAAGCAAATAGTCAAAATACTTCAATATCCTTCAGCGATATTTACATAGCCTGTGTATGTATGTATTTACACTTGTAAATACATACATGTGCCTTATATTCGTATATAGGTGTATAAACAAATATATAAGAAAAGATGTTTTAGTATGAATTTGGAAGCTTTGTGTAGTATTTAAATCTGTATTTTATTACGTTAGTAGATCTCGCCTTCAAAAAATTGAAAAGCCCTGGTTCTCCTTTCTAGAACTACTTAAGCTATCTTCTGACTTTAAAAGTCATATTTCTATTCTTTGTCTGATTATTGTACAGTAAAGTGTATGTATTTAAAGGGTCAGTGGGCATCTTTTTAATTTTTTTTTTTTAATTTATGTTTTTCTTGAGCATCTGGAATCTACTGTTAGCAGAAGTCACTGTCTACTGAGCTGTATCAAAAAGCTGACAACTGGCTCTCTGGCTCGCAAAATAAACGCATGAATAAATGTACTAGGAAATATATTAACCTGTCATTTTTATCACTGATGTCTTTCCTACAAAGAAGAAAAGCATGTTAAACTTACCTTTTTGGCTTTCTCCTATGTGAAATTACTTTTTTCCCTTTAGAATGCAGTCTGCCACAAAAAAGTAATAACGTAGTTGATTGTACTGCCTCCCGTCTTATCTTTAAAGGATATTGCTGCATTCTTTTATTTATGTACAGAGCCAGAGGCTGCTTTTAAAATATTTAAGCTGCTTAAATGAAAATGTGATTTAAAAAATAAAAGGTATTAATGAATCTGTGGAGGTTTACGTTCAATTCCAGAAGCTTATTTAAAACAAAGCAAACAAGTTTTAGTGGGTGCATAGGTATAGACGCTTATCTCTCTCATTCAGTTGTTTGAATTTTTTAGTGCTTGGGGAGGATGTAATTATGTAGAAATGCTATTGCCTAGGAATTGCGTCAATCACTTGCTTGTGAACAAATAGGAGGAAAGTGGTTTTTTGCAAGTATTATCTTACTAAAATAGAATAGTTATTTCCGCTAAATATATTTAAATCACAGTTAATGAAAGCACTTAAGTAGCTATGCTTTGCTGCACAGATGGCAAAACATCTATTGCTTTTATTCTGTGTATCAGGGTTGGGTAAAAATTCTGATGATTCAGCGTTCAACTTTCTACCATTGAACAAACACTGTAGTGTTTGTTCACTTAGGGGGCAGGGGATGGGGGAAGAGAGCCAGCCAAATCAAAATACACCTCTGCAGATGTTTGCATCTTGTCTATTAGAAATGGGGTGGGTTTTTACAAGTTTTTCACAAGCGAAAATTTCCGCATTGAAACACCACAGATCTAGCTAATCTGCGATAAAATCTCCTTGACTTCTAGAAGCAAAACTATGTTGCTGTGTATTAGCTATGCTATTAAAAAAAAATAAAATTCAGTGGTGAAAAGCTTCAGTGCCACACTTAATCTCACTGATGGAAAAGTTTAATTGGAGTGCAACACCAGTTCTTATGTTTTTACAATCAAAACTGTGGTTAGACCAAAGCTCTTTTCCAATTAGCTTCTCATGGAGATCTCTTTCCTGTGAAGTATACAGGAAATTGGCCAATAGATTATTTGCTTCCAGAAACTTCATCCTCCAGAAAAACTGCAGAACTGTTCTTCTGACTCCTTCAAGCTATTCTTTATCCTCTATTACCGCATTAGTGACAGTTTATAAACTTGTTTTCAAAAAGAATGATTTTCTAATTAGAAATGGTTAACCAGCCTTTGCAAAAACAGGACTAAAAAGATCATGATTGTCATCAGACTAAATTGTACATAGGGATGTGTTATATATACTTATATACTATAGGGAGTATATTATATATACTTTTAATAATGAAGTCTTTGAAAAGTTTTAACCTTAAAGTCATTATGCTATACTACAAAATACTTTTTGTCCTATGTTCCCTACGTTTTATTAATTTCTAGCATAAACAGAGGGTTTTTATTTTTTTAACTATGATTACATGTTCACCCTAGAACTGCAACCTGTGCAATTTTACAGTGCTTTTTAGAGATTAGCTCTTATGTTCAAAGAATTGCATGTTAATTATAGGTCTCATCCATAGTTACTGGAAAGAGACCTACCGAATTTCCTTAATCACTTTTCCAGGACTCAAAAGTAAATTTTTTTTTCTTATAGGTAGTACTGGGATTTACTCCTAGCTATTTCCTAGAGGAAAGATTTTAAAAAAATGTAAATCTAATATTACCATAACCACCAGCTTAAGCTTAAACCACCAATTTTCAGCTGCTTCCTTTAACACTTTTTTTTTTTTGAGGGGTTGATATATTTGGGGATAGGCAGAATGAAGACACATAACAGAATATGTTGTTAGGCTGTTACTTTACCATAATAGAATAATTTTTGCTGAAGGAACTTCAAACGATCTTCTCTGGACGAAAGAATGTATTTAGAATAATGGCAGCTGAATTTTTTGTCCCTTCTGTAGGTCCTTTTGGGAATTTGGTTTGGTCAGTTGGTTTGTCTAGACTAAATAGGCACAGTTTAAAATCTCTTAGCTGCATATTAAACATACATAGTTTTAAACTGAACATTATACCTGGTTTACAGAATAAATGGTGTGTAATGATGTATTAACTTGCTATAGTGTCAGCCATTAGAACAATGTCATCCTAATTAGCTGTTCATAACAATCCCATGAGAACTGGAGACTGAAACTCTTCATTGCTTGCTTGTTTACTTGGACCCGTGTTTTTCTTATTTGATTGTAAATGCTGACATAGATTCTCTCTCTTGTTGTTTCATTCTGAAGAATATGCATGAAACCCTTTATTTGTATTTTGTCATATATTAAAAAAAAAAAGAAAAGGCACAAACACATTAACTATGGAAAGATAAGAGTGAAAAACAGTAGTATGCTAGGTCCAAATCTGGATGAGTTAATTTTTGGAAATACAGCATGTAATTCCTGTAAGCAGGGCTATCCATACCATATTCCTGGTGTGCTTGCTGTGTGGCTGGACTGAGTCCATCCTGTTTTGCCATCCATTTTCTTGCCTTTGAACTCCAGTACTTGTGTTTGGGGAGGCAAGATCACCTGCCCTACCTGAGCACCTACGCACTTGATGTAGACACCATCACTGTCTGGTTGTTGCTTTAATTCAACCAAGTGGTTTCCCTGATAACTCCTGTAACTTGATCACTGATCTTATTGGGATGCTGTTCATAGGAAGAGATTGATTCGTATTTGTATAGGACCTGGCAGGCGTATTTTGATGTTGCTGCTATTATAGCAAATTTAGAGACAAACAAGGTCTGGTCATTTTATATTCATATTTTATTTCCTTTGACATACAATATTACTTTTCAACTGACTACATAAGTAAAATGGCTTGGTTTAAGTTTCTATCAGGACAAATGCTTTAACTCTTAGAAGCTGAAGAGTGCTTATGATTAAGCCTGTTTATCTCATGGAGACTGCTGGAAGTTTATCCTCTGTGATGCTCAAAACTTGAATTTTGGCTAAGCTATTAAAGATTACTGGTGTCTAAATAGCATCTTGCATTTACAAGGAAGCTTGTTTGGAAAATTTGAGCAAAGTAATGAGTGTCCAGAGTCATCATACCTGTATTGTCCAGCACCTGTGGAACAACTACCAGAGGTTCCCATTTCTAGGACGGTAGACTTCATGCTGAGTAACACTGTCAGTGTTACCTAGTGCTGTCATTTCTAATGTCTTACTGTTGTTCGACTCTTCTGTTGCAAAGGCTGGTCCTGAGAGCTCATAAATATAAAATAAGCCTTCAGCAATCTAAGCTCTTGCATTTAGCACTTTTGTAGTGTGAAATAAATGTAAATAAGATTATAATTTGGCCTAGTAAAGTTTTCATAAAAAAAAAAATTCCTAGTAAGGCTTTATTTTAGTGTAGGTGGTATAGATAATTAATACTAAGACCTCACCAAGTATACAAATTTTTTTTTTCCATTCAGCCTGTCATTCTGCACAATGTTTCTCAAGAATTTAAAAATAGAACAACTTTAAACTCAAATACCTTTCCCTAGGATAAGATCAATAGCTTGATTAGCATATATTTGTGGTAATGAAAGTAGTGTTGACATGCCAAGCTAAATAGAATTTAAGAAACAGCTAAACAGAGAGCTTTCCATTTAGTTCAAAACGTTGATAGCTTTGGTCATTGTTCTCTTTGGGAAGTGACTTTCAATGTGTATGCCTATCCCCTGTTTAAATTTCAATCCCATTAGCCTCCTTTGATATACGGTCTGTAGTAGCTCTGAGAACACTATGTGCATGAGCACGGTGGAAGGAAATGAATGAAGCTGAAAGACTTGCTCATCTATGTAGTCAAGAGTGGTTTAGGAAGAATATTGTCCATGATTATCTCATGTTTGCATAGACTGCAAAACAAATGGAGTGGAAATCCATCTGTCCCTTCCTTGTTATATCTCCTCAAGCTATAAAGAAATTTTGTGGAACACAAAATAAGGTTTTTTTCCTGGGAATTTGTGGTCACCAAGACCATCTCAGTAATTATCATCCATGATTCATTTAAAAGAAGGTTGAAACTTTCTGTTGTTGTATCAATTTTTTGAGAAACCAGGGGCTGAAATTCATTTGACTCTCTTTACTGTTGTATTCAAGATAGCATGAAGGAGCAATTAAAGGATGGTAGTGACTGTATTAAGAGTAATACTGCTTGTCTTAGAGAGGTGGAAGTAGATTCCATATGTTAATCCTGCAATAACATTTATTAGAAAATCAAATTGCAAAACAATGACAGTTTGGTGAATAACTAGCGATAGAGTATTACTTTAGTAATAGTGATGAGAGAAATTATCAGTGATGAGAGAAATAAATTTTCAGAATTCTGCATGGGCAGGAGGAAGAAAATGGAAGAATATACCAGTGTTAATTCCCCTTCCTCAATCCCACGCATTCTGATGAAATTTGCAAGTTAGATGTCTGAGTCTTCAAAAGGAGACTGTAGCTTACTGAAGATTGCATTAGATGTAATATTGATTGTAAAGAGTAAAAATACATTCTTTGATCTCTTTTCTCTATCAGTAGTTTGAAATCATTGCAGTCCACAAATGGAAAACTACCCAAACCACGAGTAGCAGCACGCTGTGGCTTGGTTGTGGTTGGGGTGTTTTGTTGGTTTGGGTTTTGTTTGATTGGTCTTTGTGGGTTTTTTGTTAGTCCTCACTAGGACTGACTGATGATATTTATCACTCTGCTGATGATATTTATCTTCTTCCTTGCCTGTCTAAGGTTGGCAATGCTTATATCAGTTGGAGGACTGCAACAAAAAAGGGAATTTTAGATATGCTTCAATAATTTTGCTTTTCCCTAAGCTGGCACCAAAAGTTCCTAAAATATTGTTTACTGCATCAGCTAGAGATAAGTTTACTCTGATTTTTCCACTTGCTGCTGTTACCTGTAGGGTTAAAATAATGTTGTCAATGACTACATCTATTGACAATGTAAAAGATAGTGTAGCAGTTATAGTGATCTGTTAGTGCACCAAGAGGAAGTAAATCGATGCAGTTTACTGCTGATAACACTAACAGACACCTACTTGTCAGTACTAATGGATGGTGTTCTGTAGAACACGGCATAGTCGCAAGCCTTGTTGGGCAAATGGATTCAGAGAAACATTACAGTATATGATACAACAGGGAGGTTAGGTGTTCCCGTAACATGCTCACAGAATCTCGTTTGTGGTGAAGAGCATGTTCACATTGAATGCAGCTCAGTCTAATGTCTCTCAAATTTCTAACATTTCTAATTTGAACATTAGAATGACCGTAGGGACAAGATCACAGGTCAGTCTAGTCTAACATCCAACAGTGGCCAATGATGGATGCTAAAAGAGAAGTATAATAACAAAGTAAGCATAATATAATAATTCCTCAGAATTATCTTTCTGGCCTCAAGGAATTTATGGTACATGGATCTCTGGGCCAGAGGTGGTGCTTCTCTTCAGTATTGGTGTATGTAAACAAAGTTACTGAAAACCCGCACATATTGTGAAGAGGCCTGTGTATATTTTTTCCGTTGTTCCAAATGGTCAGTCTGCTATCATTTGGGTGTATGAACAATTGCACGTATATTATTACTGAAAAGTCAGTGTTTCTTGGTGAATATATTTACAGTTACAACAGGCTGATGAATTGTTCCAAGCTGCCAGAATTTTTTTTAGATGGAACCATTGTTCCTTGCGAAAGTAGTTGCAAATGTCCAATTTATCCTTAGGAAGGAAAGTACATGTGGAAATCCGTATTCATTTACATCTCTTTAGATGTTTTTAAGTGTTACGAAAAAGCATAGCTTTTTTTTTAAATAAAACTTGACTTACTGATTAAAGACATTACTATAAAGACGTAGAAGGAATGCAATCTAGAATACACCTTTATTATGTTCTGACACATGCGTGTTTGTGAGGAAACTACAGAAATTGGGAAGAACTACAGAGTCAAATTTAATTAAAACAAACCCCCCTCATCCATCCTCTCCCGCACCCATCCTTTTCACAGCAGTCACAAATGGTACTCGTGCCACTCGCTTGGCTGTTTGTACAGGCATAAACTCTCATTTCTCATGCTGGTTGCCAAGCAACTATTTTTGTATTTCATGCCTTGCACTGCAGGCATTAATTTCTGTCATGTTCCTTTGTTTGTTTATTACATACTAAAGAAACGTGTATAGAGGAAAATGAGGACACTTTTTGTAAGGAAAACAAAAAACGTATTTGGGAATCATCCAGTGTGTTCACTGGATACCAGAGGAGAAAGAACTCATGCAGTCATTTCACAGAGGACCAAAAAGGTACCTTCCAGCATGTGCAAAATCAAACTGGGACTTGCTCAGAGTGAATCTTTACGGAATATGTCAATTATCTGCCCTCCAAAAGGTGAGCAAGGGGAGAGCTGGCATTAGACTAGAGTTAGGGACATGCTTCCCTAGTCCCTCCTTTCTTCCTCTTCTCTAGCTGTGTATTAGATGTTTCGTACTGTTACGTAGCTACGGAGCTCTTCACACTCTCCAGTATAGGTATGCCCTCATTGCCCCTAAAACTGCCCTGCATAGTTCCCAACTTCAGTTTAAATAGAAAGAATTCTTTCAAGCAGATCAGTAATTAAGTAAAAGTAATTCTTTTGATATCCCCTGTTCAACCTGAATAATTTTTCTTTCTGACAGTGAATTGGTTGCCTTCCCTGCAGAAGAAGGAAAAGAAAAAGACTGAATAGAAAGATTATTTCTTTGTTCAAGCTATTATTTATTAATACTACTTTTTCAATGTGGTTATTATAGTAGCTATGATCAATTTGGTTGATGATCAAATCCCCAAATCATTTAAGTGTTTTTGCAATTATGTAACCGCAAGGATCCAGCAAACTGGATCAGGTGTAGTTAGCTAAAATTATTTTGATCATATTCAGCAACTGATTTTATCCTTTGCTCACAAGCGGTGTTGACTAGAGAATATACTTGCTGAGCTGTTCTCTCATCTTTGCAATTTGTAGGAAGGAGGACTGGTAAATTGAGAAATATGTATAGATAGAGGTTGCACTTGACAATGGTGAAATTATTTTTAATATACTCTACTGGATTGGGAAGTAAAGCATCAATAAAAATGCTTACATCTTTTCATTTTCAAAGACCTTTATGACAATACATTTATCCTCATAATGCCACTGGGGAAAGCAGACAAGTATTAGCATTTCTGCTTTACAAAGAAATTGAAACCATGTTTGTTTGATACAACAGAACTGTTAAATGTCAGAGGCAGGATTAGTAACCTAGTCCTTTGAGCTTATCTTTCATGGGGATAATCTTCACTGGTGAAATAGTAAGCTTTATTTTTGCTGTTGCACAGTAGTATACTATGGCTGAGGAAAAGTAACTTCCAAGGTAATTCTTTTTTCTGATTCTTAGTGTTTGCAGCTAACTTTCAGGTTTTAAGAGATGACTTCACTCATGATTGCTGTTCATCTAATCTAACGGAGTTCCCAGTGATAAAATAAAGACGTGGTTGTGTGCTAGTTAAGTTCAATTTACACTGCTAATATAACAGAGAGCAAATAGTCTGGTGATTCCACCTGAAGAACGTGCTTCTGTATCACTCTCTTTAAATAAGAAGCCTTTGCATCTCTCTACTGGTGATGTACTAGTTGAGTATAGAGGAGTAATTCATGCAAAAATGAGGTGTAAATATAGGAACTGCTTCCAGTGGTGACAGTGGCAGAATTGAACCAACACTGTACCTAAGTTTACTGTACTTGAATTTCTGCTCCCAGCAGCCTAATTTCAGGCTGCCCTCTAGCAAGGTAGCTGTCTGGGAACATAAAAGAGTGAGGAGGCTGCAGAGGTATTCTGCCAGCCCTCCTCCTCTGCTGCTTGAACCTCCAGAGGTGGCGGTGGGCAACTGAAGCGTGTGTTATCAACAAAAGGTATAACATCATTTTGTCCTTCCATGGCCTTCCTATTTTATCTTTTAAAGTGCGGAAGTCAGAAAATTGATTGAGCGTGGAAGGATCTGTGCACAAAGGGAAGTGTGCTAGCAGTGCTTTGTGTAAGGGGGGAAAAAACCATAAGCCCAGGCAAGGTAGTTAAACATCCAAATGATCTATTTCTGGAATATTTTTAATTTTACATCCCACTTTGATAGCCGTGAGCTGCATCTTTCTGAAATAAATATTAACAACAAAACTCCAGAAACTCCATATGAAGGATATGCTTCCCAGCAGTTGTTGAAAGATTTTCTTTTAAAAAAGATTAAATATGCATACTGCAACAAAGAGGAAAATTGTGCAGTAGATGCCAGAAAGTATGCCACTTCAAAAGGGAATAATGTTTCAAAAAAATGCTGTCTTGGAAGTCTGCAAGAAAGTGCATTTTAGGTTTTTAATAAGTACCTACCAGGATCTGCCCTGCTGCTGCATTTGTGCATAAACCAGTGCATAAAGACATAACTGCCATCGAATACTGTGTCTCCGTTGGGGGCATATTCAAGTGGCTTTTGTTCCACTCCTCAGAGGTAACATGCAAACATGTAAGTACAATGTAATCGAAAGAAAGCTTCAGGTTCTGCCTCACCTCCCTTTAGCTGTAATACAAAGGTTTCATCTTTCCAGGTACTGTTTACTCTATGGACTGATTTCTGTGAGAGTTATAGACTGTACCAACAAATACCCATTAGCTAACTAGCTGGGAAGAGATTCTTGCTTTATGTTTTCTTTGGGAAAAGAACCAGCAACATTCAGAGGAAAGGTTAGGTGTTTTCCTAGCATCCTTTTGGTTTTAATGCTTCTGTTTGACCTGCCTTCCGCTTGCTTTCTCAGCACCTGCTGCTTTCTACAGCTCAATAATAGCAGAGAGTGGACCATGGATTGAGTTAAAGCAAACTTGGAGTAGATTGGCTATTGTGATGTGGCCAGTGCTCTCTTGTTAGGCTGACATCCTTTTATGTAACTGGCTTCCACTTCTAATTCTGCAGGATACTGACAAAGCCACAAAAAAACCCCAACCTCAAACGAAAACCCTCTCTACTAATAGTAGAATAACTTGTTAAATACCTAGTTTGAAAGTAAACACTCTCTTTATAGAGGTTAAATGACGTTCTTCTAGTGAATTTCTTCTCACATCCAGTAACCACCCGGAGAATAATGTGATTTAGGAAACATTAGAAGCTGAAAACTACTACTGTACTGATTCACCTGTAGTGAATATTGCAGAAAATAAGATCCTGGTAAAAATGGGTAATTGAAAAAGTCTTAGCGTATAACTTGTTTATGCTATTTTAGACAATAGTTGAGTAGAAGAGAAGCACAAAAGGGATTAAAGAGAAGATTAGCCCAATTGTCTGGAATTAATTGATCATACATGTGTTCAGATATTAACATATCCTTGCTTTAATAAAGAAAACTAAGACCTAAGAAATAAAATTTAACTACAGATGACTTATTCCACCATTATAGCTGTTCTGGTTGCCAGCGGATTATCATGCTGTTGCTAACAAATGCCATTTATTTGGTGATTGCAGTTTCAATTCTATCTGCAAATACAACATTGAGTCTTGTGTTGACTATAATTTTACCTTCTTGGTGGCTGCTGTGCCTAAAAGAAGCTCTGTTAAGGTCTCCTTCCTGAACCTTTATTTTCTATATTTTATACTCCTAAGTACACGCAGCAAAGAACAAGAGTCAAGCTCTGCCAAGGCAGCAGTAGTCTTACTGTTCCCATGCAATCCCTCCCTTGACAATTGCCACCATTCAGTTTACTTCCCGGCATTCGCCTCCCCAGGATATCCAGTAATCCTACTCGCATTTGCATGGCCCTTGCGTTTAGGAGCGTTTTAACCTGACTTTAAATTTTAAACAGGTCTGTAGTTGTCTGGATATGAAAACCTGTTTATAGCCATCAAGGAGAATGATATTATGCCATTTAATTGGTGGGATGACTGGTTTGTAGAGCACATGCTTCTTCTTTATTGTTGCTGTTGCCTCATTACATTGCCATTGACAGTGGAGTCCATTAAACCTGTGTATGCAAGAAAATTGAATGAACTTAAATAAATTAGATCAGCCCTCTTGTGTAGGCAGTCTTAGTTTGCGGAAGAGTGTCTTATAACAATTTAGATAAAGTAAACATAAGCCATCATTATCCACAAAGGAGCTTGCATTGATTTAGCTAAATCACTTTCTAAAGCTTTTTTTTTTTTCTACTATGGCATAATTCCCTTGTGTAGAGAAGGAGGTTATACATCTTATTTAAATATTTATATCTCTCTCCGGTTACTAGTTGTCCTTTTGGCTTCATATTCTGGCAAAGAATGCCATTTTACACGGCCTAAAATTCTGCCACTATATAAAAATAAGATCTGATGTAGTATCTGGATGAAGTTCACATAAATGTCTTCCTAACAACAGACGTATCTGTCTAAAAATCATAAGAAAAGGATAGTTGTCTATTTAAATTGCAGTTATCAAGTCCATAGTAGCTAACTGATAGGTTAATGGCCTAATGTTATTTGTTTAATACATTTGACAAGCAAACATTTTACTCTCTAAACATGTTTAATGCACCATTAAGGTCAGAATAAAAGAAGCATGACTGATTTTGTCAAATAGTGGAAGATACCTTGTTATAGGAAGTAGTTGCTCTTGAAAGAAGCATACTTCTGCTGAAGAAAGCTAGAGACAAGCTATTCACATTTTTGCTTCCAGGTTTTTTAACGTGTTTTAAGTGGGCAGATATGTCAACAAAACTGAAAATTGGCTACAGCTGTGGTGGTGTGTTTTCAAAACAATTTCTGAAATGTTTTCAAATAGTTTTAAAATGCTCTCAGTATATGTATTTTAAGTGAGGTGAATTACCGCTTAGAGAGCTTACCAGTGAGGTTACTTATGGAGGGAAGGAGAACGACTAGGCACAAGGTACGGTGCTAAATATTCAGGATCACTGCTGATGGGCAATATCTTCTTCTGTTCTAACCAACCCAGTTTTTCAAATGCTGTTTGTCACAGCTGTTTGCTGTATGTTGACAATTCATGTACTGGTTTTCTTTACTTTCATACTTACATTTTGTGCTTTGTTGTTAAAAAGCTTCCTCATCTCGTCCCTGTCCTTGGGTCTTCCTTCTGTCAGTAGAGCAGATGTGCTAGAGGCTGAGGAGAAGCAGCAAAGCTAAAAGCAATTATTTAGCAAGCTGAGTAGCACAGCTGCTTGTGAAAATATTTTCATCTTTGGATAATAGGATTTCATTAAAAGTACAATATAAAAGCACATTAATTTTGACACCATTTTCTTTCAGAGGGAAGGAAAAGCCTGGAGAGTCCTTTTTCCAAATGTCACGTCTAAGTTTGCAGAACAATGTTTGTGTTACTTTTTAATCTTCCGTTGGATTAAAATTCAAAACTAAAGTGTGTCATAATCATAATAAAATACTTATATTCACTATTCCGCCCCCCGCCCCCCCCCCCCCCCCCCCCCAACAGACTATGCTTAAGTATCTGTTCTGGTTTGGCAAATGTTATATGCATACAGAGCATTTTTGTCTTATGGAGGGATAAAGGTAGCTTAGCCTGGTGGTTATCCCTGTTCTTTTTATAGTAAGATTAACCTAAGAGGTTAGAGGACAACTTTGTGTATGTTTGGTTTTTTTTTTTTAAAGTCACTATTAAATTGTCACTTAAGTAACTGAATTTCCCTTCTCCAGTGTGATTTAGTTCACTGTCAGAATTGAGAGTCAACGGGATAGTTTAGTTCTTCACAGTATTGGCAATTTTACAGCCTTTCCATAAATGGAGATTTTTGCCATAACTCCTTGTTCGGCAACTGCTTGTTCTCCAGGCTCCAATTAAGTTGTTAATTTGTCACAAGATTTTTTTTTTTTCCTCTTGGTTGTTAAAAATTGTCTCCAGCTACCGCTTTTGAAGTATACTTAGATTTAGAGTAATAGAGGGCTTGGTTTTCTTTTTTTTTTTTTTTTTTTTTTTTCAGCACTGTAATTAGCTAAGTACAAACTTAGATTAACTTTGAAGTGTTCTGCTGAAATGTGCAGATGCTGCTTCTTGGCCTTGCTTGTGTGATTCAGGTATGTTTGTTCCCCATCTTCTTGTCTTCGCTGGTCAGTGGTGTTTATTATGTGGAGTTGTAGCAGCTGTAACTCTCAACCTGTGATCACTGTAAACCCTTAAAAACCAAACAATTTTGCATTCTGTTCCAAGTCTGATTAAGTAATTCAGTACCATCCATTTCCTTTATTAGCAAAACCCCACGATGCCACCTTTCTTGGACGCCGTAAAGGTTGCGTCCACAGTACTTTTGAACAGCTTATGGGAGAATTAAAATTAATTTCAGTATTCACTAGCTAATAATTTAAGTACATTTTAACGAATTCCACGACGCCCTGTTTTTGTGCATTGTACCACCAAATCTGCACTATTTTGACAGTTTGTGAGAATTAAATTATGTGTTAATATAAATCATTGTTAGAAAGAGCTAAAGGTATTGTACTATCCTTGTAAACTATTGTTTATCAGTGTATGCGAAGAAACAACTGAATCTGATTCATACTTCAAAGGATTTGTAAGTTTGTATCTCTAGGAGAATCGTCAAGTGGTTTCTAGTGGCATTAAAAAAATAATTTACAACAGCAAAAGTGAGGACAGATAACTTGTCAAAGGTTAACTCTTTGGTTTTGTGGCAGAAGAACAGATATGCATTAAACTAATTCCTTTTCAGATTCTACTGGTTCATCCTGATCAAACAGCTCGGTGTAGATAGTGCTACGGTTATACCTTATTAGACTGCCACAATATTTTTCTGGGAGATACACGTGAGGTTTCACCAGTGATAGCTGTGTCAGGCTGTTGCAGTCAGCTATTTGTCTAAGACTACTGAAATAATCATTAGTATTTAATTCAGAATTCCCTCAATGGACACTTGGTCCCATAGGTTCTTGCTATGAAGTGGATTAAAGATCTTTCTCCTGGAAAAGCAAGAAAACAGAGGACTGCCTCTGTCAGCCTGGCAAAAAGCAGTTAAACTTGCTTCTCTGTGGAGGGTGAAATTTATGGCTTGTCTGAGCTAAAATTAAGACACCAAGGCAGGGGTAGGGTTTTGGATTGGTTTGCTTCTTGTTTGCCTTCTGTGGTGGGAAGGAATTGTGACTGTTCGTTGTCCGATGGCCTGAGGGGAATCGTTGTGTTTGCTTCCCCCTGCAGAGAGACCGCAGTGTCTATTTGGCCTCGGCAAGGTGTAACCCTGCTTTGTTTATTCTTGCCTGCTGAGAGGGAGGAAGGCAGGGAACTGAATGGTTTGTATGACCTTAGCCGAAGAAGAAAAGTTTCTTGTATTTTGCTGTTGCTGAAAACATTGCTGGAAAATTGTACTATCAGTTCTTCATGTCAGCAAGGAAGGGAAGGAGCTGTTATCTCCTTCTGCTGGGGAAGGAACAGAACTGGATGTCCTCTAGCTCTGAATCCGGGAACCCACCCGTTCATTTCTGTAGACTGGTTTTATGAAGCTTTATCTAATGGATGTCCTGATTCAAGGATTCAGGGCAACAAATGAAATGGAGCCATCTATTTCTAAAGCCAGATCACCAACATACACTTACTTTCAGTAACAGTCAAAAATAATGTTCAGTGAAAATGGTATGTCTGAACACGTTAGGTTGTCTTGCTGGTTTGCTTTGTTCTTTTTTTAATGATCTTGAACAATGTGGGGTACCTGCATTCGATAATAGGCCTTGTTATGAATTCTTATCTGCAATAACTGTTTAGGATATGAACTTACCTATAGTTTTATCACGTTCTGTTTTGTAAGAAGGTAAATCTGTTTAAATTGGTGATTTTACTGAGTTTACATCTTTGACTCGGGATACGTTTGGAGAAGAAAAGAAAATCCTGGTAAGGTCACTGATGGCCTCACAACACGTGATAAAGAAAGAAGCATTCTTTTGGGCCGTGGGAAACTAAACGGTCTCTTTTCACCTAGTAAAAGTAAATTCCTTAATAAAAAATAGCATGGTGTTATCATTAGTAACAATATTAAGAGGGTGCCAAATAGAGGGGAAAGAACTACAGAAGGCTTAAGACAAAGACCCAGCATCCCAACTGTGTCTCAGCAGCGCTGAGCGGAGGAGAAGGATCACTTCCCTCCACCCGCTGGCAGCTCAGGGTGCAGGCATTTAAGTGTTGGGTTTAGTTCTTGATACAGACGCTGTCTGGTGGAGTATCACCTGCACGTGCCTCTATTCATTCTGTAAGCGTTCAGGAGGAGTCTCGCTGATAAAGTTGCTCTGGCTTTTAAAAAAATAGACCAAAATGTATACAGAACCTCTAGAAATACAATCGAGATGAGGATTTAAGGTATTAAGCAACTGGATATCCACAAACAAGATCATATACAAAATAAAAAGGGGATAAACTATTAAAATTGACACATGCATAGATATGTATTGGTGTATGGCATGGTTATTTTGGAAAGATACATTTTACACACTTATACTACTGTGTTTGTGGAAACAGTGATAAGAAAAGCAGGGATGGGTTTTCATTTTAAGGAGAGGCATTAGCTCTGGTGTTCAGGTGGGAGAACCATTAACTTTATTGTAATTCCATCCACGAAGATCTAGAATCACTGCATTTTTTGAAAATGTCTCTCTATTGTCTGTTAACGCAGACATTAAAGCAGCTGAATGAGGCTCACTTTCTCCATTCTCTTTCCCTGAGGGCTGGTTTATTCTTTTCCGCCCCCTCCATTTCTTCCAAAAAGCACCAAAACATTTCCCTCTTAAATGAGTTCTAACGGGACTAAAAAGAAGAAAGTTAGAGAAAACGAACTCAAACAATAACGAATAACGAAGAAAGAAAGATTTTCTTCAATATTTGTCAGTACTTTAATTATCCAGCTATTCTCAGCCCTCCCAAATCTTTAACGTGGTTTCTAGCTTGACCAAACTCTATTCTTTAGTAATAAAGTGTATAAGCCAAATTATTTTTTAGCTTGGGGGTTGTTAGCCTTTTATTTAGAAGAAATATCTTA
This sequence comes from Larus michahellis, assembly GCF_964199755.1. Taxonomy (NCBI): domain Eukaryota; kingdom Metazoa; phylum Chordata; class Aves; order Charadriiformes; family Laridae; genus Larus; species Larus michahellis. The sequence goes on from NC_133896.1 coordinate 131,831,446, forward strand.
TGCTATTTTACAGATGGGATTTCTGTAAGAAGTTAGATGGAGGGATTGTACTCTTCATGCCTTTCAGTGACTTTGAAAGTCTCAGTTTACCAAGCAAAAGTTTTCTTTCATCTCTTACTTTCAATGAAGTATAGGGAAAACATTTCTAGAGCTCATCTACAAAAATATGTATTACAGAAGTGGCATGAAAATTAAAGACAAAATTAAGGAAAATAGTAGTTGAATCATTTCATTCTATTTTCGAACACATTATAGTTATTTTGGACTTTCAATGTAGTCATTCTGGCATTAGGATTAAATTTAAGCAACTTCAAAACCTACTCCCAAATAAATTTTCTGTGACAGCCTCATAGTGTCAAGTTATATAATTGGTATTGCATGTTCAGTCTTGCTAGATTTCCATCTTAAAAGTCCTATGGATAGGTATTTGGGAATGAAGTTCAAACCTGATGTTTAAAATTACTTACTTCAGGGCATGTTCATTTTCTGCTTGACCCAGGATAATAGCTGATCTGGACACAAAGCATTGGTAATCAAAGCATTAGGCGAACCTAATTCACATGTGCGCATCATGCAAAAGCTCATGCAGAATTCATACCTGAACCTTTTGAAAGCTTTCATATAAATTAAACCGTAAGCATTTCTGTATCTGATTTGTTACACTGGAAGTGAAAAGACTGTCTTCTGACTAATAGATGTTAACTGTGTTATTGTGAAATTAATGAAGCGGATGGCAAAGCTGCCACTGCCCCAAGGTTTTGCTTGCCTGCAGTATCAAATCCTTTTGATTGAGGTGCTTCAGCTGAGCTGATGAGTAATTAACACAGGGTCTTTGCTTGTCTGGCTGCCCTCTCAAACTTGGCTTCCTCTTGCTATGTATCAGGGAAGAGCTGGAGAGGAAGAAAAGTTCTGCAAAGACTTCCTTGTGGCATCTGCATCCCTTCTAACACCAGATGGATCTCAGATGTGCTAAGTAGGGCATGTCACCTTGAGTAGCTGGCCGGCACAGCTGCTGCCCAGCAGCTGCCTCTTGCCAGCAAGAGACATCCCTGGTGGACTCCCTGTGATGCTGTCCAGGGAAGAAGCAGTGGGGATTTGAAGGAAACTTGTGGTATGTTGCAGCACTGCTGCTAGTTTGTGTTTCTGATGTTGTTTCAGAAAACATCATTCTCCTGGTTTTCCCCCCTGTGCATGACAAGTTTGCTCCGTACAGTTAGCCGGTGACGCAGCCCTCCTCCAGGGTGAAGGGATGTCAAGAGAGAGGGTATTTGCATGGAGACCTATAGGACTTGTAACATGGGTTTTGCTAAGGAGTTAGTACAAAAATCCTGCATATAACGATGACAAATTATATGAGAAACTGCAGCCTAAACTAACTCTCAGGTATTCTTCACCAGTAGTATAAAGCAGGCTTCATCCATCCCCAGCTGCCTCCAGATTTCTGGTGCCCCTTTAGCTGTGCTTATGTGAAAGGTGGTGATGCCACATGGTGAAGTGGATAGGAAACTTTTTCAGGATTAAAAATAACTAAGAAAACCTGTGCATGTAAAAGGCAGCACGGGGTAGGAATGAACAGTTAATGTTCAGTTAAGCTATTATGTCAAATGCAGAAAGCAATGTTAATCTCATTCCATTTTGATAAATCAATGAAGTTACCTGGCAAAGATGCTGCAATATTTCTAGAGGGTGGGAGAGTGGGATTCTTGGTGTGGCAAAATGGATAGAATATTGCTATTGGTTATTGTATATCTTCATTGATAGTTACTACACTGAACCGAATTTTTCTCTTTCCCCAAAAGATCCACCATACTAGACTGAAGCAATACATAAATCAGAAGTAAAAAGTTAATGGGTACAGCACAATTTTTTTTTGTATCTCAGATTGCAGAAAGTTAACTGAGTCAAGAAACATCAGAGATAAAGATCCCTGGATTTATTTATTTGTTTGTTTTGTTTACAATTAAGGGAGAAAAGTGAACTGGTCAGACCCTACCTACAGCTTGTTCTAATGTGGGACAGACGACACAGAGCACCACAGAATAATACATTTATGTATCTAATTTAAAATACTTCCAGTGAATCTGTGGTATTCCTTGATGCAGGACAATTATATTCAATCATATGCGTAGCTGTTAAATGGGTTGGATAATCGTATTCTATAAACCACTCTTGAAACTACATTGAATCTTATGCTTCAGCATGTAAACTACTTACCTCTGATAGCTGGAGGGACATACTTTCGATTGCTTTAGAGTGTTTGTTTTCGTTGAATAGTACCGTCCACTTCTCTTCAGATTTGGAGAATGGGAGTTCAAGAAGAAAGATAGCAGGCTAACTAAATCAAGGGAGTCATGAAGAAAGACTTCGGGAAAACATTCATAATTCTTCTTTTTCTGATTCTCTGTCCATATTTAAAACAAGTACATAGAAATCCTACCAGGACTGGATACATAGGAATTTTATAATTTTTCTGCAATTGTGAGCATCCATGCTTTTAAAATAATCCATTATTTTTAAAGTAACAGCACACTGTATATCCAAGTATTCTATAATATAAAATGTAATATAAAATCAAATACTGTGATAACAGATGTATCTTTTAATGCATAAAGATTGATTGCTGAAAAATCGATAAACTCAAATACTGCTTAAGTTTTTTAAAAAGTCTGTTTTCATTCCTGATATATCACAACATCTATTCAAAATAGTGATTTTTTTTTTTTTTTTTTTCCTCATTCAGAATTGAAATTGCATGGAATATATTTTGGAAGAGGGGGAAAACCTTTGTCTTATCTTGAACAAATTCCATGACATCCAATCACCCAAAATAAAGTTAAAGCTTAAAAAGATTAAATAAATCCCTATTCCAATCAACTTATAGCTTCAGGTTTCTATTTCTGTTTTTACTGAGTGAAGTTGACTATCAATGTGGATCCCACATATTTATCCAGAGGAAGACCTGGTATTTGGGTATGGTTAGGTGGGTGTTAAGAAATACTCCCAATCCAGGCGAAAAAGCACCCTGGGACAGATTTACTCTTGACAACTGTCTCACCTTTGTTCTGCCTTCTGCATGCAAGTTAAAAGAACTGAGGGGTATCACAAGACCTTCCAAAGTCCTGTACTAGCTGTTCCATGGAAGATCTCACTTAAAGGGTCCTCCAATCCTAGCAGCACCTAAGTGGAAGAAAAGCTCAGAGTGTACTTTAGGTCCCCCAGCTTCCTCTTGCTTTTATGGTGAACTTTGTTATGCTTTTTTCTGCTTGCGACCACATATGAAAAAAGAAGAGCAAAATTTATACCATAATTATTTTTTCTTACCAAGGAACTGCTTATGTAAATCTAATACCTTTCCAGATATCTTCAAACACTATTATTAATTTTCCAAGCAATTATTTTTGTATGGAAACAATGCATTCTAAAAAAATCTTGCATATAAAGAAAAAAAGCGAATATCATCGGGGGAAAAAAAAACTATGTAAAATATGAGCAAGCAAGTCATTAATACTACAAGTAACACTGTGGGGTTTCCTGGAGCTCTGTTCAGCACAGACCCCATCTATAAGCTAAACTTCCCTGGAATTTCTTTCCTGCAAGGTCTCTACTCCCCTCAGAAATAATCCCCACATTTAGCCCTTTTCCCCTAATTATGGAACAGCCATGAGGAAGCATATGCTGTCACGGCTTGCAAGTGGGGTAGCATTTGACTGACCAGCTGCTGGTATCGTAAAGCATAAAACTATTGCTCTCGTGCTACAGTCTCTGTTGGGAGGGCATTGATTTGGGCTGTCCTCTAGTAGCATACCATCATTTATAATGTACTATGTAGGAATTAGATTATCTTTTGGACCCCCCCTTTTTTTTTTTTCTGATTTGGTTGAAATGGGCCAGTGCACCCAAAAATTACTGGTGCCAAAGTGATGACTGGTAGGTGGATGAAAGATAAAAACTGCATATGTCTCGTTTCTTTTGGAGACTCACGACCGTGATTATTTAGAATAGGTTCATATAGGCAACACAGATTTGTTAACAACTGGCATTCTTTTGAACAACCTCTTCAGTGTTAAATTTCTGTGTTGAGAAGCTGCATGTGTTGCATTATTGTACTTAAGTGAATATAATATCTCTAGAATAAATATATTGTGGGGGGGAAAAAAGCATTAGATTTCCTATCAATGCAGGACTGATAAGCTAGTAAAATGGAAGATATCTTTTTAAGTGATTTTATTAAAAAGGAGCATGTAGGCACATAGACACTCTTCTTATTCTGTAATAAGAATACCAATCAACTGGAAAAAAAATAAAAATAATTAGAAAAAACAATACATATTTTGCATTTGTTTAACCAGTGTGGCTTGTAAAGCTAACTGAAACTAAAGAGCACAGAAAGAAAGAAAGAAGAAAAAGAGAAGGAAAAAAAAAAGACCTGTTTCTTCTGGGCCTAATTATAGAACACAGTCACGTCCTAACATGTATTTTGTAAACTATTCTTGATTTGTCACCAAAGGGTCTTAAAAATGCTTTAACATTAACAGAGACAGCGGCAGGAATAGAAGATCAGTTTCTTAAAGTGAATTTCAGCATCAGCTCACATAATACTTCATAAAGGTTTGAAAATTTGAGATGACTACTTAATTTCTTTTGAATTAATTAACATCTAGATTTCACTAGGGATTAGAAGTGCCATGTGGAATTGTTAAAATTATGCCAATCATATTAACTCTGCGTAATAACTGGAAGGTAATAGCAATATCATGATGGGTCTATGGATGCAAAAGAGCATAAAGTCTCCAATCTAACAAATGTTTAAATCTGTGCAAAGTACAAAAGTTTGCCTACTGAGGTTTCAGTCAAATTCAGCCACTTCAGTCCCTGATTCAAGGGTCCTGCTGTCACATGCTGCTTTAAATACATAAAGTTTGTTACAGAGAATGTAAGTTGTGCTATTTCAAAATATACTTCTCTCTGACAATGATAATATTTTGGTGTTCATGTGGTATTTTTAAGCTACATGCCATACAAAACATGCTTAGTGCTCAGCAGATATTGAAAGAGACAACTCAAGTCACAAGTAATTAATAAAATAAGCTACACGCATATTCCAAAGAAAAGGCACACAGTGAAATAGAACCAATTATTGATAGTACTGGATATACTTTGGGTAAATTTAGAGGTTTTATTTGATTTTCTTTCTTTAAGTATTAAAATGCCATTTTATTTAGGCTCATTGATGCTACTGGTTGCTTCAGCCTCAATATTGTAAGGATTTAAGTTTTCTCAGCAGCAGTGATTAAAGTCCATTCTGTTTCCTCTTACTGTTGTACTGTTTTGAGCCTGTGGATGAGTACATCCTTCTCTTGCTTTCATAGAATTTCCAAGGTATTGAATTGGATGTTTATAATAATTCCAAAAAAGATGAAGGGATATAGTAATTTGTCAATAACGTGTATTGCCCTCCTAACAATATGTGTTTCATTTTTGTTACTTGATCGTCCAGCTATGGGATTCAGATGTAGGACTGCACCTAAACAAGGTATACTGAAACTTATCATAAATCACATTATTTTGGGACAGGAGGTTACCTTTTTATGCAGGGAAACCTGGGTATAATTATGCTGACTAAAACTAGTAATGTATAAGCCTATAATATCAGAATAAAACAAATGGCAAATATTATAGCTTTTGAATGTTATTCAAAGATAGTTTGTCTCTTTATGCTGTATTGGGTTACCTAACAATACATGTGTCCGCTGAATTTCTGCAACCGAGTATCTACTTCTAGGCTTTTTACAGAACAATTTTTTTTTCCTTGGAGAACATAGCATCCTTCTCCTAAGCAGAAAAATCAGGGGGTGGGGGTGAAACTATAATAATGGGATAAGTCTCTCAACATAAAAATGAAGATGCCTTTCATCCTTCCCAATGATGCCTTTTGAAATTAGCTCCAGGAAAAAGTTTGACATTTGCAAGACTACTTTGTTCTTGATCGCAGGATGAAACCATGTATGTATGCTGTTGTGTATTCCATCTTGTAAATTTGTTGATGTCTACATGCAACCTATATGCAAAAACTTAAAGCCAATGATTATCCTGTTGTCATATGGAATCTGTTTGACTCATATGTGCTTCGTAAGGCATATGTATTGTGGAACCAGTCAAAAAATACATACTTAGTGTGGGAAACCTGCTGAAATTAGTGAGAGCACCTTATGTGACATGTTGCCCACAGAAGAAAGCCATGCTGTGGACACAGCCCTAGTTAAATTAGGAGTCATTCTGCCTAGATTCTGTCAATGCTATGTTTCAATCATTAGAGGACTTAATTTTTTTCCCTACGTGCTTCAGAAAGTTAGCGTGTTGTCTTGGCATCACTGAAGACTAAGCTCAATGACCTTTCTTTTTAAAAGTGCTGTTAGCTTGCTCAGTGGGAAAAGATCACATACTCTGTGATCTGCCTATTTTTATGCCAGTCAATGAAAGCTTGGTTTGTGATTGATCATTTATTCAACAGAAAGAACACTTATGATGCTGCCTTGCACATGTCCAACCTGGTTAGTTATAGTCCATTGTGAAATGTCCTGATTGTGAGAAAGCTATAAAAAAAGTTAACGTAAACCTGCTGTAAAGATTGTCTAGCCACTACCAATATACTATATCTAGATTCAGGACAGACACTGACTATAACCACTATTAGCTGTATTTTGATGTTAGTAGATGAAGAACAGGCATCAACTCTCCCGTCCATCTGTCTTTTTGAGGACATATCAGAGCTGATCATGAGGTATTGCTTCCTCTGCTAAATGTTGTTGGAGGAATTTCTGAAGGGTGGCCAAAAAAAAAAAGAAAAAAACCAAACAAACCAAAAAAAAAGAAGAATAGAATATACTTCCTTTGCTGAACTCTTTAATGGAATAATGAATGGATTATTCTGTCCTCAGTCAATGTATACATTCATCCACTGGAAGAAACAGGTACCTCGCTGGCATTACTTTGTCCCATACAGCAACAAGAATGTTTCTGTGTTTGTGCCATATGGGGGCAAAAGCCTGTAAGTACAAAAAGAGTAAAAGCTGTTTGTGTTGCACACCAGAAAGGTACAGGTGATGGTGTCCGTTGGACGGAAAGTGGAAAAGGCTGCAGCAACAAACAAACATGTCACTTAAGAAAGCGAATGACCAAATCAGATCAGTTCAGCCACCAATTGAGTCTTAGATTTCTCACAGGTGCTGAGCTATATTGTAGCAGTAGTTGCTAGTGGCAAATCTTCTCAGGTGCAGATTGCTGCGGGACTGTCTGATCCTGATGTGACTGCCGTTAGATGTTCTGTATTCTTCTCTTGTTCTGTCCACGGAGCCACAGAGGTGTTAGCCAACAGGTCAGTTCAACCAATACTACACAAAGCACTGCAGCCCATCTCAACAATATCTGAAAACAAATCAGCCTTCTATCCAATTCTGTACAGAAGTACACACAGGATATCCACTGCATGTAATGTAAAATTAAATTATTGTTCTCTGACTTCAAGGAGTGTAATGGTTTGGGCTTGGGATACGAAAAAGGCCATCATGCTGTAGAATGAGGAGTGAAGATGAGACTTATGACAGCTGAGATGCAGCAAAATAGCATGACAAGACTGAAGTTCATCTGCAGTATTACAGAATGTGTGTTTATATAAGCATATAAATTATAGAATGGTATATGATTATGTGCACTCTTAAATCTGTATACAAACACATCTATATGCATACATGTGTGAGTTCTTGCAAAGTAGAAAAGATAAAGAAACTGGAATGAGCACTTAAATAGCTTAAAACACTCTGAAAAGGTGTCCATGTACTTTGTGTATGAGGACTGCTTAAGAATCAGCCTGAAGAAGAGGGACTTAGAAACCTGAAGGTTAAGCACATAGACAAGTGTAAATACCCTCAGGTACTTGTAATACGCTAATTTAAAATAATAATGCTTCAACCAGCAAATATTCAATAGCTGATGAGACAGATCACTTCATTGTGAAGTGAACTTAATAAAAATGTTCTTTCAGAAGCTAATTGCCTACTGGTAAATTGCTGTTTAAGTAAGACTTGCTGTTGCAAGAGAATTAATAACAACATGCTACACCAGACCCAGTGTTTTTAAGATTCCCAGTGTACCGTATGTGATAACGTATAATGCAGGTAGAATTCTTCTCCATAGTGGATGGTGATGTGTAAACTATATTGTCCTTAGAGACTAGTTCGCATGCAGTTGCTGGTATCGCACTGTTCGGCAGCCTGCTGCAGATAAGAATGAATGATGATGCCCTAGATTTTAATGGAAATTTTAGAGCGCGTGCAGTGGTAGGGTGCAGTCTTCAGCAGAGAAAAACGAGCTGACTTGCAGGCATGAGGGGTCATCAAGAAAGATAAAGAAATAGGACGTATACTCCAGGCTAGGCAAGGCTTTTTAAAGGATATTATGGAAATGAGGAAGAACTAATTTAATTTTTATAATGTCACTCCATTTAACTTTAAAATACAAGGTCAAGGTACTGTGTTTTTTGTAATGATTAAAGATTTGGGATGTTCTTTTTGTTGGAACCGTTGAATGTTTATGTGGCAAGGACTGAATGTGACAACGAATTGAATTTGGAAGCCTCCGAATTATGTAGCAGTTCCTCCCAAAACCACATTAGAGACAAAGAAAAATTTAATAATCACTTTCATTTTCATTCTTCAATCAAATTTCCTTAAGAAGCCTCTTCTTAAAGTTAGCTTGATCCCCAAACAGTAATGTATCTTGTTTTTATGTAAAGTCTATAAAAATTACATTAATCATGTAGCCAATTTGAAAACAGCTCCCTTTACAATAAAATCTCAGTGCTTCCATTCTTAGTGAAACCTGATTTACCCATTAGATGTGAGACTTTACAACGCATCAGATTTGCGATACTGTCAGGACTTCTTGAAATTATGATGAATTGGTTGAATTCTTACTCCAAATCCTCATGCAAACATTTTATTTTTAATGAGACAAGATGATGCTGTACCTTTCCTGCATGAGCACATAAAAACTGGGCTGAAAATCTTTCAGTTGGCCTCATCTTAGAAGGCAGGGATGGCATGGATATGGGAAAACATTTCAACTTTTCTTACTTTTTTCCTCCTCTCTAGAGACAGACCTAATTCTTAATGAATCTTAGTGTAAAAATAAATAATAAAAAAAAAAGTGCTAGTTATGAATGGTGAGTTCCCTTTCTAAAGAAATATATTCATTCCCTGTTGAGTCTCTCATAGAACCACCTACACAACAAGGACAGTGTGATGGAGGGTGTTTCGGGCAGCTCTGAGTAGTCTACAGTTTGTACCTGAGCCAGTCAGTTTGCAGTTAGGTTGTCCACATCTGCACCGTGCTACGACTGTTGCCGCAGCTGCCTAGAGGGTTGATCTGGAGAGGCTTTAACCGCATTTCAGTTTAATACGGATTGCAGTTACTCAATGCAGCTGAGTCTTCCTGACGAGGTCTAGTGAGTGAAGAGGTGTATTATCTTTTTTTTTTCCCTTTAATCAGCCTGTCTTTTGAAGCAGTCCTACTCCAAACCCTAATAATAATAGTGCTTTCCCCACCCCCTGCTACTCTCTATTGTATGCTAATTTTAACTATGACTGTCACCAGGCTTGTCACCCAGATTTTATGAAAATCCTCTCTAGCTCCTAGGAGCTCCCAAGTCATAGCTGCCACGTTATTTCATTTGTGCCTTTATGTGGAGTGTAATAGTTCAGCAAAGTGGTGCAAAGTAGTGTGTAATATTGGCTGTTCAGTCCATTACAAGTTTTCTCAAGTAGCCCTAGTTTGTGAAGGGATTCTGTTTTCACACACATCTCATTTCTGCCAAAAACAGGGAGTGCAAAGACAAGCAAGATAACTCTAAAGTTGATCAAACATCCAGAAAGTTTTGAAATTTGACAGCAGCTTATTTATTTTGATTTGATTCATCCTTTCTTAATCTTCAACCTCAGCATCAAGGTTGTGATATAGATTTCTTGTATAGTTAAAGTTGGGGGAGGGGGGCAAAAATTGTGTGGACAGGAGAGGGGAATAGAAGACAGGTGGAAGAGGTCTGCTCGTCAGTCAGCATCCCTGTGAGACTGCATATTGGGGTGACACGACGCGTACCAAAGCTTAGTCAGTGTTGGAAACGAACTTTGGAAAATAAGTCAGAGGAAATAAAACAAACAAAGGAAAAAAGTCCTAAATTTGCTATTCTGTTTTCTTAAATATACATAAATAAAAAATTATAAACCTTTTTCTACGTCTTCAGTGAAGAAATAAGCATAGCAGCGACTTGAACCAGGCAATTCTGTTGCCTGTTGTGTTTGGTTTTTTGGTTTTGTTTTAAAGGGAGTGCATGTGTTTCTAAATTATCAATGGTAAATTTCTGCAAAATGTAGTTTAAACTTCAAGAACTATATACTATTCTATACAACATATTAACACATTTGGTACAAACTAGCGATGCAAATGAGAAAGCAGCACAAATATACTTACTCTAACCACCTTTCCCAGAGAAGAAAACAGGCATGTGTATGTGTTAACATTATGAGTCATGAGTGTGAAAGACGTTTGCTTTTCATCTGTGTCCCAATTTTTCGTTCCTTGCTATATCTAGAATATTCTCGTAGATCAATGGAAAGAGTGGTTTGTCTTTAAAGTCTGGTTTATTTACATGCTATTTTTAGCTCAGCCGAAGCCCTGTCAAAAAGACAGGACTTGGCAAAGGTAAGGAACAAGAAAAGTCCGTGAAAAGGGAATGACTGTACCATAGTGCTTTTATGTCTTGTGAGTATGTTGTTGCTTTCCCTAGCAAGACCCTTCCATGCTGCCTAACAGATAAAATAAAGGTATAGCAATGGAAATGAGGTGTAAAACAGGCTAATATTTAATGACAGGAGAGATAGGGGTATGGTTTTATAATTCTGTGTGTTTTTTCCACTTTCAGCTAAAGTGAAGATAACTTGTCTTCTACTACCAAGTAAGCTCTCACTGATTCAGAATTATTCAAATGATTCAAAACTCAACAGTTATTTAAATAGGAAGAAACAGCTCATCTGTCTTTGTTAGACTTAAAACTCTGAATTGCACTACGTTTACAGTGGTTCAGGGAGTTGGTTGAGTAGAATATTTTTTTTTTATCCCCTCCCTCTCTGGGCCCTCTAAGTGGAGGACTTACAGCTATGCATATTTCTGTGAGTAAAAGTTCCCTTTTTCTCTTACAAATTGTAAGACTGATTTATAATAAGCAATTTCAAACAAGAAAATGGCAACAACACTGTCCTTGGTCTAGGATAGCTTTGAGAAAGACTGTTTTATATTTATAATCTGTTTCTTCTCATGCTTTCCTTTAGGGTTCAAAACACTTCACTTGAAACACTTCCTTTTTGTCAGACTCATGTTTCTAATGGAGATCATGTACACTGAGAAAACCAGTATTTTAAGCACGATCTCTGTCTAAAGGAATTGTGTTGTCTCGTGTCTCTAGAGTATCTTGAAGAGTGTACATTATTTACAAAAGCTGTGTGCTCATTTAAAATCCCATTGCGTTATGCATCTTATCACTGACAACCCTTCTGGGAAGTATCCTCCTGCCATCATTCCTGTGTGGTTATTTACCCCGACAAATAGATATCTTCTTGATTCACCACTAGAAGAATGAATTATGTAATTTCAGTCTTTGCAGATTTTCTATGGACTAAGACATTACTTTTAATACTATCAGGAACTATGAAAGTTTTGTGTTTTTTTTTTTAAAAAAAAGCACAACCAAAGCTAAAAAAACATTCCCCCCCCCAATTGCTTTCCGTCATCATTTGTCCTTCACGTTTAGTTCTATACTTTTCAACAAACAGGGAGTCTAGAATAAGGAAAAGTGAGGGTCTCATTCATCTGAAAGTTAAATCATATCTTACCTTTTATTCTGTCTTGCGAGCATCCAGTTTCACATAAAAGAAACTGTGCAGGACCTCAGTGAAGTCAGACTCCTCTCACCTCCATTTGCAGGTAACTGTTTCTTTTCTCACTGTGGCCTTCTTCCTATCTGAGGGTTGACGCTATGTTCAGAAGACATTTTCATGATAAGGAGAGTGGAGCTTGACAATCAGCAGTGTCCTTAATTGGGAAGTAATCAAGACTTAGAGCATATCTATCATGCAAAGTGAAATACCTGAGATTCTTCAAGACTAGCTTTCACAGAAACAGGTATATGCTTAGGATATTCCCACGTGTTATGGCACGTAAAACAACAACAAAGAAAATCTTGGTGTAGGGTTTTGGCAATAACAATAGATTTAGTTTTGCTTCTAATCGTACCCTTTGTTTCCTTTTCTGTCTGGTTGCTGGGAGGATGCATTTTGTTTGATGTCTTAATTTGTAAAAACTCAAGAAATGTTTCGATGGGTTGATATTTATCCTGGTTTCCTATTTGTCTTTATGCAAAGAGATACTACTTGCATCTCTTTCATGTTATTTGCTGTTTTCTGATACAGTGATTAATTAAAAGAAAACACTTTAATTTCACTCAAGGATATGTATATGAGAACCACAGATTTAATAATTATGATGGTTTAAGTATTTTCAGATGGCAGCTTCACAACAAGATTTTATCTTGACACTATAACTCCTGGCAGACACAAAGTAGGAGATTTCTGTACAAAAAAAAAATCCCTTCCTCAGCTCTCCTGGAAGGCGGAGAGTAGATAAGTCACAAAGAGGTGGTGTGAGAACCTTATGTGAGATGTTTTGCCCACATGCCTCCCAAAAGTATGAGCCTCGTGCATAGATGAGAGCCTTCAGCCTCCCTGAGCACAGAGCGAGAGTCGGAGTTCTGCTGTAAGTGCTCCCCTCCCTTTCTGGTTTTTCTGGCACTGCTGAACTGGGAGGACTTGGAGGGATTTTTCAGCCTATTTTCCTGCATAAATGGAGCTTATGAGATTTCATTGTCTGTCTTCAGTCTATCTATCTTTCATAGCACGGTCTGTAATGATTTTTTTTCATTCACTGTTCAGTTTTAATGAAATTCACTGTTCAGTTCTAATGAAATTGGATGCAGAGGTAGAGATTCCCAAATAATTAAGCTCCTACAAGCCTTAGAATATCAATAGCTGGGTAGGACATGACTCAGTGCTGGCATTGAGAGAGAGATGAGCAGAGGTCAAATGTTAAATGTTTCCTTGAGTAGCAATCCACAAGCAAAGAAGTGAATGAATCTCGGTCTGCAGACTATCATGTACTTATTCTGCCTTGCCTAGTGAGAGGTGGAAGAGCTGGAGCTGTTGCAGTGGGAGGGATGGGAGATGTAGAGCACAAGGAAAACAAAAAAACTGTTAGGTCCATTCTTAGAGAATGATTTGGGTCTTTATTCCCTCCCCCTCCTCGCCTTCCCTGTGGTAGTTTAGTGTAGACGAGATAGTCTGCAGGGCAGGAGGGCAGTTGTATAGGTAGTGCCTTTTATCGAGTGGTTTGGGTTGGAAGGGACCTTAAAGATCACCTAGTTCCAACCCCCTGCCCTGGGCAGGGACACCTCCCACTAGACCAGGCTGCTCAAAGCCCCATCCAGCCTGGCCTTGAACACTTCCAGGGATGATATGAGGCGTCTCATGCAGACACTTGTTCTGTGCGTAGGTCAGTTTCTGGTAAGTCATGGTGTAGGTCTGAGGAGCTGAAGAGTGGAGGGGGGGGGGGGGGGTGTGAGTCCTTAATTTGGTATAGCAAAAAGATCTATTCTGTACCCTTCAAATCTTGCATGAGAGTAAAGCACTAACATTTTGAGTATGGGCTGAAGGAGAAATACGTGGCTGTTGGCCTGCATGCACTGTGTTTTTTTAAAAGGAAATATTATGAATTATTGCCAGGTATATGTCTGTGAACTCTTGTTAAGAACTCTCAAACTGAACCCCGTATTTGATTTTCTTTTCTGCACCCATAAAAATTGTTCATCATGGTGGATTCTCCAAGGCATGCATACTCAAACCTGTATCTGTTAGTGATTCTGCACAAAAGCAGAAACAGAGAAGTGGATTTTGTATCTAAACAAATATTTTGCTATTTTATGTTAAGGTTAGAATTTCATGGACAACCTTCTGCAGAAGCTATATAATGTATACTGTGTATTAGGCATGAAGTGTTACAATGGATTGAAGAAAAATGTATTTTTTTAAATGATAAAAATGACCATGAGTCAGAATTACGTGCAGTTAGAGGAAAGGCTTGATCACAATTATTCCGGAACCTGCAAATACTTCGTTCTGCCCAAAATATTTCCAGAATATGCTAAGTACAGTTTGATCTATTCTCATTTTTTAAGGGACAAAATCAGTTTTGAAGACTGCAAAGTACATCTGATTTAAGTTGTTTTTTTCTGTTTCCTAGTGATTTATTAAATTATTAGCAATATTTAGTTTTATCTAACTTCTTACATGGGATTTTAATGATGTATTGACTGTCTTTGAGAGATTATGTAGATCTTTTGCCCTTCAGCTAGAAATCAATATATTAATTTTGAACCAGAAAAAATTCTTCTGCCATTGATAACCATTTTCTCCTGCTGTGAGAGGTGCCGCAATATAGAAAAGAACTTTATTGGTTCTATTAAAATTTCCAGTAGATCACTAGAATAGCATTACTTATGGTGGCATTATTGTGTGTTTATTCTTATTGTATTATTTTTGGTATGGATACAAAATAAGCAGACAAAATAATTTGTATATGTGGACTCATTTTTAAACTCATTTTGGGAGAGACTGTTATGTACTAGAAGACAGGACTCCTCTTTTGTAGTAAAGCTTAATTTTCACTTGGATTGCTTTTGAAGGGTTGAACTGAAGGTTTCTACATGTCCTAGTTCCTTGATGGGATATAATGTGCTTTGCCATATGGTTATAAAACATAATACTTTAAACCATCTAAGATCATATTGACACTAAAAACAATGAATTATTTATTTGAAAAGGAAGTATTTATTTAAAGAAAAATGAAATATGCTGATTGAAAATATGGCCGAGCATAGAAATTCAGTGTGAAATTTCAGTGTAGAAATTTTTGAATAAAGAAAGGAAAATCCACAAGATTCCCTGAATAGAAAGAAAGTTTTGTAAAATATGACAGTTTTCCTGTGTGTAGCACCCTGCACATAAAATTAGAAGATAGTGATCAATATTATCACTGTTACAAACTGTATTCACACTTTATTAAAATAATCTAGTATTAATATAGTGTTGGTTTATTGCTTTCATTCTCAGACGACACTACAGACAGTGATTGGATGTCATAAAAATGAGCTATAAATGGCAACTGGTTTAATTCTGACTCATCTTTTCTGAACCTGGAAAACTACTCATGACTATGCTTAAATATTATAGTTTTAGAAACTTGGAAGTTAGCAGACGTTATACCTTATCCTTAGAAAGTGAGTCAGATTTTTACTTAATTTGGTGTGTGCCTTCCCCATGCAATGTTATGTGACAAAAGTGCACTTTTTTTTTTTCTCCCGAAAGCCACTTAGTGGGAACCTCATTCAGAGCGTTACTGCATGCCTTCAGCATCCCTGAGCTGGGGAAAACTAACGTGCTTAAGGAACAGTTTCACGCTTCTACTTTGTATGTTTGTATGGGTCAAATCTCCAGTAAACCACCATAACCTTACAAAATACTTCAGTAGAGGAAAGAAATAAAAACAAGATTTTTTTTTTCCATTTGTGCTTGTAACAAGTCTATGAAGTAGTGACACATCTTCAGAAAGAGAAGTAGTGTTTCCTGAATTACTATTCAGGTCAATTTTTTTGCTTCCTGTCTCCTCTTGTTTAGTCTGGTATTCTTCTGCTCTCCAGACATATTTATTTCAGGTTTGATACAACTATTTTGATATTACCTCTGGTTGAAGAGGTGAGAAGGGTCGAACTGAAGTTAATCATTGTCCAGGGGGAATACCAAGCGCCCATAAAATTTATCACAGCTGATTTGATTTTAATGTATTAATGTCTTGTTGACAAAGTGCTTAATGATAGCTTTGTTGCACACACACACACTCCCAGAATATTTTTTTTTTTTATTTATTTCTAAGCCTTCATATTTAAGGCTCAACCTGCTTCTCTTTGCCTAAAAGACCAGGATGTCAATAAGCACTGAAAGCAAGTTTTCCAATAAACATATTGATTTGTATGTTGAAAATGCAGTGCTGTGCTGAGAAAAATGTTAGCATTTAATATGCAATGAACATCAGTTCCTGAAAGTCTTATTATGTTTGTAATATCAACTACTTTGAAGCACGCTGATGAATTTAGCAATCAGAAATGAAATTATGGGAATATGTAAATCGGATATCCCTTGAGTAGCAACGCTGGCATGCTTAGGAAAGCATTTGAATTAATAAAAGATCAGAGCCCAAATGCTATAATTTTGCTCTGAAGAAGGAACAAGATGGGTAGACAGGCTAAGTCTATTAGATATCGAATAACATAGAGTGTAGCAGGGGTAGAGAAAACACCCCAGTGGTGGCTGTAGAGAGTAAAGCCAGTGTCCTTAGATTAATATGACTCAATTGGGACAGAAAGCCTCTCAGACAGCGCTAAAAGGCCTAAAGCAGCAGCTCTGAGGAATCCAGAGGTGGTGGAGATACAAAAGGCAAAGGAAGGACCAGCAAAATCAAACCAGAGGAAGAACCAAGATGACGAGACAGCTGCTTACAAACCGGTTGGCTTGTCGGTTTTGTCATCTGTCCCTCGCCACTGACATTGTCCCACCGGTTCGTATTGCTCAGAGGCTTGGGGCAAACGCTGCCTTAATGGTGATGGGCGGAGAAGGAGAAGCACAAGGTGGACAATTAATTCTGGCTGCCAAAATTAACTGATAAATGATTTGGTAGGGATTTTTGGGCACGTCTTAAGGTCAAGACAGCTGACCTTCCACAGGGAAATAACTTTGTTGCTATAATCAGACTTTTTCCTCCTGTTTTTGAAAAAGTGAACATTTCTGCTGGCTTGGCTTATTTTTTCTGTTTTTAACCAAATTGAAATTTCAGGCAATATTTGAGTTTTGCTTACGTTATCTTATTGGACCCCAGGACCTTTGGTTTGTTCAGATATTTTTGTATGCAAGGCCGTGATGCAGGGATGTATAACAGGTAAACTATTACGCGAGGCTGTACATGGTACCTGATACCATTTCACTTCCTTTGCACTCGAAGCTGTCTATATGTAAACAGTTGCAAGCGCACACAACTCATATTCTTGCCTATTACCGTAATTCTCCACAACTGGGAAGCCACTTTTACAAGCTGGATATTGCCAGGGATACATTTATTCCTCTATGACCTGCTAAGTTGCAGTCAAGTCAGGGTATGCTGGCCACCAGTCCAAATCTTTTTGCTGTTAATTTTTCTTACAAGCAGGCACAACAGGATTGCCTTAGTTCAGTGTTGGGTTTTTCTGTCTTATCTGGTACATGACTGATTTTGCATGGTTTCCATAGAATAAAAAAGTATCCAGAAACATTTCTCAATTTCTCATGCCTGTCAAAAAACCTTTTTTTTTTTTTTTTTTTTTTACATTAGTGATGTAGAACGAGTATGCTTGGATTTTCTGATTGAAAAGAATGTATGTGCTATTTTAACTTGCTTTAAAATGAAGTGTGAAAGATGTGGATGAAAACTCAGAAAGTGAGGGCTATATAAATAGTCTTCCAAATGCTTGAAAGGAGCGATATCTGCTGTAGTTTGTGGTAAAGGAAGGCTATAAATGACCAGCACTAGAGAGTCAATATATATGGCTTATTCAATGTTTCCAGTCGGCTACTTTTATGTAATGGGTATTTTTGTCATAGCCAGAGGCACTGACAAATGACAATCTAGTAATTTCAAAAGAAAGAGGTAATACATAACAGCTTAAAATGTCACGATTGAAAGGAAAACAGGATGCTGAAGCACATGTATTTATTCTAGCGCTGCTGAGTTAAGACTAGGGGTGGCACTTTCAAGGTATAGATTCCATAGGACAGCAAATCGAAGCTTTCTAGTTATTGAAGCACAGGAGGTATAAAGGAAATAACTTGGCTTATGCAAGGGTACGAATATTTCTGTAAGAATCAGGAAAAGCTGACGAATTGTAAAAGTGTAATAACTATCTGCTTTTAATTTAAGAAAAATCTACTGTTTTAAACACGGCAGAAAAATGAAGGCCTATGTTCACATTGAGTTGGAATA
The DNA here is from genome assembly GCF_964199755.1 of Larus michahellis. NCBI lineage: Eukaryota > Metazoa > Chordata > Aves > Charadriiformes > Laridae > Larus > Larus michahellis. The sequence continues at coordinate 131,849,671 of NC_133896.1, forward strand.
AGATCACTTATTTAGCTAAAAAACCTGGTCTGATATTAAGATAATTTCATCAGTATTACTGATGTCCTTGAAAACTTAAGAATAGGCTATGCGTGAAGAAAATAGGCCACATTGTTATTTTTAATATACCGGGACCTATTATGTGAGTAGTTTGATTTGTGATAGCTGGGAAGAGATTGAAGATGGAGGACACAATTTTTCTTATCATTGACATTCTTTGCTCAGTTGTAGCTTTGCAGTGCAGGTAAAATATCAAAATGTTGTAAATATCAGAAATTCTAAATTAAAACATGGCATCAAATCAGGCCATAGTCTCGACTTAGTACGGTTATGTGTAGAGGTAAATGGAAGAGTTCTTCAATAGACTTGCTTGTTTTTACATCTTGGTGCTGCATCAATACGGAAATTAATATATTTGAGTGGCATACATGTGTACTACAAAATCAGTGAGTAGGTTTTTGGACGCACAGTGCAATTTCATGTATTTAACCTGAAGCATTATAGTTAGTATGCGGTAGCAATGGAGTTTTTTGCTGAAAAAAGAAGTCTCTTCTTTCTCCCTGCAGTATTTCTAAATCAGTTCCAAAATTAAATTGAATTACTATACCAATAAGAAGCAACTGTGTAATTTGAGTTAGAAACACAAAATAGACCTCTGGTTGTGCACTTTACAGTTTAGTACTGAAATGACTTTCACCACAATTTCATGTCACATTAGAAAGCGACGTGAAATGCAAATTTAAAGGAATATGGCCCATTTTAACAATTACATCTCACTGAAAATAATGGGAAAGGGATGAGCTGCTTTTTTTACTAATCCCCTGTTGAATATTTTTATAAAACCAGAAGGAGTTAGTTTGATTGCACAGTGTCAGCCTTTGAAGACAATATTGTTTATTTAAATAATATCTAATAAAATGACTAAATTGTCACGGTCAGGTCTCACCTGGAACAATAATATACCTTTTTTCAATGATTTTAGGGCCCAGAGAATGCTCTAACTTTTTGTCCAGGCAGAGTTACTCAGATGCTGCTTTCAGGAAGTTTTCAAGAGCCAATATAATGTAATTGTAAACTCTTAAACTGGATTATTCTGAGGAGCAAGGAAATTCAGATAAAGTTGATTAATGTCTTCAAAATAGGTTCATTGTAGTAGGTATATGTGAGGGAAAATTTCGGTCTGCAAGCCTTGACTTCCTCTTTTCCTTTCTTACCTCTGTGGATTTAAAGGTATGAGAAATTTCCATTAGAGGAAGAGACAAATTGAGGTTAACTTATTTTTATTACAGAGAACAGGGAACCAGACAAAACTTTTGCTTGATCTTCTCGTAAACCAGACCGTCACCTTGGTGAAATTCATAGTTACGAGTCCTTCTGGGTGATATCTGCTCTCAAGAGCTAATTATGGAGGGAAATTCAGTAAGTGTTACTAAGAAGAACTTGGAGAGGCATTTGGAGTTATGGTTGATAGAAGCACAGGCAGCAGCGACAAGAACCTGGAATTGCTGTAGCAAGCTGAAGTGTGAATTTACTAGGCTATTAAAGTATACTAGACTGCTGCTTTTTGAAGGACAGCAGGCTAGACTGAAGAATTCGTATAGGTAAAATACAGGAATTTCAGCCTTTATGCCTTGTTTTGTGAGGAAAGAATTTGTCATCGTTTCTGGAAGGAAAAGGTGCAGTCAAGGGATAAAGTCTGGAAGATATTAAAACGTTTAAACAAATCTGGAACTCTTTCTGATTAGAAGCTTTTAGCAGAATATGAGAAGTTGTATATCTCCATTTAATTTTTTAAAATGTACAATTGTGGAGTTGCATTGTAGTCACATTTCTTTGTGTGCAGTAGCGGTCATGGACAGTCAGCAATGCATCTGGGGCAACACTGGACTTTGTGTTTTTCTAATTAAACAGTATCAAAATATAGAAAAAATAAATAATATACGAATCAGGATGGAATAGTGTTTTCCTAAGGCTCTCCAACCAAGCAGTTTGCATACCAAATAAAGAAAATGTTGATATTCTTTATAAGCTATTTATATAAACTGTTGCTTACACCACAAATAATTCTATTAACAATTTTAGTCAAATAAAGTGAGGATGAAATCTCCTTGTTGTTTTACAGTATTTATTGTTTACTCAGAAAACAGGTCTGCAGCAGTTCTCTTTTCCTTTGGTTTCTCATGTACAGTTGATGTACAAACCCAGTACCACTGACAAAACGCACCCAGTTCTGCTTTATAGGTAGAATCTGCCCAGAGCCTACTGTCAGCTCTTTCAAATGCTGCTCTTTTCAGACTTGATAATAATATTCAAACCATAATACTTCCTATAATTTATGCGAAGAAGAAAACACTTTGCTTTAAATTATTGTCAGCTCCTTAGCAAACATTGCCGTCAATTTTTTACTGTTTTTCCGCCTCTTTCATCTCCATCAGCTGCCCTGAGATTCTATAATTCATAATAATAACACAGTAACAAACATAACACATACATAATAATGAAAATTGCATAGCTGCTTACAACAAAACAGCTAGGAAACAACGTATACTTGTCGTTGATTGTTTTAATCCTAACAAAGTGCCAGTAACGCGTCTCCAGATTAAATCAATGTGATTTAACTGCCTGGAAAATTAATTTCTTCCTTATTTCTAATAGAATCTTGAACGGAGGTACATACTCTTAATGGATAAATTCATTCTGGTAACCAAATGCTAGCAAATTGTTTTGGGGATAGTGTTCCACCAAATGTTTTCACAGTTCTCTGATTTATATTGGTGCATTTGGGTAGACACTCTTATGTCAGCCTTATGCTTTTATACAATTTAAGGCAGAAGAGAGATTTATGCAAATGGCTGAAGAATAGCACATTAATGTCAAATTCAAGACTACAGATTTCTAGGAGCCGTGCATAGCACCTTTACAAGCTTTTAGGATTTGTAGCTTGCCCTAAATTAACGGAAGACAGCACGGTATTTTTTTCTTAATACCTTTTGTGCCAGCTAGTGCCTCTGACAGAAATTAGGAGCTTGTTTGTGTTATTTCTTCATGTTGCTACAGGGCTTTTCCATAACAGTAAATTATTGTTGAGCACGTTTGTCTACTACAATGAAAAGAGGAAAGTGCTGGTAAGATCGCTCATAGAATAGTTTCTGATTAAGTTTAACAGTACAATGCTTTTTCATTCAATGACAAGAGGAAATGAGACTGCAGAAAGAGTTGCATGATATATGTACAAGTTAACTAAGAAATAACAAATAAAGTCAAAGAAATTATGCCATTCTGGTACCCACTTAGGTAAGTGGGTAAGGACTCTGACAAATGTTTAATTTACATAATACAGGAAAAGCAATCAAACTGCTTTACTTCAAATCATTGTCCACTCAAATAATTTTCCTTTTTACTGTTTTAATTAGTATCAGGAATCTTTCTGAACCAATAATTTATCTTTTAGTCACATTGCTTGGTCAGCTGTCATGAGCTGTCATGAGCATTGTAAAAGGCATGAGGGGGGAAAAATGGGCAACTAGGGATGTGACGGTGTATTGTATTTTGTTTGAAACTGGGTGATAAATTATTAAATCAACTATATAAGTTACTTCACTCTTCTACAAACAGTTTAATTGTCATTTCTCAAGAAAAAATAATGCAAAGCGTAACAAATTCATCGTGATCTTGATGATGGTAGACTAAGCAAATACGTAGTATATCTCTGAGCTGTTAATAACTGTCCATTAAAAAAAAAACAACTAACAAACCAAAACAACAAAAAAAACACCACAAAAAAAACTCCTGATGATTGAGATTAAAAAAATTCTATAAAACTGAAGCACCACAACAACTAATATTGATGCAGAAACGTGATACAACTGAAATAATGTTCTACATACACTTGGGGAGGGGTCTGAAGTAATGCTGGAAACATCATGTCAAGAAATTCTTTTGGGAATTTCTCTTTCCACTTTTTTTACTTATTTCCTTTTTTATGTTTGATTCAAAAAAAATATCATAAAGCAGCTGCTCTTGTGTTGCCACTAAGCAGTTGCTTCTGGGACCAGAAAGTACAAGTGGGAACAAAAATGAAAACCAATAGCGATTACGAGCAGAATCCCCTGCAATTGCAGAAACAGCCCTATTCACTTTGGTGAGGGTTTTCCCCTGTGTTTACCCCATATTTCTTTTCTTACTTCTATTCCACTTTTCTGAAAGTGTGCATAATTTTTCATTTAGGTTAATCTTGGAAAATAAAAAGAAATTAATTGAAGCAAAGAAGGATCATATGAATGTCTGGGCAGTTTTAAGTTATCACACTAAATTAGTTGAGGTCATTATCAAAGTGTAAAATCATCTGTATTAGAGGTAGAAGTCTTTTAATATACTTTTTTTGCAATTTTTAGTCAGAGAGAATATTTAAACCTTATTTTAATGATATGTCATTCCCTGCTTACTTATGCTTGGGAATCACAAGAAGGAAAAATTGAAGTGATGGGTATTTTATATTTTCGTCTGCTTTTCATAGTAGCTAAAAAGGCAACACGTTGAAAACACGAAGTACATAGGAGTATCTGCAGTCCACTCAAAAATGTGATTAGCTCTGTGTGTACGAATATGATGAGGTCTTGTCTTTTCTGAGTTGTTTTATTTTTAATATTGTATAAACATCTCATTTTTAATTAAGTTTGTTTGCTCACTGTGTTCATAAAGTGATTAGAAACTGTGTAATTGCAAGTATAAGTACCTCAGATGGCCGCCTGAGTAAGCCGGGAATCCAAAGGGCAACCTGCCCTTTTGCTTTGCCATTTCTTTACGAAGGGGTGAAATGTCAAGTGAAACAAGAAGAAGCAGATTCAATGTCAATATTCCTTCTGTACCACCGTAAACTGGTTGGCCAAGGGAAGAAACCTCTTGCAGGCTCCCAGCACCTTGTTCTCATGCAGGTGTGTGGCAAGGATAGAGAGAGAATAGGGAACTATAGCTGTTGACAAGTTTTAAATACCGAATGTAAGTTGCAAAACGCATCTTTGTGGTTCATAGCTCTGGAATGAGCGTGTGAAAACATGACTTTCAGCAAAATAGTTAAAACCACTTTTGTCCATTTTATACAAAAATACTCTTTTACAAAACTAAACGTCTCATGGGTTGCTGTGATTTGTGCAGTACCCATTATCAGGAAGAATCTGCTTTTACTTAGGCCGTGGAATCTAGACAAACTTCATCGGCACACGCGTTTCAGTTTAGTCATGTGAAGAGTGTCAAATGCTTAAGAGCGCTTGTAAAAAAAAAAAAAAAAAAAACAACCAAAAACCAACCAACCCAACCAAACCAAACCAAAACAAACCTCAAATTGGGTTCTTTATGGTGATCTGAAATCCAGATGGCCAGAAGCCTTCTGTCATGTTTTGGTGGAAGTTCACACTTCTCCTTCCTACGCATCCTGCACAAGGTTCCCATTTCGGTATTAGGGATCGTAAGTTCAAAGACTGTCTCCACCACTGAGCTAGCTATTTTCTTTTTATACGTTGTAAGTAAAGCCTATTGCATAATATGCCACCAAATAAATGAGAAAATTCCCTTGGTTAATTTTGTGCCAGTTTAAATAAGTGTGGAAGTCATGTAATAGTTGCTATATTACTTTTTTGTGTGTCTGCTGGGGGAGGGAGAAAAACTAATCTAAGATGCTGTGAACACAGGAAAAGGGCTCAGTAAGAGTATTTAAAGAGGCTTTTAATTCACATTTTACTTTATAATAGTATATTGACTGGCGATTATTTCTGTCATTTAGAAATGCTGGTGCCAAGATAACCTCCAATTTCTACAAATTTTAATTCTAAAAACTTTGGAGTTCAGGAAGTAGAATTTCTCTTTGTTCTCCTTGCTTTGATCTCCTATTCCAGATTAACAGTCCTGCTGCATATAAATAGAAGTTTTCTGAGTGTTTTTTTTTTTTTCTGTAAGTTGTATGGATCTTAAGTTCATACAGGTGCATGCAATAGTACAATTGTTTCAGGCACTTCGCTGGAAATAAGCCACTTATTGTGATATATCTTTCCTCAGACTATACATCTTGTTGTTATGATTTATCTGTGTAATGCTCTCTACTGCATAATGCAAAGGCTCTAGCACTAAAATCCATGTGAAATACAGTGAATGTATACAAAAACTAGATATTCATTTCAAGATGGGCATTACCGAGGTGTGTACTGGAAAGTCTGATGACTTTTCAGCTTCACAATAATAGAGACTATTTGCATTTAGGCGAGCTACCTGACCGTAACTGCTATTTATTCCTAATAGTGAATCATATACCTGAAAATAACAGCCAAAAGTTGGACCACGTATTATTGTATTAATGTGCATCATGGAAAGATAAGAAAACCTGATACCTCAAAGTAAGAGGCTTTTATGGGTCTTTTCTGGGCCGTGGCAGATCTGTTGGTTTCTGCTACAATGCTTAAGATCTTACATGTTCCACAGGCAAAGCAAAGTGTGCTGGGACGCTTTGGGCCAGCGGGGTGCTTGATGAGACGTGACTGGACTATTGTAGCTATTGTAGGATCCAGCAGAAAAAGTTTTCTTATCCTATTAAAACATAAAAAAAGAGCGTGCAGATTACTACAACATTATGCTCATCACAGCTGCTCTTGTATTCTGAAACTATGGGACATGAAAATAGTTTGGAAAAAACCAAAACAAAACAGAATAATAGTTTTTACGGAGAGGTACCAAAGACAGGAGTAATCTTTTATAATAACAAAAGAAACTGCAAGAAAACCAAACAGAAACGATAGTAAGAATAGGCTCAGTGTCGACAGTGCTAACTTCTGCCTCAGCTACAACTCCTGTCCGGGGCTGTGGGTAAATGCTGCAGCGGCTAGCTGCATTTGACCCCTGTGCCTCAGGTTGTCCTGGTGTTGGTGTTCAGGTTGTTCTGGTGTTGGTGTTCAAGCTGTCTGTGTAAAATTTGTGCAAAAGCTGGGACAGGGAATGCAACAGGCTTTCTGCAGTTCAATTAATCTAGTAACTGGCAACGGAGGTGCGCTCATGTTAAAACAGGTTAACTTGAAGTGTGCTTCAGTTTGTGAACTTGCAATCATAATCTCATGCCTGAAGATCTAATGGACAAGATATATGAAAAAATGCATGAGTAGTATTTATGTTAGTTTCTTACATTCCTGAAAGCTGTATCCTACCCATTTTAACCAGTTCATGGACAAATTTAATTTCATGATTATATACAGTTTTACTAATGTGCTCTGTAATTTACAATAGGTTTAGAAAGACAAAACAAGCATATAATGTTGTTCCAGAGTACGATATGCTAAAATATTTGATTTCTTACGGAAAAGGTAGATTCAGCATTTTACTTGAAAGCTCTTACATGTAGATAGGATTCAGACACACTCCCTGAGACTGTGAAACCTATGATAAGTTTGAATTGTGGAAGTTATTTTAGTTTCTGCTCACTTTAGCAGTAAACTGTTGAAAATTATTTTACACTTCCCTGCTTGTACATTTTGAGCAATTCAAGGGAAAAATTACTCATGCTCTACTGATGATTAAAAATATGAAAAGATTTATTTCTGTATTTATAAATATGAACTTTCTTAAACAGGCGTACAGTGTTAAAATCTATAAGCTACAGATTCAGAACTGTGGTGTTTTTAAACTTGAGGTAAGGTAGCACAGGTATGATAGTTTTTTAATGATACAAGGTGTAGAAAATGTACCCTAATGCATTTAATAAAACTTGGAAAATGGTCCATCTTGATTATCTTTTGGTAATTTTGCATTTTGTTGTTTAAGTAAAAACAATGTAGGTAATACTTTTCCTTAGAAGTGTAGCTTGGCACAAGGGAATGGATTATCAGGCTTCTCGCAACTGGAGGCAAATGGGTTCTTTAATGGAACCAAGAGAAGTACTTCAAAGAGTCTCTGCTTTCTTGCTTATTGGTGTTGATAGCTCATAGGAACTCCCAACACCGTGTACTTTAAATTTTGCAACGCTTCATCGGCTCTTAAGCATGGGGTATACCTTTGGGGGTATAGAAGTAAATTTGGTCACAATTTTTTCTTATTAATTGATCTGCAGAATATTACTGTAACGATCTCTAGCAGACAAGAATACAGGGGGGGAAAAAAGCTGTAGAGATGCACTGAAAGGTACTTGTTACAAAAACATGAGATATGTCTTTCTGTCTACTCGCCTTTGGATCTTTCATTTGGAATTCAGAGGAGAGTAAAAACTTTCACCTCTTTCCATCTGGCCAGTATGTGATGAATCATTTTGTTTCATGCTTGACATTTTTATGAATACGTGTATGTGGTGCGTATTTTGCAGGAGCTTCAGGATGGCATTGGGCGACAGCAAACTGTTGTCAAAGCATTGAACGTAACTGGTGAAGAGATTATTGAGCAGTCGTCAACAGCAGATGCTAAGGTGCTGAAGGAACAACTGGAAAGTTTGAATACTCGGTGGCAGGAGATCTGCACACAGCTGGTAGAGAAAAAAAAGAGGTAGGTTAAAAGTGATGAAAAATATTGTGAAATTATTTTTGGTTATTTTAGATTTGCTTCTCTCCTAAATGTTCAAAGGAGCTCTCAGCTTCTTGAGTTTTCGTATTCGTAATTAATTACCAGAGATTAAATGTCACATCTACTATCATTTGTTTAATACTTCTTTTCTACCTATTCCTGTCAGTGACCACCACTGCCTTCCATACTCCACATTTTTATAATTCCCACTCCTATGGCTTAAAAGATTAGAGCTTATGGAATTTACAGTTGATTTATCATCTTTCTATTTGGTAGCTTGTCATTAAAATATATTTCTGTTGTACTAATAATACCTTAGCTAATTGATACAGTTAATCCTAATCTAATTCACTTCTCATCACTAATGCCATTAACATCTGCATTTCATAGGTTGGATAAAAAGAATGGATTGGTTAATTTAATGTTATTTATAATCACTTTCAGATCAGTTTTTCCCATGCAGTCACAGGAAGCTAGAGCGTTTGAGTTACAGATAATACAAAAATGATTTGAATCCTTTAAAATGAGAATTTCTAGTTGAAAAAAAAAATATTGTTGCATAACTTCTTAACCTAGATGCTAGGCCTAAACTGAGATGACATCCTGCTTTAACATACAGTCACTGGCAAAGCTTTCTTCATGCATGTTTTTAAAAAACCCGGACTATTTCTTGTAGAGGTACATTAACGAGCGCTAGAGACTTGCTAGGAGAACTAGTAGCGTGCAAAAGTTTTGTTACTTCTCATGTCATGTGCCATTTTCTTGGTTTAGAGCCACGGGGGGGCAAAAGCTGTGAACATGTTTGATGGAGTGGTAAGGAAGTGTCGTGAAAGCTTTTTGCTGAGTTTAATCACGGTTAAGGTTTCACATGGAACATGTTAAAAGGAGACGCAAGAAGTAAGCTACAGCTGTCAGAAGCTTCTGCGGTGCTCTAGATGTTTCTTTCTGCTGTATTTCCAGGTGTTGATGGTAACGCTCACTACTTGTTACACAAGGGAGTCCTTGGCCTTTATTTATCACACTAAAAGCTGTTCTTTTGTACAATGGAAACCCATCTGTGTTTCCAAGCCGTAACTTGTTATGTAAGTGCTAACACTTACAAAACAATAACACATCATTTTAATAGCCCTGTGAGCTGCTGCGGCAACACAGAAGAGATTGGTGGTTATGCTTTGTCTGAGAATATAAAGTATGTTCCAGTTCTGGTAAAGATTGGTATTGTACTTTCCTTCATTTATCAATAGAAACTTGTATCTGAATGCTGTTTTGGCTCAAGGCAGTGTTAGCAGTATATGGAATTTCTTGGCACATTCTGTATTTTTAAGGAAGCCTAGGATCTGCTAAATGGGAATAATACAGCAACGTTCCCTAGATGAAGGATCTTAAGTAAATGCTTGCACATGCATTCCTCCTTTTGGTCTGTTTGGTTTGTTGATCATTTGGTTTGTCTTCCTCTGGAATGACAGCTTGTGTAATTTTGAGGACACGGATTGCAGAGGCCTCAGTTAGTGAGCTCTGTGTGAATAAATGCATTGTTCTAGAAGGAATACAGATAGTGTTGTGTTAAACTGATATAAATGCTTGTGATGTACTGTAGTGAGACCTGCGTGGATCGGGATGGAGGAGTTTGCACCAGTCTTCCTGACTGCATCAGAGCTAAGGAACGCTTTTTGCTCCCAGATCTTGGAAACATCCCAGATGTTTCTGGGATCCTACCCAGATCCCAGATCCTACCCCTAGTCTAGCTGCTGCCTTCCAGTACATGCTTTTTCTTCTTTCCTCCATCTTCTCACTCTCACAGATGGCATTTTCAAAGGAAAGAAACCTAGAAGATAAGAATATGTGGTGTATTCTAGCTAGGTCTCAATTGTTGATGACCCTAGGCATGAGAAGACCATAGATTTATCTGCTGCACAGTCTTCATGTAGCCTTGGTGTCATGGGATTTTCATCTGTTTTATGCTTTGGCAACTCCTAGTATTTTTATTAGTTGTCCTAATTTGGTCTGGGGTACAATCAGGTTCTCTCTTTTTAGGACTTGAAACCCATGTCATACAAAGTGCGCTAATTTTTCATTAAAAGCAAAGCATGGGGCAAACAAGAAAAGTTGAAGGAAGTGAACTCTAATTGCAGTCCAAAAGAGCTAATATTGTCATGATTTTTCCATTGCATGTACTATGACAAATTTACTTAACTGTCTCGGTTAAAATAAATTATAATCGATCTGGTGAATTAAAAGATTTTGACTACGCTTTTTCAGTATAGCTTTAATAGATAGTTTACAAACAAACTCCTAAGCCATTTTGGATCACTGAAGTTTTAACACTCCTTTAATATTTCTCTATCTTTCCTAACCATTAAAATGTTCACAGTTAAAGGAATTTTATGATTATGAAGGGGATTCCAAGATATCTGTTTAAGTCAATTTTGAGTATGAGAAAATGGAACCACATTTTAAAACCATAATGGAAGAAGGTAATGCTGAAGGGAGAGCAGGCTGGGTAGAATACATTTTCATTTAATAATTAAAAAAAAATAAAATAGATATTAACATTTAGAGTCTTCTAAAAATCAGAAAATAAAACTGATTCTAAATTTTTTAAAAAACTTATTTATTCTTTGTAGTCAATACATTGTGCTCTGCTTTGAGTAGTGATTAATTGAAATTTTGTTTTCTATTAAATTTTTTGGCTTAGCAGATTTCAAGATAAAGGAAGTGGGAAGAAATTAGCAATTGAATGGATTCCAGAAATGAAATCTGACAGTGATTTCAAATTCAAGTGTCATGTTGCTAAGCATTATTTAAATGGGAAGGAAATTTTATATACTATAAATTCTATTTTGCTATTGCTTACCAAGATGGAAGAAATTGATTTTGATAATCCTGCACAGTTTACAGATGAGACATAGATGCTCCATTTTGGATGTATTTCTAAAGCCAAATTGAAACATACTCATCAGTTAGCGGGGGTGGGGAGGAAAGATTACGGAAGTAACAGAAACCAACATAGATGTTTTTGTAAGGTGCATGAATGTGAAAATTTAGTTGGAGACGGGAGGTGTACGGTGACATTTCCAAGGATGCCCATGACATTAAGCTCTCTTAAGTAGTCAAATGCTGAGCTGATAGAGGGGAAACTCCAAAACTGAGTGGATGGGCAACAAGTGGCAGACGATCTCCATCACAGACAAATGTGAGGTAATGAATATTTCAGAGAAACAGTCTATACCATGCTTTCATGATGCTGAGCTTGCAAATGGCAGTTAGAACTCAAGAAAGTGATCCTGACATTATGACTGACAGTGTTTGCAGGCTCAGTGTGGAGAGGCAGCCAAAAAAGCCATAACATTTTAGGCAGCGTCAGTAAGGGTATTGAGAACAAAACAAAAAAATGTTGGTTTTGTGACATTGAACGTTGTGGCATGCTCATGCTGAGTACTCTGTGCAGGTCTGCTTTCTGCCTGGCAAAGAGTATGATGGATTTACAGAAAGCATAGATGGAGAAAGGCAACTAAAATGAGCCGGAGTTTGGAGCGGCTGCATTGTGAGGAGAGACTAGAAAGCTGGGGATCTTCAATCTGGAGAGAAGTCTCAGGAGGGATATGACTGAGGTTTACAAAATCAAAGTGGTGGGCAAACCGACTGTGCAATGACGTGTTATTCACCTAATTCCTCAGTACCAGAAGTAAATGGTACTTGATGAAACTGTAAGAGGTAGTAAAATAATTTAAAAATTACTTTTTTTACATTATGGTTTCTGAATTCTGGGTTCCTCCGCCAGGTAGGTGGTGGAGTCTCCGTCTCTGGAGACATTCAAAACCTGCCTGGACGTGTTCCTGTGCAACCTGCTCTAGGTGACCCTGCTCTGGCAGGGGGGTGGGACTAGATGATCTCCAGAGGTCTCTTCCAACCCCTACCATTCTGTGATTCTGTGAATGCCTGAGGTTTGCTGGTCACAGGAGGTTGTGGAGGAAAATATTATGACTCAGTCCTATAAAATCCTTAATGTAATGACAGTGGATTCTGGGGGAGTATCAGGTGAGCAGACTAAAGACAGTGGCCAGTCTTCTGTGCTACCCTTAATGACTATCTCCTGTTAGCAATGTAGGTGGGAATCTGTTGGGATAACTTTTCTGACACACTTGGGCATATTTCATGTTCTGATACACTGATTATATTTCCAGGGCTGGAGGTGGCGGGGGGAAGGAGATTCTACAGAATTACTTTGGCAGTCTTCCTGAGCATGTACTGTTAAATGGTCTACTATTTAGTCTGTATGAGAACGTAATTTTAACACTACATTGATAAAGAACACTGTAAATTCAAAATATTTCCTGTAGCCATCATGAACCCTGCGGTTGTTTGACTTGAAAATGGAAGATTGATACGTGATAGAATTGTCAGAGTTTCAACATGTTAATCCAGTTTTCATAAATAATTTGGGATAAATATTAAACTACCTGCATAATAAGAACTGTAAACCAGATCAAATCCATGATATTCTATAAATAACTGAAACTGACCATAGGTTGACTAGACACTAATATTAATCTTAGTGGTAGTCTGGCAGATTTAATGAATGAGAATTTTTTGGGCCATAAAAGGACAACTTAATTAAAAACAGACAACAAAACAAACTAAATCTAAAAAAAATTGAGGAGTCTGTACTGTCCTTCAGTAAAAAGAAACTGGTTTTTTTTTAAGTTTTAAAAGGTCAAATGCTGATCCCAGGCAAAGCACAGACTTAAAATTGGCTTTGAATCTCCTTTCTTAGGTACTGAAGATCAAGAGGTTACGCTTGAGTTATGTTTGTGTAGGATATAATCTTTCATTTGCCTTTATCTAAGAGTTTCAAAGCTGTAGAACTTTGAATTCAGTGTTTAATGTTTCTGTATCTTGCAGTCTAATCCATCCAGCTAAGAATTAGGTGGGAATGTAATTTTAGCACATCTAGTCATTTTATCTTACTGCAAACTTTGGAGCAGACTAGGCAGTTGAATAAAGTGAAACTCCATTGAAAGTCTGATACGCTGATAGTTAGCAAATTGGGAATTTTAAGTATTTGTTAGCACTTTGCTGCAAGCAGCATGTTTTGGAGAAGTTTGAGTTTGTACTCTGGAACGGTGTTACTCTCACTGAAGGGGAGATTTGGGAGACTAGGGGAAGTTGCAGTGGCCCCTTGAACAGATGCTGCTAACCCCTGACAAAAGAGGGGAAAAAACCTGCCTGTTCCTTCCTTTTCATACTCCAGCAACCATTTTGAATACAAAATCTTCTAAACTGCAGAAGATCTCTCTGCCTTTTTGTCTCCTGAGATGCATCAGGCCATATTAAGCAGTGCACGTCTGTGCCGAGTCATGCCACTGGGACACTGGAGTTTTGGATGATTTATGGAGGCAGTGGCTTGCCATCGTGGCACTTTTGTGCACTCAAGTGCTTGGCTGGTGGCAAGCCCCACGGCTGTGGTTGCAGCGGGGTGTTGCGCCTTCATTCCCACTGCGGGAACGCATGAGCCAGGCAGAGCCGGTCAAGGGGATATATATATATATATGAGGAGGAAAAGAAATATCTCACATAGGAGCTTGATAAGGTGAAGGCTCCTAAATGAGGTTGTCTACAGACCTGTAACAGTGGTGCTGGCTGGTCTTTGTATTTTCCATCTTTGCTAAAAATTTCTTGTGTAATTTTTGAAAACAGATGCCCAGGAATTAGATTCCTTTGCTGTTTCAGAAGTAATAAGTTTGGTGTTTTTTATTCATCACAATCTGACGTTTGTTGAAATTGGGTTCTGTTGAATGGAAGAGAATTTTTCATTATTTTAGCTGCAAATACATTTGCACTTTTAATGAGCTTGAACCTGCAGACTGTCTGTTCAGATCTCTACTCAAGCGAGTTTGAAGTAATTATGGAAAGAATGACAGAACAAAGGCTGTTTACCAGAATACTTTCAAATATTTTTCTGAATATAAAAACACAAGCTTTCTGTTCTAGATAAAAAATAATCATTATAAAGTGAATACACTTTTCAATATTTTTCATACCTTGCCTTCGTTAAAGTATTCTTTTTTTACCATAGCACACTAGCTACCAGTGATTGGTTTCCTTCACCTGAACACTCAGTATATTGAAGGCCGTGATTAGCTTCTCATTGCAATTTAAAAGCTGGTTTAGGATGAAGAGATTTCATGACAGTGAAGTCAATAAATATATTTTTTCTTTCCAACACAAAATTTAGTTACATATTGAATTTTCTCAATCTTCTTTTTCTGACTGTTCAGATTTCTTACAGTAAATCACCAGAAAAGAATCACGCTTGTATAAATTTGCATTGTGTTTACAAGTATTGTAGCTAAATTTCTTACTGTTTAGTATTTACATCTGACTTTTCTAAAGTTTCTGTGATATTTTTCATTTCAATTACTTTATTTAAAGCTCCTTACCCAAATGAAACATATTTGCATGTTTTTTAGAGAAAGTAAGTTCATTCTCTCTGAGTAAATATTTTCTTTAAACTGTAAAGTTACTATTTTGGTGGCTTCTTAAATTCTCAGTAACAGCTGCTAAATGCACTAATTCCTGATCTTAGAAATACAAAATCAACAGCTGAATGTCAAAAAAAAAAAAAGGCACGAAAACATTATTGTAAGTGCAAGTGGGAATATGAGTCACAAGTGCAGATCCGTCCTACTGCTGTGACTGCGTATTTTCTATCTCTATCTGTCCCACTGCTGTGACTGCGTATTTTCTATCTCTAGCTGACACCTCCCAAATAAGTCCAACGTTACTTGTGTGCGGTTACAAACTGTAAACATCTGATGTGTTTCACAAACTATTTACGGGTTGCTATGGTATTGGTATCACGTTGTTGACTATGGAGAAAATACATGAGCTGCAATATGCATTTCATATGGTTTCTAGAAACTGCAAATGAAAATATAAGTTTACTTGAAATGAGCCATGAATGTTCATGTCATAGGTAACCATTAAAACTAAGAATTAATGATAGTAAAAAAATCAATCCACGGTGTTTTGTGGACTACCATAAGAACTTGTTATTAATTCAGTTTAATACTGTTAGGAAAACTAATCTCTAATCTATGAAATACCAGATATACAAAATGCTATTAGGAAAAATAATGCCTTTAATTAATTTAATTTATTACTTAATATTAAATACTGAATATTAATACATTTGCTTGCAGAAGTATAATGTATATAAAATGTGTATAAACAGCTGTGCAGTCAGAATAGTTGACCAAGGGGCTATATGAATTTAGAAATACAAACAGAATGCTGCCACGTTTTAATATGGAAACCACGAAGTAACGTGCGTGAGAATAGCAGTCACGTAGAAGACCAAAAGTTACATATGAAATTCTGTACTTCTCTGCTATAGTTTGAGAATTTTCCATCAAACAAGATGGGTTAATGAAATAAACCATTTGCTGACAGAGAAGCAGTTTAAAAGCTCTTTGGGGAACTTCGGCTGATTTAAAAGCATAAGGCAGTAGTCTACAACAGCACGTAAACCTGTGCTGGAGATGGAGGTGCTTGGCTCCATAGGACAAGCTGGAAAACTGACATCTTATTCCTCAGTTACCTGCTTGTCCATCAAGCTGTCCCAACTGCTTTCTCAAGAGCTGCTCTGTCCACGTCTGAGTCAACTGGTGGTTTATGCTCCCTATTCCAGTTTGTTTAGGCTCAGATTTGGAACCCCATACTCCCTTAATAACAATTTACTGTTAATTTGTCATTGCTACCATGAATTTAAACACCTAGAAATTACATGTATCTGTTGTTCCAAATGTAATTACAGTGATAGAAATCAGCTTGTTCAAAGGGTGCAATCAGTCATCAAGTTAAAACTTTCTATATTAGCTGAACCAGTTCATCAAATAAAGAGTGCTTTATTTTTGTGGCTTGCATAATATGATACTTGTCATGCAGGATGTTATTTATAATAGAAGTAATGTTCTAGTAGGCCAAGAACAAATTGTAAAGTAAATTATGAAGTGCATCTGCAGCTTCTGTTAATTGCAATGGCTCTTTTAATTACTATACTAAACTGTTTCTGACCAGGACAAGGAAGTAGATATTTATGGAATATTATATTTTTGGTCTGAATTCTGAAACCCTAAACATCTCTTAAAAAAATTCCTGGAAAGTCTTATGTTGAAAACATCCCACATTGCTCAGATAATAAAACTTAATCCTACTGATCAACATTTGAATTAGTCATCAAAGTAAAAATCTTTCCTTCATGACTAGGAAAAGTTTTAAATGTTTTAAGGGTTGCAGTTGAATTCATAAGGGTGATAAAAGTGACAGCGTACTTAAGATGAAAAAGGAATCTTGCCAATTGCTGTGCCTGCTAGGAGACAAGAAATCTTTTTGATTTCTCATTCAAAATACTATACAGCTCAGTAATTTTGCTCTCAGGTGCATTAAGTTGAATGCAATGCCCTTTCTGTGCCAGAATTAACATATTTAAAGTTTTATCTTTCTCAGATTTATCCTTAGGGTACCATCACATAATGCCTCCACTGAGCTATGCGCTTTACAAAGGAAGAGAAGCGATAGGAAACGAAAAAAGTAAAGCTGTTGCTGAGAGCTTAGGTTCTGGGGAATCCGGTCAGGTTGAGGAAGGGGATTTTATTGTGTGGCTCACAGCATAGCACTGGATGACTGATTCCCAGACTTCCATGTAATCGAGGCAGAGGAGGGTAACGCCTCAGAAGGACTTAAGTTGTGCTTTTAAGATTACCGGGAGCTAATTTTTCTTCATTTTTATAGTTGCAGTCCTACAGATCTCAGCATAGATTAGCATCTGCCTCAGTTTCACAAAAATAAATGTTTTGATTAGCTGGTGTTTTAGATAACCTATTTCGGCTTGAGAAGAGCATTTTGACCTCTCAAGTACACATACACTTCTCAGTGAAGAACACCGTCATAAATGTAATGCTGTAAATTTGGTCCTTCTCTGCATGCCCTATACAACCAAAATGGGTAATTCTGCATGCACCAGGAGCGTCCAGCATTTCTGGCAGCATAACGGCACGGCCCGGTTTGGGGTGAAGCAGAGGCAACTTCCTGCTCAGTGAGAGAGGCCCTTGCTCACGCCTGTTGCCGTGGCAACCAGGGTCAGCTGACCTGGGTGTGTGCCCTGTGGAAGGGTTACACCTGTGGACGGGTCAGGTGACCCAAACTGACCAATAGGGCGTTCCGACCCATCTGCCACGCTCGGTGTAAAAGCTGAGGGAGGGAAGGGGCCTGGTTGGCTCCTCTCCAAGGGCTCTTCTTCTTTGGATCCTCCCCAGTGGGCTCCTCTTCAGTGACCCATGTCTGAGGAGGACCCTGTCAGCTCCTCTGACTTTTGATCGCGGTCAGCATGTTCCAGTTCCCATTTGTCACAGACTCCAGTCTGGAACTTTCCCAGCACCTGCTAGTGACGTCTTCCTAGGAACTTGACCCCGTTTTGTATATATTTATTTATATTGTATCTATTTCATTATATCCTTTTTTATTTTATTATCAATTTTTCATTAAAGCAGTTTAGTTTTTTTTTTTCCTAAACTCTCAAATCTCTTTATCTCTCTTCTTCCTCTCCTTGGAGCGAGAGGTGGGGGAGAGCATCTGTTGTCTTGTCATTGGCCAACCCGGCCCAAACCATGGCACAGTACTTCATAAGAATTTCAAAGCTGTAGTACGTAGGCACGGGAAATACTAAAGTCCAGCAGCATCAGGGCTTTTAATTGGCATGGCTTGCATTTCCAGAAATCTTAGACAAACAACAGTTCCTGAAAACAGTCATGCAGCTTTCCATAAGAAAATTTATGACAAAACCAGGAAAATTAGCTGCTTTTGATATTCACAGTATTCACTTTTTAATGTATTTGTATAAATGTAAATATATGTGTGTATATATGTGTATACCTGCATTTATGTTTTTCTAAATATGCATGTGTGCATGTATATACATATATAAATACATAAATAGTTATGGAGGATTTTGTTGTTTTTACAGTAAATATCTTCTCTTTCTTTTTTTTTTTCTCTAAAGAACAATTTGGCACCGGTGGATTGTGTTTGTTTAATCTCTAGGCAGTTATTGCGGAGTAGTTTATGAGCTTAAAAAAGAGCAGTAGTGGGCTCATATGTCTAGTAAATATTAGAATATACTGTGTTAGGAACGAAAGCAAATAAATCTGTTTGCTGATTTAGAATTCCATTCTGTACCTAAAGCAGTACCTTGCTCTAGAACTTTTATTCAGAGCCTGTTGAGAGCAGCAGAAATTTGCCAAACCAATAATTTGCAAATAATTGATATATTAATTTGTTTTTAAAAACAGTTCTTTCATGCTCTAGGTGTAGTTATGAATATTGACTTCTGTGTATTGAAGATATACTTTCTTTTTGGTAAAATGGTGAGTCATTTTTAGAGTGAAAGTTGTTATTGGACATCCAGTAGAGCCGTTGTCAGGTGTTTTTTTTACTGATGCCTATTTAACTGTACAAAACAAGTTGGGAGTCACTGTCAAGTTCCTACTGCCTTTACCATGTACCGAAATCATCAAATTTTTAATTAGAAACCATTTTGATAGAGGCCTCTGCAATATTTTCCAGCTTTGAAGCGCTTTTGAAACATAAAAATTGCATTATGTAACAATGATTGCATCAGCTTTGCTTAGGGCTTTACAGTATCAAGAATTACCATTTTGCAGTAGATTTCTCGACTAAACAGTTTATGCTGTTGAATAGCATTGAGTTTCTACTTCCAGAAGAATCACAATTGCTACCTCTCCTATAGGAGAGTTGTTAATGTGTTAGAAACTGTGGAAGCACCTGGGAATAGCTATGTAGGAATTAGGGCTTCTCCCCCAAAAAAGGTGGTGGGATCAGTAGTCTAACTGAAGTGCATCTATACCAAAGCATTCAGCATGGGCCACGAACAGGAGGAGCTGGAAGCCATTGTGCAGCAGGAAAACTATGAAGTAATTGCAATCACAGAAATGTGGTGGGATGACTCACACAATTGGAGTGCTGCAATGGATGGCTATAAACTGTACAGAAAGGATAGGCAAGGAAGGAGAGGCGGTGGGGTAGACCTGTACGTTAGGGAATGTCTTGACTGTCTTAGAGCTTGATGATGGTGATGAAAGGGGTCAAGTGGGTACGAATGAGGGGAAAGGCCAACAAGGCAGATATCATGGTGGGAGTCTGTTTATAGACCACCCGCCCCGGATCAAGAGGCAGATGAAATATTCTAAAAGCAGCTGGAAGAAGTCTCCCAATCACTAGCTCTTGTTCTCCTGGGTGACTTCAACTTACCAGATGCCCACTGGTGGCTGCTCACGGCTTGGACAGACATACTTTTCGCTGGGTAAAAAACTGGCTGGAGGGCCAAGAGGGCCAATCCAATTGGCGGCCAGTCACGAGTGGTGTTCCCTAGGGCTCAGTATTGCACCAGTTCTGTTTAGTATCTTTATCAATGGTCTGGACGAGAGGATCGAGTGCACTCTCAGTAAGTTTGCAGATGACACCAAGGTGGTGGGAGTGTTGATCTGCTTGATAGGAAGGCTGTACAGGGGGATCTGGACAGGCTGGATCGATGGGCTGAGGCTAATAGTATGACGTTCAACAAGGGCAAGTGCTGGGTCCTGCACTTGGGTCACAACAACCCCATGCAGCCCTGTGGGCTTGGGGAAGAGCGGCTGGAGAGCTGCCTGGCAGAAAAGGACCTGGGGGTATTGGTTGACTGCTGTCTGAATATGAGCCAGCAGTGTGCCCAGATGGCCGGTAGCATCCTGTCTTATATCGGGAATAGTGTGGCCAGCAGGACTAGGGAAGTGATTGTCCCTCTGTGCTCAGCCCTGGTGGTGCCCCACCTTGAATACTGTGGCCAGTTTTGGGCCCCTCACTACAAAAAAGACATTGAGGTGCTGGAGCGGGTCCAGAGGAGGGCAATGAAGCTGGTGAAGGGTCTAGAGGACACGTCTTATGAGGAGTGGCTGAGGGAGCTGGGGTTGTTTAGTCTGGAGAAAAGGAGGCTGAGGGGAGACCTTATCGCTCTCTGCAGCTACCTGGATGTTGTAAGCGAAGTGGGTGTCTCTTCTCCCAAGTAACAAGATAGGACAGGAGGAAATGGCCTCAAGTTGCACTAGGGGTGGTTTAGATTGGATATTAGGAAGAATTTCTTTGCTGAAAGGGTTATCAAGCATTGGAACAGGCTGCCCAGGGAAGTGATTGAGTCACCATCCCTGGACGTATTTAAAAGCTGTGTAGATGTGGTGCTTAGGGACATGGTTCAGTGGTTGTTTTGGCAGCGTTAGGTTAATCGTTGGACTTGATGATCTTATAGGTCTTTTCCAACGTAAATGATTCTATGATTCTGTGACCCTTAGCTGATAGAGTAGGGTTTGCTCTCTTTTTTTTTTTTTTCGTTTTGCTATCAATACATACTTCCCAACAAGCAATTAAGTATCCTCCTAGTTTCTGCAGTGTATTTCAGTCTTTCAAAAGAAATTGCTGAACTGTATTTACCTGTACTGTTGTAGCCTTAGAGCATGCAATTCCTCACAGTCTGTTTCTTGAACACTAGCTGACAAAAAATTGTCCCCTGTGACAGTATTTAAATTTATTGGTTGCCTAAAATTAGTTACAATCCATCTGAAATGCTTGAGATAATAGCAATCTACGGATATATCAGCTGAGCTAGGAAAAAAGCATCCTTCATTTAAACCTGTACTGCTTTTTACTAATCTCCTTTACACTAATTTTGTGTATTTATGATCACTGAATGCATGATTTATTATTGGACTTCATAATGCTTAATAATACATTCTGCACTTGCTTTTCCATATATATAATTTTTTCAGCCATAATCACTGTAAATCCATTTCCTTAAAATATATTAAGAATATTTATAATTCACAACCAATATTTCAAGAAGAACGTAGTGCTTTTTCCTTATCTAAATGCATTGAATTGACTCAGGAAATAAAATATCTACCACTTAATTGTAGATGGAGAGTTTTAAATATCCCATTCATTATTATCGCTACTACATGCTTAAATAAATTCTACAAAAACATTAAACTTGAAGGTAAACAAAGAAATAATGCTTCATATTTTAGAAATGAACAGGGAACATCTTTAAACTGTGCTATAAAGAAAAAACCTTGAAAATGTGAGCTATTTATTCATAATTATTTGGAAACATCAATGCATAGTACTGTTTTTCTTATCCAAGATATTCACTGCATGTTTTGTTAAGTTGCTACTTTCTTAATGTTTTAAAGTACAGAAGAAAGGATGGATTTAGGACAATAGTTGGAGACACTTTCAAAAAGTGTTTAATTCTTGTAAATTGAGTGGAAACACTTCCCCCCCCTCCCCCCCATGTGCCACGCCCAAGAACACCTTAGTAGTGATGTTTTCTTGCCTGGCTTTTGCCATCCAGAAAAGACTGTGTCACATCCATGGCAGCTATCATATTTTTGAGGTCTCCTTAAGATGTGGCATGTTTAGTGCAGCCAGACTGAAATGTAGCAGCTCAATAGTAAAGCCTGGTCAAGTGTGTTGTCTTTAGTACTTTACCCTGGTTTTTAATCTACTATTTCGGAGAGGGGTCTGTAGAGCATTCATTCATATAGTATAGCAATTCTCATCTTGCAAGGATGCCTTATTAAGGAAATCCAATAAACAACAGTAAGATGGAAGGCAGTTAAAGCGCTGGTAAAAGTTTTACTAGTTTGCAAGTTGTGTAAAATAATAGTTGAATTTTATGCTCCTGGGTTTATTTTATAATAGTCAGCATTCCAACAGCATGACTCTTTCCCTCCTCAGAAAATCTTAATCTATAAAAATTTCTTGTTTATACCGTGAAGTCAGGTGATTCTTTTACTGTGAAATGAAATTTAGTTCAGCTCATATGGCCCTCTTCTCTACTACAATTTTCACTGCTGACCAAACCAGACTTCTCCTGTAGGTAGGATGTACACTGTAACCAGGATGATGTTATTTAAAAGGAATTTGTCAAATCTTACAGTTTTTCTTTTGTTATTTTCCCTCTAACCAAATGCGTTTACCTAAGACATTAAGGAAGTGCCTTTCTTTCCTTGTAAATAAATATTTCAAATGCAGAACACTTGAAGTCACTTGAATACTTTTATTCTCTGGAAATTACAGCAAGGAAAAAAAGTCATATAAGCTTTTAATGATGTAAAGTTAGATTTCTTAATATAGGGTGAAGTGTTTGGGGGATTTGCATGTACAAACTTTTGTAAGAGAGATACAGACTTCAGAAATTTCTAGATTCTGTTCTGCTTGATTAAAAGCTTTTAATCTGTAGTTTCTAAGCTGTTTGTCAGAATGCACGTGTGTGCATGTGCGCAGGCAAGTGAGTCAAGCAACAATTGTTTTTGGTATTTTTTTGTTAGATGATGTGAAGCTGATACTTTTTATTGATTCTGTTTTGCCTGGAGCTTATTCATATAGCTTTGATAAAGAGACGTCTTTGCTTAAGTCAGCCATCATAAAACATAGTTTCCAAAAAAAAGAAAAAAATATTTTGTAAATAAATGATGGCATATTTTAAAATAGATGTCACTCCATTTGACTTCTCAGTGCTGTATAGGCACCGACCGTCATGGCAAGTATGGGAGACCAGGGAAAGTTAAAACCATTTTCATTCTGCTTTAATACATTTTTGCATTCAAAAACAATATGTTAATAATACTCACATTGGTTCTCCACTGTAATATTGAGTTACATTCTTAAAATACTAATGCAACCTCTTATTATGTGCAATAAATGACCTAACCTCTCTAAGTCAGTTGGATCTTGGAAATAACAATAATAATTAAAAAAAAGCACTGGTTTTACATCTCTTTCTTTGATTTCAAGTAACCTTAATAAAATAACAGCATCAACAAAAAACTACTATTATTCAATATATTATTAATTATTGTTTAATTTTATTAATAATTATTTAATCTCTCCATACAGGTAGGACTCAGTGTAACCTCAATTTTGTGAATAAGTTTGAAGGATAAATTACAAGGGATTTATATAAAACATAATTATTCTCCTTCAGAAGAGTTCCACCCATAATGTTAACCCCAAAGGGCTCGCATTCTGCCAATGCTCTTCCCTGCTACCCTTATCTGACTTCAGATGCCTGCGATGTTTATGTCTTAGTTGGTGATCTGGATTTCCTTCAATTAATAAAGAAAAAAGTTTGTATGGCAGAATGAATCTCTTCCTGTTATAAACATCTAAGATGAATTCATGTATCATACCCTAGAAATGCCAATTGGCGTTCAATGAAGAGTGTCTGGGTAAAAAAAATCAACAGCTGAGTTGTACTTGTAGGCAAAGTAGGCATCTGAAGTTAGGTGAGAAAAATCCTGTCCTGTTCCTTCTTATGGACTACAAACCTTACCTACTTTTTGTGGGTCTTGACTGGAATGTTTTAGACAAAATATGCGGCATGGTCACCAAAATATTTGTTTGTACAATATGTCCAAATGGGTTTAAGTGTCACTTTTTACAGATCCAGTTGGGTAAGATTTGGTGCTAGAATTCTTAGTTCCTGACACTGGGCTTTCCTGCTATTAGTTCACACAAAAATCTGGTCTGAATTATTAACGGTTCTAGTTCTGGTGTCCTTGTTTGCTCCCTGCCATATGTAATCCGGAAGCTGAATTTAGTGATGTTGCAAATTATGCTTTGAGTTTTTCTTGTAAAATACGTTTAAAGCCATGTTAAAAGGGTGCTGGTCTGACAATTTTAATATGAAAAAAATCTATGATGCTCTTTTAAAAATAATTAATATAAGTGATAAGACTTCATTTTCCCCACCCTTTCTTTTAGTATGGATAAGCACTTCAACATAAAAATAAATGTATAGAAACATTCATTTCATGTTTTTATTACAGGCTAGAGGAAGAAAAGAATATTTTATCAGAATTTCAAGAGGACTTGAACAAGTTGATTTTATGGTTAGAGGAAGCAGACAGCATTATTAGTATTCCCCTTGAACCAGGGAATGAAGACCAGTTAAGAGACTGCCTTAGCAAAGTAAAGGTATCATGAGTTTTATTCTTAATGCTTTCTTACTTTATTGGTTCTACGTGGAAGAAAATTAAATGGTATTTTCAGAGAAGGCTTCTGCTATCAAAACCAGGATTCATTTAACTTTTTTAGATAAATCAAGGCAGTGGAATAGCTAAACCCAGGTACAAATATATAATCATACTAAAATCAGAAAAGAATGGAAAATGTACTGAAATGAAAATACCAATCTGTCACTAGGTAATTAATCGTTATCTTTTTTGTCTTCATTTCTTAATTCAGAACTTAACTGTTTTATCTGTAAAACATTTCTCTATAGGTGTCTTGTTAATCTTTTGTAACTTATCATTTCTAAAATGATACTCAAAATTTCACAAGAGTATTTAGAACTGCATGCGTAATTGTAAATGTCAACTGATTAAAGTATCACTGCAACATTTTCTAGACTAAACATCTAGGTGAATTTTTGAAAATGCTTTTAAAAAACAACAACAGAATATTAGATGTTTGTTTTTCAAAGGCTGGAATATTTTCATGAAGATGTTAGACCTTTTAGACTATGATACTGCTAATAAATATATCCAATAGGAGTTGCACTGTTTAGTTTCTGAAATGTGTCTAATAGAATGTTTGTGTTTAATAACTTGCACAATAATAAATTAAACTGTACTTGGAAAAAGCATATTACTTATAGAATATCTAAAGGTTTCCTGTCCCCTCTTGAGGTTAAAGACTACTTGTCCTTTATGCCAATCCAAGTTGAACAAATTCAGCAAGTGACAGAATAGAGCATTAAAGAATCTGAAGGAAACTCGTCAAGAGGTTCTTCTATCCTTCTTTCAACAAAATCAGGAAAAAAAATCTGAAAGATTCTTTAGTAAAAATCTTTCTTCAAGTTTCTTTTTAAATAAATAAAAATAGGATTAATAATACTGCATAGCATTTGAGGAAGTGAAGACGTAACTATGTGCTGAGCTTGTCTCTCTGACAAGCATACGATGTCAGTGAGTTGGACAGAGAATGCGTGAGATTTTGGCTCCATTGTTGAGGATATCAGAACAAAGGCAAAGAAATATTTATAAGGGGTGTTAGATGCATCTTATAATTTGCAGACATGATGACAGGTTTAGAGTCTAAATTGATTGTTTAGAACCATGAAGGCTCCCACTCCGCATTTATACACAAATATTTCCCAATTGTAGTATTCCCAAAAGATACATAATCCAAAATTAAAGGTTCTTTTATTTGTATCTCATTTTTACAGTCTACCTTGTTCTTTTGGAGCTACACAAGAGAATACATTCTAATGCAGCAAATAATAACGCATTGGCTTGCATTGAGACTCATTTCATACTTACCTGTTTATGTTAATTAAAAAAAACTCAGAAAAACAAAAAAACCCCCACAAATTGAAGAACTTTTTTTTTTTTTAGTTACATTATCCTTACCTTGATATGTCAAGTTACTTTGACAGTATAGGTTTACTGTAACTGAATACATAATGGAGAAGGGTTGCATTTAGATGATACCTCGCATCCTTTGGCCTTACTCGTGGTGGTGGGTTTTTTTTATGAACATGCATAAACTTTCTTAATTATGAGGTTAGACTGGAGGGCTTTTCACCACATACCATCTGGGTGGCTGTGTTGTTTACAGTATGAAACATGTTAAAACCCTTCTCCAAAGTGCTTGGTCTTTGTCATATTAAAAGATTATTAAAATGAGCTATTGAGTGTCCAGAAGAGGAACTTATTATTCTGTGATCATGTAATAGTGATTAATATCCTGAGAAACCCTGTATTTTGGCACTTAGGACACTCTTTAGGCTTGATACAGTTCCTTTGGGGGGGTTTTAGCCTTCTACATTCAGAAAGCAATGGTTTTGTCTTGAATTGAGTTTATTCCTTCAGCTGATTCACAGATCGATAAGAGTGAAGATAAGAGAGCTGGAAATTCTACCACAGTTCATCTTAACTGCTGTATTTGTCTGTTCCAGTCGAGAGTTGAAGAGCTGCCGGCACACAAGGGACTACTGAAACGATTAAATGAAACCGGAGGAATAGCACTTGGAAGTGCATCACTGAACCCAGACAAAAAACATAAGCTTGAGAGTACACTGAAGGAGGCTAACCGTTGCTTGTTAAAGGTTAGACATATTAGTGATATAACTGTGGTATAAAATTTTAATCTGCACCAAATATTTGCATTATATATCTTCTGGTATGTATTATTTTTCTCTGTATGAAGAGACATTTGTATGCATAATGAACATGAGGAAGAAAAATGGGTAAAATACACTGCTGTGAGAAACAACGACAGCAAACTATTAGTGTCTGAAGTGATGATGTTGCACCCAAATATACTCCCTAAATTACAGGTCTGCTGCTTAAGAGTGGAATACAGATCATCGTTTTTGTAGCCTGGTTGTTTTGAGGGTACAGCAAATGTTCCAGCTTTTGTGACTCAGGTGTGTGAAAGGCAGTAGCAAATGCCTGATTGCCTTTATCGAAACACTTCCCAATTCTCTCTGCCCCCCAACACCAAGGTGGAAGCTGCAGCCATGATTTCGTGTTCCCCTGTGCTTCTTCCAGCCTTGAGCTTTGTGTTCTGGTTTCTGTGTAGCAAAGTGATACTTATTTTGCTTTCTGTGATCTCCATACTCATGAAGTAAGGGGGGATTTTGTTGTATCTTATTGTTGAAGTAGCATCTTATTGTGCTGGAAACTGGTGACAATGAATAGCAAATCTGGTAAAGATAATTTGAGCGTTCTCGTGTAGCTTCTGCTTCTCATGAAGCAGAAATGGTAGAAAGCGCTGTCCACAGGGCCACCACCCAAGATATGGATTAGCCTGGTCAGAAAAGGTCGATGTAGAATCAGCTGGAGTATTTCTGTTGAGACTGATGGCAAAATCAGAATCTGGGAAATTCATCTGTGGTATCTATTTGTTAAAGTTACCAGGATGCTGGGGAGTGGCGGGGTGGGGAAAGAGGGATTTGTTGTGTTTAGCTCTTGGGGAAAAAAGGGTGAGAAAACTTTCTTCTGAGTACCTTAGTGAAAAGACAAGCTGGAGTTTCTGGTCAAGAATACTACATCCTGTGGGTTTTTTACCATTTCTGTGAACACAGCTGAGTTTCAAGCACGGACCCGGGAAATAAACAGGAACTTACTTGATGTACTGTCATTAGTTTCTTCCTGACAGAAACACTATGGCAAGGTTCAGAATATTAGTTAAAGGCTCAGGCAAAAGTGGATAATGTCAGAACAACTATGAATGCTGATGAAAGTAGGTAGGTCTGGGTGAAATATGGGGGACAAAGCTACTGTTAAATGAATCATTCTCTTTACAAATTTATGTCTCCTAGAACTAAGTAATATTTCTGTCAAGATATTAGGCTCAGAAATTGCCACTTGAAAACTTCCATGTACTCCTAAAAGAGACTTAAACCAGAAAATTTAACTTTTTTGAGACAATTACTTAACCACATTATTTTGATTTCAGTTATCTACCTGTGCAGATGTATAGAACTGAAAAGTTCTCACTGGCCCTTGGTAGCAGAATCTAAAGTATCTGAAAAATGCAGGGTTTTGGGTTTTATTTTTTTTAATGAACAGAAACTGAGTCTGAAAATGACAACTCAGATCCATACATGTTCTCTGAAGGTTTTCTAAGCTTATTTTGACTTTCTGTCATTGGATTTTTCAATGAAACTGAAGGGAAAAATATTATTTTTTCGATTGCATGTTTTTTTTCTTTTACTCACAATTTGTGTATGAAGCCTTGATTAATTTTTTTTTACTTTCTCCTCTGATACTCTAGGGCCTGTAATAAAATTAGAAATCATGGAAAGAAAATCCGCAGGGCCATATGTTGTCTTCCTTCAGTTATAGATCTGTAAGCACTGAACACACCCGCCCCGCCCAATTTTTACTGTGAGCCAAAGCTCACAGCTCCGGAACTTTTATATCAGGTGAGCTTCTGTAGGTCACCTGAGGATGGTTCTGTAGTCAGTTATTTTGATGAGGATATATTTTTTTGTGTTCCTCAAAGCACAGTGGACAAACATCATCACGCAGAGATTTCCCTGGGGCTTTTCTGTCTCTCCATTCGCTTCTAAGAGTGTATCTTATACTTTAATCCTTTGTTCCTAGCTGTTTGTTTTGTTTCCTGGCATCTCTGCTAAAAATGAACATGTAACAGTCTACCATTTCTGATTATCTCGTACTGCAGGATGATATTACTTTCAAGATACGAAACATATATGACAGTTATATAAATAATGTAAGTAGGTCCTTATCTGGTGTACACTAGAGTAATTCTGTTTACTTTAGAGAAACTGTGACAATTTACAGGAGCTGAGAATGTAGCCATATATCTCCTAAGGTTATAACAAATTTTTGTTCTGCCTTTGTCACGGTTTAACCCCAGCCAGCAACTAGGACCACGCAGCTGCTCTCTCACTCCACTCAGCTGGGACAGGGGAGAGAATCGGGGAAGAGTAAAAATGAGGAAAAAATCCCTTGTGTTGAGATAAAGACAGTTTAACAGGTAAAGCAAAAGCCGTGAACACAAGCAAAGCAAAACAAGGAATTCATTCACTGCTTCCCATCGGCAGGCAGGTGTTCAGTCATCTCTGGGAAGGCAGGGCTCCATCACACGTAATGGTTACTTGGGAAGTTGGGAAGACACCTCCGAACATCTGTCCATGTCCGTGTCCCCCCCCCACCTCCCCCCACCCCCCTGCTTCCTTCTTATTCCCCCTGCTTCCTTCTTATTCCCCCAGCTTCCTTCTTATTCCCCCAGCTTCCTTCTTATTCCCCCAGCTTCCTTCTTATTCCCCCAGCTTTACATACTGAGCATGACATCACATAGCATGGAATATCCCTCTGGTCAGTCGGGGTCAGCTGTCCTGGCCGTGTCTTCTCCCAATTTATTGTGTACTCCCAGCCTACTTGCTGGCAGGGTGGTGTGAGGACCAGAAAAGACCTTGACTGGTTAGCAACAACCAAAAACATTAGTGTGCTACCAACACTATTCTCATCTCCAATGCAAAACATGGCATTACATCAGCTGCTAGCAAGTCGACCCCATCCCAGCCAAAACCATGACAACCTTGATCTGCCAAGCAGTGGAACAGGGGACAACACCTGAGTCCTAACCTTCAAGGTGACGTATTTGAAATAAGGCATGTTCAAACCTTCGTTACAGTCACAGAAACTGATGATGTACAGCAAAGGAAATAAGCTGAGGAAAGTAATTGAGAATGAAAGGAATTTCATAAAAGAAGCTTCTTTCATAAAAGAAGCTTTTTTGCTTTTGTTTCAGTATTGTCTTTGCTTTTAGGTGTTTGTATCACGTGCTGATGACCTTGAGAACAGATACATGAAGAGTTTTTCTTCTTTTGGATAGTAATAATTTTAAAATTACATTTCTGTAATTCTGAAATTCTTCAATTTTTATTGAGCAGTGATCCTAATAGGCTGCTACCTCAGACATAGTTTAAGCAGAGAATGAAGATTAAAGCTCACATTTGGAATCATGACTTTTAAATTCTAGCCTAGTTTTACTTATTACACCCTCTCCAAAGCCAGTATTTCTTGTAAAAATGAAAATAACACCATCTTTGTGAAGTCTTAATAGTATGAAAAATGAAGTGTTTTGTAACCATTTTTGTGCCTTCACATCAAGAATTTTTCATTTATTTTCAAAGCTCAAAGTATCTTCTACTATGATAGCCAAGTAAGCTAACCACCTAGTGCTTCAAAGCATACAAAAGGGGTACTAGGCACTGGAGTTCGTGATGAATTCAGTTCTTGTCATATACCACCTGCCAGGGCATATAACAGATCTGTAATAGGTTTCTTACCTTTTACTGTGCAGTAAATGGATTGATAGATTAGGTCTGAGATCAGTGAACCAAGGAACCAGAGGTTTGCTGGAAGGAGTTTATTACTCTTTAATGTTATTCTAGGTCTGGTGTCAGCCAAGAGGGATGAGCTTGATTATCTGAAAGTAAGCTGGATGCCAAAATCAGCATTCTCCTCATTTATCCACCTTAGTCTTCACAACGTCTACTGTATGTATTATGAAGGTTATTATAAGTGCCTGATGGAGACATTTTGTTTTGCTGCCTTTTAATTTGTCTGCTAGTATTAGAACTAATTACTAGACACTGAAGAGACTATTTCAGTGTTTACTGCCACAGCAAATCAATTTGTTGTGCTATATGGACAAAAAAAATTTGGAGTGGAGTGACATGCCTATAATTTGTGAACATTTTCTGTACCACCAGGAAAAGTATAGGTCATCTTAGCTTGGTTGATCAAGTCTAGAGAAAAACAGATGGGCCCAGAAAGTGCAGAAAGACAAAGTCATAACAAGGTTATAGTTTATGTATTGTAACTTGCCTTGAGTAGTAATTATTCATAGATTCATAGATTATATTACATTTCTAGCATGTCAGTGCAACTTAAGTTTGAGTTCACAGTTGAAACTACTACAATTGCTATTACTGGTATTTGTGGGATGGAGGGGAGATCTGGAATGGAAAATGAATGGTGCAGGGTTTTTTTCTGTGTCTTCAATTTGAAATTAGAATAGTATACCCAGCATTTTGGCGATCAGAAAATTTATCTTATTCTGAATTTGCTTTTAGTTAATAAGTCACATGATTGCCTTAAATGTAATAAAGTGTTATGCTACGCTAAATTACCTATGACAGTTTGTTAGGCGTAGTCCACATTCATGTTATCAGTTGTACTGACAAATGGCCCCACATATAACAAAATCAAATTTGATATATATGTTTGAAGCATATGTTGATCAGACAAACATGAGGATATCGCAGGCTCTGAGAAACAAGTATATATAGGTTTCATTTCTTCTTAGTTGAGTGCTGCTAGCAGGTACCACTAATTAAGATTTAAAAAGGCAAATTTACTAGCACTGTAAAGATAAATTGCTGTTTCCCAGATGTGCCAAGCATACAGGAATGAAGATGTCATATCAACACACAAGTAAAACAATGCCGATGACCCTCCTTCTAAAAATTTATTTTAGGCCAAATTATATTAAAATTTATATGCCTTTAGCTTTTGAGTGCTGTTGAGTAATGTTTGAAACAAATTATTTTTCTGGAGATTTTGTAAGTCTAAAGCTTAATTTGATGGTCAGCTGTGTGGTGTTGACCATTATTTTCAGTCTTACTGGAAAATAATGTGGATATATAGACTATAAACAAGGATGTACTGAAATATTCCTACTGGTAATGGGATAATATATATGTATGATACATCCATATTTCTGTACTTTCTCTTGGGTCTTTTTTGTCACTAGTTGTTAACTATGTAATGGGGAGGGTTGTTCTTACTAAATAAGAAAACTGTGAAATTTCCGTCAGTAACTCATGCAGGACTGACCTGAATGGGGTTACAGTCAGTCTTCCCATTTGGTATTTGTGTCTTAGTTTCTACTTCTTGTGGTTGGGCATCCTGGGGTGTCCCCACCTCTCTGCAAAGACAACTAAAGACTCCTGCTGCCCAAGTGCACTCAAGGATATGCTTCTTTTCCAGTCTGCTGGGGAACAGAAACTCAGTTGCCTGCCTTAATAATGTTTCTGTCTGGGAGAACATACATTTTATTTGCTACTTGAATTTCTGAGAGGACAATGAAAACATCTTTGGGTTCCAAGTCAGTAATGTTGTCCATGTTATGGTAGAAGAACTTCTGCTCCTAAACACAGGATGATGTAAGGTTTTAAAAGTCTACCTCTTCTGCGCATAAGGATATGTAAAGTTTTGATGTGTTCTCTTTTTCAGATTGTTATTCAAACAGGGAAAACGCTCAAGTCCTTACACCTATATAGAAGTTGAATATTCACAGGGAGTGAATAGGGGAGAATTAAGGAAGCCATCCTGAAGGGGACTAAATATTTTTCTTTTACTTGCTGGTCTATAGAAACTCTCCCTTTTTCTGAAGCTGAAGAAGTAGGAAATACCATTATATTCAAAAGCACAACTTGTTTTGTATGTGGTGTGGAACATTAAATAGAAAATACGGTTTGTTATTTACTTAATCAACTAAAATCTGGATTCTGTTACGTTGGAACTAAGTTGGTTATCTATTCTTTTCCAGGAATAAAAATGGTGGAGGGAATTAATATGATATGTAGTTTAATTTAGACACTTCCTATAAGCTGTATCATGCGATTCATAATTTGGTTTCCTTTTTAAAATTTTCATCTTTGTCCTTTAAGACAATGATGATAAATCTAAACAACCTTATATATAGACAGTCTTTTAGCCTAAATCTATGTTGTACACATATATACATATATATTTTAAATACAACCAGAAATCTTCAGTTGGATTGCATTTTGTGTCATTTAAGAAAATTGCAGTGCACTGCTGTTTTCCAAAGAAACATATAGAGCAAGGATGACAAAACTTTGCATTCAACTAGTAAGAAAAATAAGTACATTCACTTATTCATACTTTTTGCAGGTTGTGAAAAGAGAAACTGACTGTGCATTTCAACTAATAATTCCATAGATAAGTAGAAGTGGCTTTTTAAATTTGGGTTTGGGCTTTTTTATTTTTTTCCAAGACAATAAGAATTGTGCTTATGAACTCAGGGAATATTGATAATACCGTGCTTTTTTTTTTTTTTAATTTCCTCTTTTCTTATAATAAAGTTGTCTTACAAACTGTGAAAATAAAGTAAACAAGAAGGTACGGACTAGAGCATTTGTAGCCTTATATGAATGCCTGAGTTATTTTCACCTTCCAAGCAAGTAAAATAACCCCTTTGGGTGTTTTGCTGTTTTTTTAGGCTACGCATTACTGCAGGTTTTCTGCCTGTATTGATTTAAAGCTATTGAGATACTTAGATATTTTGAAAACGATGGATTGCGTGTGTTAGAAGACAGAGCACAATGGGAGTTGGGCCCTACAGCCTACTCAGTGATCAGACACAATTTTTAGTCATTTTAGCAGCTTCAGACATTAGTTTTTGTTCCACTTTATATACTATACTCTAAGTCATCCTAATGAGTTTAATCAGAAAGAACTGGAGACTATTGTAAAACATAAGGAGACATCTGGGTTTTTCTTTTTTTTCCTATTTTTTTTTGTTAGTTGATGTAATTTGAAAGGTGGATTATAATAGCTTCATGAATATCTACAATCAAGGCTAAGTATAGGTTTTCACAGTAGATGGAAGAAAATGAATTGGTTTAACTGACAGATTTGGTTATTTCCTGTCTATAAAATAAGAGATGGTAAAAGATCAGGCTTAGACTAACAGATCACTTCTAGTCTGATTCAAGATTAAGATTTGGATGCAATAGTTTTTGAATCTGGAAAAAATAACACTAAGAGGCTTTAAAATCTTGTGCCATGTTTGAAAAGGACCTGAAAAACAGGCCTGTGCTGGTTTTGGGTTTGACCCCCAACAAAAACATAAATGAGATTCAAATGAGGTGAATATTGCTATGGTATGATACTCACTGACTTTTTTTTTAACTGTTGCTTTACAAGAACTGCATTTTACAACCTTAAAAAAATAATCCAGAGATTTGATATAATTGCTGTTTTTTTCAGTTTAAAGCCTACTTTTAAGAAAATGCCTATTCTGTGGGATTTATCAGACCAAAATTAAAATCAGATTACTACAGTTCTTAGGAGCAGTAGGAACTGAAAAATATGTAATTTATGCTGCATCTGGAGTATCACCAAGGGAAACCTATAGCTGATCAGTTGGTTTTAATCTTAAAGAAAAAGTAATTTTACATGGCATATCTTTTTTTTCTTTTTGATGGTGGACAAAAACTGTTCAAGTCCTTTAGATCGCTTTTATCATTCAAGTTATTTAGTGAAAGAAACACAGTCGCTGCATCTACTAAAAATTTGAAGCAAAGGTAATTTACAAAATAATTTTTCTGAAATAGAAGTGAAGAACATCACATTGAAAGAAACCCTAAATAGACCCCAACGTCACCTGCTTTCCTTTCCAGGACTTAGTACATGACCCAGTTCATAAATGATAAAACAAACAAACAAAACCATCAAAAAAAAACCCCAAACAACAAACAATGGATGAGAAAGGATATTCACTTTTATTAAAAGTAAATACTTTAAAGTATTCAGAATGAACGAACTAGCAGTGCAAATTCTTCCATATATAAGCGTCAGTCATAACAGAATGCAGTTTTTGTTCCAGAAAACTATGATACTAGGTATGAATCCTTTGGGGAGACTAATTATTATACAAAATTTTAATATAAAAGCCAGATTAAATAGAAAGCCAGGTACTGAAAACTACCAAGCAGAAAATCCATTAAAATACAATCATAATTTTCTTTGCTATTAGTCCAAATGATATAGATAATAATAGTGTTCTTACAATATTATGGATTCCTCATATGTAGAATATGTTGATAGCCAATAATATTTTATTTTAGATTGAAACAGGTTAGGAAGAGCATGTTTGATCTCACTTGCAAAATGCAGATTCGCATCTGTTTCTTGAGCAGTCCTTTGTGGATTTCTGGAGTTTTCTATCCAAGTCAGTTTGCAGAATATTGAGGTAAAAGAGATGAGCTATATTCATACTACACCCAAAAGATAAAAAATGTAAAGGCCATACGCTCTTTATTTAATTTTGCATGAGAACATACCAGTGGATGACTGGGGACAAACAAATAGTCCAGAAACCCTCTGACCATGTCCATTTAACCATCTGATGATGCCTACAATCAGATGCCTAGAGAAGGTCATATACATGAAGAAAAGGCAGCAAGCTAAAAATACAGGTGATCTCAAATGGTATCTGGAAAAATTAATAGAAGAAGAATCTAGAAATTACTATTCAATATAAAAATTGTGCCAGAAGCCATTTAAGTTGATGTGAACTTTAAGCACACAACAACGCCTGTGTCAAGGAGTTGAATGGGGAAATTCTGCTGTATTCGAGTATAGTTTAAAGCACTGAAAACTGAAGGGTCATTCACTTAATAAGGGCAAAAGAAATTCCCAGGCTTCAGGGAAAGTGTTGTCCTGCAACATAAAGGGGTAGAAAGGAAATGCAGAGAGTTTTCAAATCCTTCAAATCAGAGAATTTTGGTAAAGACACAACTTAAAGTTTTATTTCTGAGAATAAAGAAAAAAAACCCTGCAATATTCTGGCTGAATAAAATTATATTATGATATTTTAACCACAGAGATGATGCTGGTTATCCGTATTGTGTAGGTAACGTAGCCTACCAGACCAGTTCATCTGGCCTGCATTAAAACTAGGGAGTCTCACAGGCAATAAAGTGAATTGGGGAGGCTCATCATTGTTTAGTTCCACTTTCTTTTTTGCATAGCAGAAACAAAGAGCTGATTGACGAAAGAATTTTGCTTATGTAATGATTTCATCTGTAAAAATGGATGCAAATTGATTTAGCTTTAGTTAGACTGGGTACGTATCCTTCTTTAGTTGCATACTATAGATTTTTTTGTTTCTCTTATGAGAGTGGCATGTTTGTGCTGCAGCGTACCAGGGGGTCCTGGTTACCTCATTTTCAGGGGCCTGACAAGAGCACACTACAGCTTCAGTCTGTCCCCAAGCCTGGGCTTCCTTCCCTGGGAAATGAAGGAGACAGCTTGTGCATATTTACATCTTATCACAATGTGGGGCCAGGATGTGGTCGGGACGTGAACTCGCCTCTGGGATTTCAGAACCACCTCTGCATCCAGCAGGTTGGATGTAGCCTGAAACTTCTTCTGGAGAAGCCTTTTCCCCTGAAACACAAAAAGCCATCCTTTCAACTTTGGCAGCCAAGCTTGCATAATGTGAAGATAACCAGCCCCCTTCTCTGCTATCCCACAGGCAGGTGCTTTGCACAGATTATTGCATTGGTCTATTTTTAATTTCCGAACATATAAACTCCAATATATATTTTCCTCATTTATGAGAACAAAAGTAAAAATGAAACAAAACGTTACATGTCCCCTCAGTAAAGCACTATGAATAAATAGATGTAGTAGCACATCATCAGAAAAAGGAAGTTTTTAGTGCTGTAAATCCCTGATAGATGGTATATTTGGGTATGATACTTTACAGAGACCATTTTGATCTTGTCACTTCCCATGGACTGGAAATGCCAAGGAAGTTGCTTAATTTTCCAGCTGCTCTATTTTCCTATGCACAACTCCCCATCCCGTAGGAATATTGTAAAATTAAATTACTTGGTGATATTAAAAAATTATGAAGGCTTAAAGCACTGTAGAAGTGGTTAGTAATGCTGGTTTACATTATTTCAGGAGTCCTGCAGAGAAATATATGATTGCTCTCTTTTTATTAATGTTACCACCAATTCTCTGTGTCTGGTTAAGTATTAATGAACATTCTCCTACTACAGTATATTGTTTACTCTCATTTGAAAGGATTAGTCATTCTGAAGCGCCTTTAAGGAAGAAGTTGCGATATTCAAAATGTTTTTGCAGCAGTCAGGCAATAATTGCACAATATCAAGGGCTCTTGTGGCATACTACTGAATATTTGTTCTTCTTTTCCTTTGAGACAAGTTTTTGAGTATATTTACAACAGTTGGGATTCTTTCTTCTTTATACATGTTAGATTCTAGCTTTATTTGTTTTACCCTTAGGTTTGGTTTTCCAGGTGTGTTTTAGGCTTAACAATAAATGACAGGAAATGTAATAAATTTAATTAAAGTTAAATATAGATAAGCTGGAAATTCATCACAGTATTATTTGTGGATTTCAGGGCATGTTGTTCATCAACGTAGAAAAACTTGCAGGAAAGGAACTGCTTACAAGAAAATAGTTCAGATTTCCTAATGAGTCTCTTGCAGCATATATCAAAATAATATATTTTTATTGTCTGTTGACCATCTTGTCCTCCTCCTTCTGTTCCTCATAGTCACCCCAACAGCAAACTCTGTGACCCCCGCCATTCCTTTCTTACTGTGTTAGTTCTTACTGTGACTTTCTCAGAAGATAAGAGGACAAGTTGTATGACTACTCTGTCTTTGTAATCTCCCCCACTTTCCCATGAAAGAAGAGCAACACATTCTGGGAGGGTTTTGCAAAAAGAGGAGGAACATGAGAGACTTGCAACTTTTGACAAGACTGAATTTGTATTCAGTGGGATGAAGTGGAAAGGAATTATTCTCTTATCTTTTGAATTTTCCATGATGTGTGTTACTAATAAGGTCTTCCTGAATAATGCTCTATGTGCTACAGCATTTATCAAGTTAAATCCCAGTGTGCTTAAATAGCAGCTTTCCATCTAAAACAATAGTCAGGAGCACACAGTTTCATTTTCTTAAAAGTAAACCTACAAAGCATCTATGAATATCAGCTGGGATGTTTGTGGTGGTGTCATATTTCTAATTAGAGGTAGTAAAAACTAACCATGTTGTACAAATCTTATGCTTCTAAATAGGAAAATTTGTAACAGTCCTATTTACCATACTCTTTTTTTTTTCTCCAGTACAAACTCTGAATGGATATCTATTTCTGCTTTCATAACAACATCTCACTACAAATGTCAAAATTATCTTGGGTAATCAACATGAAACAGATTTCTACTTCTGAAAAATAAATAATTTGGTTATTTCATAGAAGACTCTCCTGAATGTTTTTAGTTTAAATGTGAAATTTAAATATCCATTTCTAAATTTGTCTTTCAAATCAGAAATTCTTATACATTTTACTCGTCTCATCAAAAGAGAAAAAGCTGGCGTACCTTCCTCAGAAGAGGCAATAACTTCTATAGGGTTATGAATAAATATCGTGGTAGTAGTCATGCTAATTCCTGATGCGTTATTATTTTTTAAAGGCTATTAAAAGTTAAAGGAGTTAATGAACAGTTTTATTTCTATCCATACATTGACATTAGTCATAGACATAGAAAGAGCGAGATAAATGTGTGCGTTTTCCTACTTTATAAAGTTCTTTTCTCTGATTGTTTTCTAGCATTGAAGTCATACAGCATTTAAGTTGGAGGTTGGATAAGATATTGGAAAATCCATTTTCTGCTATGATATCAAATGACTTGGAATTTCTTTTCAGGCAATTGCATGTTGGGATTTAGCCCTGAAAGGTCCAACATGTTACTGCTCTTAGTCTTGCTCTTCTTTTCCATTGCAACACTTTCTAAACAAAAACTATCAAATATGTCAAACAATTAAGGTGACTGGCTCTTTCAAAAGTTTTGTTTAAAGGGAGCATCTTAAATATTATGGTTAAAATAAGCTCCTGGCTACTGGACCTGAAAACCTAACTAAGATGCTAGATAGATATCTCTTTTTGTCTCCCAAGAAGTTAGTTTGACTGTTGCTATATCAGTCGCCACTACTGTAGTGTCTAACTCAATTTTCCTTCATTAATTACCACCTCAGAACACCAGAAAATTGCATGGTGGTTATTTTTGTAAGTATGCATCAATGGGATCTGTAATGGGTTCTCAAACATGTTTGGTTTTTTTTTTACCTCTGACCTCAGTGGAGGTTGAGGTCTGGTCACTTATGTCAGTGCTGATTCACCTCTCTCCTTAAAACCCATCAGTATGATGGTAGACGCCATCCCCATTTGACAGGTATATCCTGTTGAGCCAGGAGACTGTTGGAGCTGAGCAGATCTTCCCAGATATTTCCCTCAGGACCCCTTAGCATTTGCTGTAGCCCATAATCTTTTTCTGGCATTCTTTTTGAATTAATATGTCTATTCATAAACTAAGTGGCAAGACTCTTCTGTGGCCTCTCCCAACGGATATCTACAGTAAAAGTAATGTAGTTAATTTACAGCAAATTCAAAGGTATTTTGTACCTGCTTAAAAAGTGAGGATGAACTAGATTGATTTGATGACATCAAAAATTCAATAATAATCCACAGGACACATAGCAAGAAAACATTTATTTTTATATTAATCATAAAGGCTTCAGATGAGTATATTCATAAGGCCACATTGCTGCTCTGTTCACTACACATTAAACTTTAAGCAAAGAATTAAAAATATTTATGAAATACAATCATCCAGGGGTAAAAAGTCTGTACTAGCCAACGAGACCATAAAATCATGATTAAATGTATGTATGTATATATACATTATATATCATACTATCTTACCAACCATCTTAAAATTCCTTTTTATTCTTGTTTGCCATATGAATCTGGAATATGTTCATCATATATTTAAGAAGTTATGCCAAGTACTTTGAATATAGAAAGTACTAATTGTCAAGATGTTTGTGCTGGTAGATACAATGAGGTAATATTGATCTAGCTGAATAACAAGATTTCAAATAAGGTACTTTAGGCAAATCCTTACACGTTTTTCTACACTGCAGCACCTATTTATCTGAGAGAGATTTCACATACAATGAACAATGGTTCACACAATGTCACACACCAACGAATGACAATGGTTTGGGCTTTTTTACACTTCAGTTCCAAGACAGACACTGCCATTGTATGCCAGGTGTTTCATGCATTTCCAATAAGGAAGACTGCAGGGACCTAAAAATCAGTGTTTTGCTATTTGGTGTTTACAAGATAAAGATTATATTTTAATTATGTAGGCCTGTCTGTATTGCAGCATGCCTGTGTAATTAAAATTCCCACAAACAGAATAGTCTGAAATAATCTTAAAAGTTAAACCTCCCCTTCCCTTTTCCCTTCCTCTTGCCTTGCCTTTTTTTGGCCACTTTTCTCAGAGTTTTAGAAACACCTTTTCAAAAATTCATCATCATCATTACCCAGAGAACAGCCTGTTATTATTATACTGAACTTAAGTGTACATTGAGCACTGTTAACTAAGGCAACTCCTACACTCTCAACTCCTCTATTAACTGCATGTTTCTGACAAATTAAAAGTTGTCACCTCCCTTGAAGTGCTAAACCAGGTAATTCTTGAAGAACAACCACAAAGAAAAGCAAGTTCCTTGATAGTTGTTTTCTGTCAGACATGTCAGCTCAGTGCTTGGCAGGCAAATTCACTCGCTAGAACTGGAATATCAACATTATTTTCTTTTCTATAATTTTTAACAGACTAAATTATTTGTTGCTAGGGAATGCTATAAACATTCAACTGTAGATAAAATTCCAACCCATTGTAATTTATCTATACTGTCCAAAAATAATGCAAAAAAAATCTCTGTTTATTTACTGTGGAAATAATGCAGTTTATCTATACATTCATTGTCTAACTTACTGCTCTATGTAGCTTATAGCCAGAAATTGCTGTTTGATTCTGATTTTATTGCTGTGTTAAAATCTTGGATCCAATTACATCCTTTTCCTCTGCCAAACAAAATGTTAAAGGTGGATTGTTGGTGTGGTTTGGTTTTTTTTTTTTTTATTCCTGTAGAGAACTCTATGAGCAAAACCAGTAATAATTCTAAGTTTATAGCTTGCATTTTAAGGTACTACATGTTGTATAAATATTTGTTATTTGTTTCGTTGCAATGCCTTTTGACTTTGTTTTTCTTGTCAGCCATTGTGGCAGATGACAGTTTTTAGAAGCTCCGCAGCAGTTTCGTGAATGCTTCTGGGAAGCTTCTCAGATGCAGGCAAGGCAACAGCGTGGAAGATAGTATTGATGTGTTTAGTTTAGGTATTGACTGATTGCCACTGTGAGCTGATTACGCATGGAAATTGAGCTTCCAGTATTGGGCACGGTTTTGAAAGTAAAGCAATCGGGTAACCTGTGATCTTAGGAAAAGGAGGGCTGCAGAAAAGGATGGCGAGGCAAAGCAGCAGGCAGGAAGAACTCTGTCACATGGTGAGATCAAAAGTGCAGATAAGACGACTAAAGTTTGACAAACCATGAGAAGAGATTGCTTGTAACTACATCAGATGGGGTACATCGTACCCTGTAAAGTAACATTGTGTTTCCCTGGGACACCACAGCAGCAGGTCCAGCTCTGGGCGGAATAGGCACTCTGGCGTGCCATTTTCTCTTCTCCTTCCAATAAATATGTCAGGCTCTGCTTTCCATGGGGAAAAAAACTTTGACTGATGGGCTCGAGGTAACTTTTCAGACAGGCTACCAGTACTGTGAGGTGCATGCTGGAGTTTGCTTGCCTCACGGGCTGTAGGTAGCCTGAGGGACAGATGTGGTATTAATCTGCTTAAAACCAGGAAAAGAACAATTAGGGCATTGTACTTTTGCTTAGAAATCATTTTCCTGTCAGAATATCCTTCATTAATAGTCACTGAAGGAATCCTACTGTAAACCCTTTGTGGCTGCTTTCGGATTTCTGGAACTGAGTAAGAACCAAAGACAAAGAAAAGAAAATCATTTATTTAGCAGAGATTTAAGGTGGAGGGTCTTGTGCTCAAAAAGTGCCCTTGACGAAGGAGAATCGCTGAGATAGTATAGAGCAGAATGAATGACAGTTAGTTATTAAATATAAAAAGCATACAGATATTCAGAATACTGTGATATATACAATCATATTACCATGCAGGAAAAACAAAACAAATCATTGGGGTGGGGGATATGTTTATTTGCTTTTTAAAAAGCTAGACAGCCAGATGAAGCAGAAAATTGTTTGGTGCACTGGATTTGTGGACTGCTTTAGTCTTCTGCATCAATGGAGGGAAAAAAAGAGATTTTTTTTAAATAAATATGAAACTTGAGAATATTACAAATACACT
Organism: Larus michahellis; assembly: GCF_964199755.1. Taxonomy (NCBI): domain Eukaryota; kingdom Metazoa; phylum Chordata; class Aves; order Charadriiformes; family Laridae; genus Larus; species Larus michahellis. The sequence goes on from NC_133896.1 coordinate 131,891,940, forward strand.
GTTAAGAAGTGGTTTTTGTTTTTGGTTTTTTTTTTTAAGAAAAAAAAAGAGGCCAAAAAACACATGCCAAGGACAGGTCCTGAGAGGCTTGTAAGGAAACATGAAACACTAGCTACATAGCAAATAAAAAACTTCTCTACATATTTTTAGTAGCGTGCTTTCATCTTCTTCTAATAATACAATCTTTACTCTGGCTTTGTCAGAGACACTATGGCTTATAAATATTCATCGTTTTAAAGAAATTACGTAGATTTTGTTTTAAAGTCAATATTGAGTTTGTTAATGAAAATGACTCAGTTAATTAACTAAATGGCATCCTAAACTGAACTTATATGAAACTCTTTCTTACACTGATTGTTTTTCATGAAGAAATGATGCATAAAAATTAACTTCTCCCCCTTCCATTTTAAATCATTTTTTGTACATGCTCTAGATGGTGATTTGAAGCAGATAAAACTTTCTGAACAGTGGCTGTAAGAACTGCTGTTTTACGTAATCATCTTACTAGCGTGATTTATCAATAAGTCTGGATTGAAGCTTGCATTTTTTATGACTGCAGTTACTTCTTTATTACCCAAGTCCTGTCTTGGACAATTTAACAACCTGCTTTCAGTACAGTTATGCTGTGGGCTGATTGCAGTGTAGCCACCTGTCTCCTTTTTTCCTAGTATTTGTATTTTTGCAGAAATTGAATAGTAAAGTAGAAGCTGCTGCTTGTTTTACTAAATAGTAAGGAAAGCAAATCATACAGGAAGCTATACATTCTTCATTTTTCTGTATGCAAACAACTGTGAATTTTTTTCAAACCTGACATTATCAGTTATCCTATATTAGAAGCCCACTTTCATAAAGGTCTTTTGTATGTCAGAGGGACCCTCCCAAGCCAGGAATATAAGAAAAACATTTTTAACAGTCTTCAGATACCCCAGAACATACTTTTGCCTCCTATTCATTGCAGTTTATTATAATTTATCATATTATGCATATCAAGAAAGCTAAATTTTAATCCACTGTCAGATTCATCAAAACAAGATCCTTTTATAAGTGCTGCTCTATTATTGAGAGGTTTGTGGAGCAGCTAGCAAGGGAAAGGAGCGCCTCATCCAATATTGGGGAAAACCCCTCATATTTCCACTGCTGTTAAATTGATGGAACTTGGGATTTCTTTTCTCTCCACTCACCATTAGGAAAATTGTCCATATTCTTTTTTGACAAATGACATGTTGGGGAGATGCATCTCCTCATCTATATTCCTAAGCAGATGAGTAATAACTGTGTTATCTTCTCTTTCGTCATTTCAGGTAAATAGGAACTGACCTTGACATTGACTTGTGAGAGAGAAGGAAAATATTGAAAATCAGGCAATGGTCACTTGAAATATAATGTATGCAAGTCATTTCAGTGTCTTTCCTTACTTTTATCAGGTGGCAGCTGCTGATAATGATAGTGATGCTTTACTAGTAATATAATTTATCGAGTTCATTCATTTGCAATAACATTTGTGACCTCTGCAAAACTATTCCCCATTGTTCGTTCTCTCTTACTTACTGTCTCTACCTAATTAGTTTCAACATTTTCATTTTGAGCATTGTTCCTGAGTTAAGGAATTGAACTGTAACTCTGCAACTATTATTTTAATTGATACTGCTTTAATTGAATCTCCTTTCTGGACATTCATAAGGAATTAAACAGAACAGGGGCACAGAATATGATTTTACATCAGGTGACATACTTTATACAACTTCTTCCTCCCTTTATACTTATTATTATCATATGAATTGGTATTTCTTTCCATCTGCTCAGCTCTAATTCATCCCATAGTGCATACGCACAACTATGTGTATAGAGTGAAAAATAACTATCTAAAGCTAAAGTAGGAAATAGCAGTGGAGAACTAGAGCATGTGAAATGATCAAGGAGATCTATACTGCGAAGCTGAGCATATGTGTCATTGTGCACCAAAGTAATCAAATTTGGGGGGGGGGGTGTGGAAAGAACGTAACAGTGTATCATTTAGGCTTCTTGTGAAGGAAGATCATCCAAGAAATGAGGTTCAGATGAAATAGAAACAAGCGATGCAAGCAATTTAAGAATTCATAAGAAGAAGAAATGAAAATACTTAGATAAAGATCTAGGCTTTGAAAATACGCAGTTATTCAGTTTTCACAGAGTATTCTTATGTTTTGAGAGATATTGTTATAATTTCTATGCTGGTAATTTATTTGTGGGGGGTATAGTATTTTAATGAAAAGAGCAAAAATTGGAATATGTGAAATTAAATAATTAGGAAATTGTATGATAGTTTAGAACAAAATTAAGTATTATGAAGACCAGCGTCAGTTTGTAAAATTAGTCTCTTCTACTGTTTCCCAATTTTGAGCTTAAATCCTTTCTATTATTCTGTTACGATGCTTCCAATTAATCTAACTTAATTAACACTTGAACTAAAGTACAAAATTTTAGATGCATCACATGCTTTGAGATTGATGTTTTGACATATATCTTTGAAATTATATAGTCCTTTGATGTTGAAATCAGAATTTTTTCTTTGAAGGAATAATCCATACTTTTGTTGTCCTTTGCACTTGCAAATTTTTTTTTTTTTTTTGGTTGCAAACCAAGGTATGCTTTCCATGTTGATCAGCTGCCAAATAAGGCAAAGTTGGAAATATTTAATTTGTATGCAAAGGGCTAAGTTAGATTTTTAGAAAGATGTTCCAATTGAAGTTGTCCTTTCTTCAAGGTTGTGTTTTTTTTTTTTTTTTTTTTTGCACCCTGTCTTCCTTGCCAGCCCATAACGCTATTTAATCAGACCTGTGTTCGGTCTTAGGCAGATTTGGGGAAAAGCATCTCACATGTTTGCCCTGGTTTTACTTTTCTGCAGGAGTTGCCTTATGGCCACTGTTCCTATTGGTCTTCCCCCTTAGAAAAGGTCATCAGCCCTCCTCTGATAAAACCTAACAGTCTTTCTTAAATAGGAGGGAAAGAGGTAAAATACTGAAGGGGATGAAACTGAATAGACACCGGATGGTTACCCTGGGACAACAAATTAATAAAAGCAGGATGGGGGAGGAAGAAGTCCAAAAGCGAAAATGTAGAAAACAGAATTGGAGTAGGACACCAGTCTTTGCTCACTCATCCCTGGAGACATCCAAGAACTTGTAGAGGGAACCGAGAGACGGCAGGGCAGTGAGATGGCTGTAGGTCTCACCAGCACCAGAATCTCACCTCAGGGGTAAACTCCTGGAGCTGTGAATAACAAGCTTGAAAGACTTGTAGGGAAGATTCTGGAGGGCCACATCCCCACGTGTCCTCCTCTGCCACAGAAAGGGCATAAATCTGGACACCCAGTCATCACGTCCATGTCCATTACTCCATAGAGATTTTCCCAAATTATGCTTCTGGTGAGCTGCAGAATTAGCTCGGGAAACAAGGTGTCCCCCAAGAGACAGTTTGCAGCAGTACCTTGGCTTGATAGGCGGACTTGTAATTACCTTAAACTCATCAGGGTCTAATTTGATTAGCCAGCTTGAGAGTTTGATGCCAGAGCTTAAAGAAAAAAAAAAAAGGCAAACAAATGAAATCCCTGAGATTCAGAATCTAAGAATCTGATTCCTAAACAGTGGCATGTAACACGTTACCTAGATCTTACAAGGTATTGCCTTGTTAAACGCTCATCAGTGCTTGTCTGTAAACCTAACCTGAGTTTGAGGAGACTCCTTTGTTTATTTACTGTTGCTGATTTGATCTCTGTGGTAAAAGTAGATGACATTAAATTTCTGTATATAATGAAATGACTCTTATTGATCTGTATTTCTTTTTTTGTTTTAATATTACTAATATTATAATCCTGTGTTTGTGCTATAATTTTAGCACGGGAGCCAACTTGTAAGAAGAGGCTGCATTTACTTATGTCACAGTTTACCTCTGACTACAGGAGGGATTTATTTTGCTTTCTTTCCTTGTCTGATTATTTTTGAAAACAGTAGGTTAAAGCACAGTCTGTCACCAAAACCTAATCTTACATCTGCTGCTTTTCTGGATTGAATATACCTTAGTAAATAATTGGTTACTTCCCCCCACCTCCCTGAAAACTCTACAAATTTTTCTTTCTCTGTCTTGAGAGAGACCCAATATGCTTCATTAATGTTGATTGGAAGCAGATTAATTTAAATTTCAGATATTCAGAAATCAGCTTGGATTTTTATCTGCCTATGACTACCTATTTACTTTCAGTAGTATTTCTGTGGAACTTGTTTACATTAATATTAAAGCTACTAAACGTTGGAGATTAACATTCAAAGTTATACGAAAGATGAAACTAATCTTGTGTGAAATTAGGCCAAGGTCTGCACAGATATTGAGTTAACACATCAGGGAAATGAATGCATTTTTAATTGTTTTCTTTCATATCTGGGGCCATTCTGGAAAAGCAGAGTTTTTATTAGATTTAACAAAATTAGGAAGATAGAAAAAGTAATTTGACTCACAGGTCAGTTTTTATTAAATAGGCTATTATGGGGTGGCTATAGCGAACAATGGAGATAATTTAATATATGGCAAATCAACTTCTTGAATTACAAATATCACTTAAGTATGGTCTAATAAATCATATGCAGAGTATATGTAGAGGGGTTATTTTAGTACCAACAAATCAGTATTTTCAAACCAAATTTGCAAAGAAATGTACATGTCCTGAGACAGTTTAGTTCTTCCCATTCGTTAACCTGGTGGTTGTTTGGTTTTATTTGTTTGGTGTTTTTTAGTGGTGGTTTGGGGTTTTTTGTTTGGTTGGGGTTTTTTTAACCTTCATTGCTTTGTTGTCTCTGGTGGGTTTAGATTTATTCTGTAAAATACCATCATTAGAGATTAGAAATTAGTAATACACTCTGTAGCCAGGCATTATGATAGTAATGCTTCCATCAGTGCTGTTTAGCTTTACAGGAAAATTATATTTTATTTTTTTGTATCAGAAGCATCATGTTTTGCTATTTTTAAGAGGGTTGCTTTAGTAAAAACATGTGCTTAAAAGCAACAGACACTGGTAAACCTCATTTTTCTTGAGATGGAAAAATAACCATACTTCTTGGCCGATTTTAATGATTAACTGCCATTGTTTCTTATCTCTGCCCAGGCCCTGCATTTCCTGTCGTGAACTATTTTTTTTAAAGTACAGATGGTTTCTCCCCTAGTATATGTTTGCAATGTTGCCCATTATGAATATAGTGACACCTCACCTCTCTAGCTATAGAAAACAATCTGTGAAGGACAGCATGGAGCTCTGTGTTGGCTTATTTATTTCCAACCTGTTCCTATATTTACTCCAAGTGCTTGAGTGCTGTTGGATTTGAACTATGCCATTCAGTGATTCTTAATTTCTAATATTGTTGGCACAGAAGAATATGCTTCGTTAAAAATCGGATGGCTTTGCATGCAAGTCAGAGAACCAAGTGGCCTGATCAGTATTGATGATATATTTATTATGTTTCTTCACTGTGTGCATCTGCTCATGTATATTTGGACTGAATTCGCAAGTCTGAACACCTTGTAAGAAAACATATGCTTATAAATATTTAGATTCAAGAGGTCAAGAAAGGTTAGATATCATTCAAATGATCAATTCCATATTTTCACTATTGCTTTTCCTGATTAAAAATTGACCTCAGTGTCATATACTGAGATAACACATTTTTTTTATGTACTATGAGTAGAATAGTGGAATAATCCCAAAAATGGGAACCTGATGCTGGGGTCTGGGTTTTTGTTGTTTTGTTTTTTGTTTTTTTTTGTGGGGAGGTGCGGGGTTAAGGGGTGGGGGTGAGGGGTTGGGGTTTTTTTGTTTGTCTTCTGTTGTTTTGGGTTTGGTTTCGGTTTTTTGTTGGTTTTTTGGTTTTTTTTTTAGGAAAGAGTGTATATTGAGTGACTTGCAAGATGCCTACCATAATAATTTGAGTGGTGGGTCTACTCTTTCCTTCCCTTCTTCCTACCAGTGTATAAAACTTGTATTTTAACATTTTATGTAAGTGTATGTGTGCAGTGTTAAATTGCTTTATGTTACTTTTTTCCACCAAAAAAATGGCATGTGGTATTTTTTTCAGGTTTCCAAAGATCTCCCGGAGAAACAAAAAGAAATTGAGATTCTACTAAAGGATTTCATCGAACTCGATCAACAACTAAATCAGGTGATATTGTGGGTAACGCCTGTCAAGAAACAGCTGGAACTTTATAACAAAGTGGGTCAGCCAGGAGCTTTTGATATTAAGGTAAGTTTTCTTCCTTTTTAAAAAATAATCAGGACATTTAGTGGTCAAAAAGTCAGTTGCAGCGTTAGCTGTATAGTTTGTATTAACAATACAGCTTTGAGAAAGAAGTCAGCAATAGTCCCCAGAAGTTCGAAGTTTTATGAATTAAGGAAAACTTTTATTCTTTTCCATTAAATCTTTTCTAGCGATAAAGCAGTTTAGAACCAATGGTTCCAAGGTGAAATATAAATTTAATCCATTATTTTTGCCATATCATATACATGAAACAAGAGCCCCAGAAGTTGATATATCAAACTTTGATGCAAAGAGAACTAAAATTCAGAACATCAGTGTTGGACCATTTAAGCTATTTAAGTTTATATGACTACATGAAAACCAGAAGCGTTAGGGCCATATTGTGATTCTCATATTGCAAGGAAAGATATCTAATTGCGCAGGTAGCATTCCAGTAATCTGATTGTCTAGTAGTTGTGAGCAAAATATTTGCAATCTGATCCTTGATATGTATTTAGGTATTTAAAAAAAAAAAAGAAAAAAAAGCCCGATTATGTGAGGCCTGAGAAATTAAGGGTGAAAAATACAGGTTAGAATCAACTAGCCTGACAGGTGTATACTTGGACCTTTTGGCTTTGCGTTCTGTCTATGCATATATGAGTTTATCTTCACATAAACTGGGGGAATATTTAAAATAAAATAGCTTATTGAAATCCATGAAATTTCTTTGTTTTTTAGTAGCTGAACATCTTGTTCACCTAGATAAAGATTAAACAGGTGACATTGAGTTTTGTATTGATTTTGATGATGCAATTTTCAGCGAAAAAAGAAAAAACTGTAAATATTTAAAACTTTTCTTGCCTTGCATGAAGTGGAATAATAGCTGCTTCTGAAGATGTGTGGTTTTGCTGAGCATGTTTATTAAATTCATTTTAACTTAGTTTCTTTTCAGGAACCATTTTAATGCGAAAATAATTTTTATGTCATACAATCACATTATATAAAACAGTGAATCTCAAGTGCTGTCGCAGTTTTGTAATTGACAGAATGAGTTCAGCCATGACATTCATTCTCTTTTTAAAAGATAAAATTAGTAAAGCTCTTTGCAAATATCTGTATATATAATCAATGAGTGATGGAATTCTGCTTTCAAGAAAATTATCTATCCTTATGTCCTGTATTTTTACAAAAATTCATCCATTTTTTTTCTTTTATTTTTCCATTCTGTTTCCTTTATTTCGAGAATGTTTCCGTCATCAAAGTTTATATAAAAAAAAGCAGGGCTAAATTGCTGGAAATTATGAATATTGCTTTTCATACTGCTTGTGAAAGCAATGTTCTGCTTGGTTCTTTCAGCACTCTTACGGTGATGTGACAGGAATATTTCTGAAAAACTGTTGAAAGAATAGAAAAATTCTGTAGTCCTTGAAGTGGTGGGATGAAATCATGTTTGTCTAGCGAGGTGGGGTAACAGTGAAGAGCTCCAAAGAAAGGCAAATAAGCTTTCTCTCTGTGAAGGACCCTACTGCATTTCTTTTATGGATAAATGTAGATCACTCACATTTAAAGCTTGACCAGTTTTGTTTTGTAGGTGAAACAGCTAGTTGTTTATACTGTTGTAAGGGCTGTAAGCATATGAAGCGTGATAGCTTTCATCTCCATGTTATCTATCTGGATTGCCTTTAAAAGATGTATTTTTACATCTTTTATGTTGCTTAACCTTAAAATGTTGCTGACTGATGGTTTACCTGGACTGTAATTTTCTTCAAGGAGATAATCTCTTACATTAAAGAGTCTATATTAAATACCTCTGAATGCAAATGTGATTCTTATAACTTTTTTAGAGGTTAAAAATAAGCATAGTAAAAGTTTTGAGACTGTTAATCATGACGAGACATACAGCAAAAACGAGCAGATATAATTCAAGCATGTGCCTGCACATGCTCTCAAATCATTGTTGGCATGATTATATTTATGTGTATTTTTAAATTGCTATCTTGTATAGTTAATACTACCTTCAAAAAAGGAAGGACAGTTGCATGATTACCTATGGAAAGGATGTATTCAGCAAAGTCTTTTGCTCTGGTGTTCCCAAATGCTGTATGAATATTCAGCATTTGTTCTTTCACCATTTTAATTCCTTCAACAATATCCAGAGAACTGTGAAGTATCTTCTACAGGATTTAATAACTCCTTTTTTCAGAAAACAAGATAGTTGCATCCGAACTGCCTGTTGCTGCATCTGTGGCTCATGCTAAGCCCTGACTGTGCGTGGGCACTGTCTCAGACAGCACAGTCTGGCCCATTGCCAGAAGCAACCCTCCCAATTTCATGGTGTGGGAAGTCATGCTGCAGAGCTTGAGTGTGTGCCCTCTGCATGACTGTTTAGTTCATTACTCCTGGCATCACATGAAAATTCAGGGAAGGAGGCAAACTAGTTATATGAAATGGAGAGGTTCAGCGTCCCTGGCATTGTTAATTTTCTGTGCCATTTGACTTAGTCATGCAGTCCCCTTCTGCTCTATGGTTCCGTATGATCTTGGCCCAGAGTGCTGACTGTGTGCTTCCACGTAACATGAGATTATGGACGTGATAGCGCTCACTCTTGGGGCAGTAGGACCACTAATAATGTTAAAATCGTTCATTTAGCAGTTTTTTGGTTCCGTGAGAGTGGTCTCTTATGCCTGTGCCCTTGCACATATCCTTGCAGTGCTGAATCCAGACTGGTACCACCATTGACTGTGATTGTGTCCAACCAATGCTTTGTAGCCTACCGACATCCTGGATTTCAAGATCCCAAGTGGTGTGTTGCCTTTGCATTAGCACAGGATGACATAGTGCGTGTTCTTGACAAACATGATATAATCACTTATTTAAGAAAAGGCGCTCTGTCTGTTTCCTCACAATTACTAACCTTTTATTAGAGAGGCGTTTGCAGGTGAATAATTACATAGCATCATATCAGTCTCCTCCACTCCAGCCCTACAAAATGCTTCCAGGTCTTAATACCAGTTGTTTCCTAGACTTGTAACCAGAGTTTAGTACAAAAGTAGATAGTGGAACAGGCTTCTTTCCTTTAGGAAACAGGAGATGAGAAGATGCAGACATAAAGAGATGGGACAAGTCCAGCATGTTCCTTGGTCACCCTTGTGGAATAGGACCTTGTGGTGATGCAGGAACACGCTGGGGCATCTAGTAGTCCTACGATCTCTGGAATGCTTTGTGTCAATTGAGGCTTTGTGCAACATCTTAGCTTCTAAATTATATACATATTTCAGTTTAAAAAGCAGCAAAAATGTTAAGAAAAATGTAAACACTTTGAAATTGTTGAAGGAAAATGTTTTAAAGTTATTCAGTCCCAATAAATACATTGTAATTTACAACAGCATTTACCATAAAATACATTCCCTGCTGAATTGAAAATTATATTTTCTTTCCCCATATTCTGCTATCATAGCTCTATGCTTGCTTTAAAGAATTACAGCATGGCTCAGGAAACCTTATATCTGTGTAGATCCTGATCCAAACAGCACTAGTTCCACTTCTGCCTTGTTTGTTGGGCCCTCTGAGGGTAGCCTTGCTTCTTTCAAGTCTGTGGCAGTTTCAAAGTATTTGGAGATATATTTCCCATGGTATTTTAGCAGTTCTTTGGGCTAGAAATGTATGAGGACTGGGGTATCCATTGAACAGCAGCAGATAGAAGACTAAAAGCAAAGCAAGCTGAGGTGCGGACATGCATAAACTTCTAATAGGGTAGTCTCCACTTTCCTCTTTAACCTGGACATCATTGACAAACATTCTGCCAGGTATTCTTTTTGTCATAAATATTAATTTAAACATGAGCCCCTAAAACAAGCCCTCATATACTGTTGGAAGATTAAAATTTTATATGAACGACCTGTTATACAAAAACAGTTCTAGCTATCCCACGATATATGGCAATCCTGCAGATGACTTTGAATGTGCAACTGTTTGTTGTCTATCAGAAATGTGCATAGAATTAGTATAGTTGGGTCAATAGAAGGTCAGAAGATACTGCTCTGGTCATCCAGTCAGACCTGCTCTATAAAGTAATCCTTTCAGTTTTCTGAATTGTTTCCTGCTTGAACTGCAGCACACCTTTCTCAAAAACAAACAAACCAAAACAGGACTGTTTTCTAATTTCCAGGTATGGAGAGTCATCCACATCTTGTGGGAAATTACTTAAACAGTTGAGCTAAAAACCTGCACATTTTTTCTCTGCTGAGTTTGTTGAGCTTCATCTTTCTGTCACTGAGAGCTTCAATACTGCATTAATAGACACTAATCGAGTTTTCTCTTAAACTCTGTTTGTTAACCATCAGTCCTGTTGTTCTAATTCGGACAAGAAAGCAAACATAGAGTATCTAATTAGTATTAGTTCAAAAAGCAATTATTGCTGTGGTCGAAGCAATTATTGTTGTGGTCCTGATAATAGTGTGCTTATCTTTAATCACAAGCTTATTTTGGCTAAGTCAGCTAATCAGAGTCTAAGTAGGTGGCAAATGTTGCTATAATGGAAGGCATAGAAGCTTCTGCATTGTCCCCTTAATGGAATATTTAAGGGGATACATGAGCACTATGAAATGTATTTATTCTGATCCAGCCATCCAAATTTAATATACTTAAACGTTTTAGGGATGCTTTATTCTAAACATGTGGATATAGACCTATACTTTACACTTTGAAACAGCTTTGCCTACGGCATCAACAATCTGTGGGGCTCCAAAATTATGGCTAAAGGAAGTTGTGCAAGCACTGACCTGTATTTCCTCCTACTGACTGTTCTGCTGAGATTTGTTTACTTCACCTGCAAAAAAAAGAATAAGAGTAATCCTGGAAGGGAGGGTAACGAGTAAAGCTTTACTAGTTGTTTGGCAGTTTAAGAAAATACCTTCAGAAAGTCTAACCAACTTCTTCTCTTGATTTTTCTCATTTTTCTGTTCCTCTAAGTACGTATTTCCTCTAAATAGTCCTACTTAATCCCAATTCTATGTATGATAGGACCCTCAAATCATCGAGAATTTCGATTAGGTATTCCAGAGCTTTTGCTTACAGAAAAAAACTCAGAACGCTTTAAAGAACTGTTAGATTCAAAAGTCAGAGCTAGAATTATAGGGCTTTCTTAAATATATAAAAATCAAAATGACTGGAAAAGACAAAGCTTTCCCTTCACAACCTACCGCAACTGTGACTAAAATAAAATTAACATTCTGCAATCTGTTACAGTCAGATTTCACTTTTTAAATGTAGCCGATGTAACATTTGTGGATTGCTAAGGCTTAAGAAAAATACTTTAGGCTGGAGTTAAAGGGTTTTTCCAGTCAAAAAAATAACCACTTATATCCAATACGTACGTGTGTGCATACATAGTAAGTAAGCTTTATTGTGTTGTGACATAGTCAACAAGAAATCATTATCTAAAATAATTTTTAGAAACCTAAATATGTAAAGAATGGAAAGTATATTGTCTAGTAAGGGAGAGATAAGGAAAGCTTACAAATAGGCCAGTGCTAATATGGTTTTAGCTGCTATTATTAGGGATTATTTGGTTGGCATTTAGTGTTTGAAATCTATGGGTCAGTATTTTTGTAAAAGTCAATTTATATTTTTAAGCATTACTGAAAAATCTAACTTTACAGATTTCTTCAGTCCTGCTCAATTGGTGTAATAAAGCATGCTGATTCTTTTTTTCTCTTTTCTGTCCAGAAGTGCAGTCCAGAGAAAACTCTCTCAGTTAACCAAGAAAACAAGTAGCTAGTACTTTTGATAGCTTATATTACTAATAGCAATATTCAGTTAATGACATTTTCAAGTATGTAATCATCTGTAGAAAACATTCTAAATTTCTGAGACACAGTGGAATTTTATTTAGTGAATCCCTACTTCAAAGACAAAATTTTGAAAGAGGAGAAATGCTGCAGAATTAAGTGAACAGGAACTTTTTAGTGGATAAAACAATCCCTGGAAAATATTCAAATCTTGCCAGCAATTTATGTCCTTTAATTCCAAGATTTGACTATGGGTGGTCGAGAAAACAGAATATGAGAAAAATAGAGTCAACTTTCTGAACTTAATAAATATGGTGGTACTTTTAGGGTTTTTTAATCAGGTACCATTGCTAAGATTAAGCTTAGTTAATATGCAATTTTTACAGAATTTAAATAAATAAAAAACCCATAACCATAATTTTACAAAGAAACAGTGATATCTGTGGTATAGAATCTATCTTTGGCATAGGATCAATGATCATTTTAATTATGGGTTTTCTAGTTGTCTTTAGAGAAAACAAATAGTACCAAATTAGGTTTACATTGTTTATGCTTCATATATGATGAGCTACCCTTACTCAGACTCCATGTAAATAAGTTAATAGCACTGTGTACAATAAATATCAGTCTACTGAAATACTTTTCAAAGATTATTTAACTCAGTAGCCTTGTTCATAATTGAAAATACCACTAACTCATTATATATTACCACTAACTCACTGTAGGTTATAATATACAAAATTGTGTCAGTTTTCACACATCCTGTGTAGTGCCAAACTGATGTCAGAAAGAAAGATGTAGAAAAGAAAAAGGAAAAAGCTATGGGTTTGTAGATTTATTTATTGTTACTGCCTATATATTTCATTACAAGAATTTTTATCTTTTAGTCCTTGTTTCTTTTTCTTATGCATAAATTCCACATAAGCAGTCTCTTTCCTAAGCATTTGCTTACAGGTAGTCCTTGAAATAGGAAAAATTTGTTGAATAACAAAATATAATCAGTATTCATAGGAACATTTTGAGTCTATGGTCAAAAGCAGTAGTGTAATATGTTGTGACCGTTGGGCTCTGCTTGTTTAACTACCATTAAGGTATCTGTAGGTATGTAATTGGAGTGTGGTTTTGCAGTATGTGACCACGGAGTGAAATCTCTAGCTGTGGTGCGCCAGATCATTGCCACCAGTACATACGGCTTTGAGCAATGGTTCAGAAACCCATATAGATGTAAAAGCAAATTCCGTAAAGGAGAAATGGGCTGGAAAGGTTGCTTATGAATGGAAGCTAAAAATGAAAAGATGTTTACAGCCTAGTAACCTGAAAATACAAATTAGCACTTTTAAAGAAAATTTTAAGTCAATGCACACATTTAACTTCTGTATTTAAACACTCAACAAAGTAATCCTGGAAATAATTTAGTAAGGTGCATGTTAGCTCCGATTCCCTTACAGTAATGTTAGTGTAACAAAAAGTACTTTGATGAGAGAATAATAAAAGTTACCAGCTCATATTGCACAAAAATAATGAGGGAAAACACTGTGTATCCAAACTTTATTTTCTCACTTTCCTATGAAAACTGCTTGAATACTGGATTTTTTAAAAAAATCCCAGGCTATGTCCTCCCAAGTGAATTTTAGGTTTCATTATGTGAACTGTATTTAAGTAAATTTTTAAAGGAAGTGCTAAAATGCATAACTTGCAGTATTTTGAAAAACAAACTCAAAAATCCCAACGTATTTTAAACTTTTACTTAAATGTTTTTCCAAAGAGCAAATATAGGTAATTTCTCTGGTGTTATCTGTTCATCCAAGGAATTAATAAGGAGTTAAAACCAGCATTTGTATAACTTGAACTCAATGTTGGGCAGAAGGCTGGCATTTCATTTCCAATCACTGTCTTTTTGAATTTGCCTGATTTTCCATTGAGTGCATGTAGATATTATTCTGAGATTTTTTTATCTTTTCTGCATAATCCTATGAAAACAAAGTCTCTTTACCAGAGGTGAGGAGCTAAAGACAGTAGAGAGCTTCAGGCTAAATACCTTTGGTCTGCTCTGGATCTCTGGAAAGTTACAGACTAACTGGCTGTATGTGCAAGACCTAGATAGCAGTTCGCCAGACAGACAGTGAGCGTCTGGTAAAAATCCTTTTTGATGGTATCTCTTTGTCTGAATTTCACTCCCTGAATTTTTCATCAGAGAGAGGTATTCTGCACTGTGGCTAACACTATCTGTTCGGTTCTTGTTCCATGGCTAAAGTGTTGTTAAATTCTGCATTTTAAGTGCTGTTTCACTTTCTGACTTTATCTATTATATTCTTAAAATTTGCACTTAGTTTTTTATTGTAGAATTAATCTTCTTAAATTAGACAAAGAATCCATTAACTAGTTTGATTCAAAGTGTATGTAAATCAGCACCCTCTGCCTTTTTTCTTTTCTTTTTTTTTTTTTTTTAAACAATGACAATAACTTTAAAAGGTGTGTAGAAAAATACTTATTAGTAAGTGAAAGTACAGATTTTCACCCAACCGCATTCCATATTCCTCTGTATTGTTCTGGTTGAACATGCTGCACAGCATAAAGAATGGATACATTGAGCTAACAGTGCTTTGTTTTTTTCTTTTGCATCTCTGGAATTTATTTAAATAATATGCATATGACCACTGTATAAATATATGTGGGGTTTATTTGAATTTAATAGTTTACTTCCACAAATTCTTTGCCATTGCAATGATTTACTCTTAGGGATCAAATGGCCTGGGATGCCGACTTGGACTCCCATTCCCCTGCTGTTAAAGGAGGAACTGGAGATGCTCTGTTCCAACCTGAACAGACAACCCTATCCTACATGTTCTTTAACTGGCTGCTCATGGTGCTCCTTACCTTTTCAGGAGAGCTCAGGATGTGCAGGATGGAAGGAATTAGGAGAGAGGGCACAGGGAAGAGGAGAGAGGTAGCAGTGTCTGCTTCTCCACCTCCTACCTCCTAAAAAGCCTTAGGAGCCGGCACACCTCCTCCAGCCACAGGAGGAGGTTAAGGCTGCACTTCCTGGGAATTCCTCCAGGTCTTTGACCTAATATTTCCATTTCCCATGGAAAACAGTATTCCAGGGAGATTCTGACAGATGTAGGTGACTACAGATGATGAGGACAGAGATGGGATGAACAGAAATGCGAGTCCCTGTGTTTTAAGGAATGGATGGAGAAATGACGCTCTGGATAGGGAATGAGTTGACAAAATGCAGAAATTCCTGTTCCCACTTCTAGCTCACTGAAATCCTGATGACCCTTGCAAATCTTCTCCACACAGTATTAAAAACCATTTTATGCTTTACAGCCACCTTGCCTGCCAGTCCTCTTGCAGTCTCTCTGCTCCTTTCTCCCTGCTTGCTCAGTTTCCCTTCACTCCCTTCTTACCTTCTGGGTCATCACTGACCACTCCTGTACACCTCTATACTTGAGTCCTCTTTTCCAAGGTTTACACAACCTTGATTTTTGTCTATACTGCTGAAGAAGTTTCAAACTGTCACTGGGTGTAGTATTTATACCTGTTTAGCACCATAGTGCTCACTGGCCATATATTTAAAATAACCTATTTATTTTGTTCGGTTTTGGCAGATAAAAATAGGCCATCCTTAAAAAATTAAATAACTTTATTCTTAAAAATAACTTGCATTTGGATTTTGTCCTTGATAAGCTTTGAATGACAATAGGAAAGCTGTCAACTCTTGTCAATCACTTCATTATATACTCGACAGCCTCCAGATAGAACATAAGAGAGGAGCATGACTGAGGAGTAGCAAACCTAATTGTAGACAAATAAAAGAAAATTCACCCACACAAGAGAATGAAAGGGCTGACTGGACATTGCTGTATTTTTCCTTCCATCAGCCTTCATTTGTCAGTGTCTGCTTGATAAGCTAGGCCAGATAAGTCAGGTTTTAACTCTTTATTGATTGTTTTACCTTTTCATTTTACTAACATTCTTTTATTAAATGAGTAGTTTTTATGTGCAATAAGAGATAGTATGGTTCGTCCACATGAGCACATACGGAATATGTACCCCAGAGATTTAACTCACTGTATTCTGACATCTGCATCTGATTTGGCAAAAGGTTGAACTGTGAAAACTTCTGATGATGAAATATTGTTTGATTATTTAAACTACATCTATTTTCAATGCATTATTAAAATCTGCAGTAAATGTCAATTTAATCAACTCATAGAACATAGAGCTTGATATTCTGTGCATAAATCAATTACTGCTCTTTCAAGAAATCTTTTTATGGGACTTTGAGGAGCAACCTGCTCAATGTTTTCTTTGTGATCTTTGAGCACTTAGATTTTAAACAGTCTGTATCCAAACCTCTGCTAAAAAAAAAATCTATTCCAAGTGCAAGAATATTACACAATATTAGCTGCAAATGCATTGTGAAAATGTGGCAAAGCTTTCTCAATGAGTAATCCTTGTAAATTGTTTAATTTGTAATAGACTTTGCAGCCTTAAGAATGGATTGCAAACCATCTCTGTGTCTCAGGAAAGGAAAGATGTTTTGAAAGGTGATCAAGTATTTGATGCGTAGTAGTATTTTTCTAGGAAATAATGGAGGATGACTAGTAAATCAAGATGTGGTTTTGTTCTTGAAAGGACAAGCTTTTTAGAAGTGTGGGTGAGTTGCTTGGAAGTTTGTGAGCTTGTACCTCAGCTTTGTCTTTTGGCTTCCTTCTTATGCTATTAATAACAGCTCAGAGTTCAGAGTCCAAGAGAAAAGTGTGCATAATATAGATGAGCAAATAAATATAGGAGGAAACTTACAGAAATGACAGCGCAGTTTACCAAGGCTCTAGTGAAGTCAATACCAAAACTGTAGCTTGCTTCAGTGCAGTTAGGTTTTCACAGATAGCATTATTTCCTTTCCTATTCAGAAAATAGCTTTCTAACATTCTCGCCATCTGAGCGCCACCACCCAGAGTATGGATATAACTTAGCCATTCACAGTTGCAAACCTGGAAATGAGCAAACTGCATATTTTCCAAACCATAAGAATGTAAATTCCATTTATTGACATCTACCCTGGCTTCTGCTGCTGAAACAACATACTGGAGCAGTCTTTACCATTCTTTCCAGTAATATATGTGCCACTGTAACTATTGGAAGACAAACTGCAGAAATATATCCTCATGAATATTCCTTTTAAATGATGTATTAAAGACTAATACCAGAAGATGGGCATATCTAAGAACATGTTACAAGCAACAAAACAATGTTAGAGCAGTAACAGATTTTGATTTTTTTCTAATTTCCTTTTGTAGCCAGAAACTCCTCTGAAAATAATTCTTTATTTATTAAAATTGAAAGGAGGATGAAAATTTGCATATAAGCCCAGACATAAGGGAGAGAGAGGAAGAAGCAACCAAGAATTAGATGGCAAAGGAAAAAAAAGCCTCCCTCCCATGTTAAATGATTTTGAATTTGGTTTATTAACTGTCATTATTTGTGTAATGAGAGATAAGAAGTTCTGATTTCTTTCCTTTCTGTTTACAATTAAAATAAACATTTTTTTATGACTCAATACTTCTATAATTATCACCAAATTTCAATTGCTAGCCAAGATGTTTATGGTGGTAATCCATATCTGCTACTGTGTCAACCTAAGTAACTTTTCTTCCTCTTAAGCTGCCATCCTTCAGCATATAGAAGAGCACATAATTCAGAGATCTTTTAAAATCATTGGGACTTCCCTTACTTTTTCACAAGAATTTCTCATTATGTTTTTCTGCCAAATTTCCTCCTCCTGTGTCAGTTCTCCTGGGTTTGTTATTATCTCTTTTATATTATGCACTGGAACTAAGACAGGATCTGCAGTCTAGGAGCAGCTGTTTCATCCAGTGTCCTGTCCAGCCTCAAAATAAAATATTCTGAATCACATCCAATCTTAAAGAATTCTTCTTACTGGGCCTTTTCACAGTCCAACTTGGTGATTAACTGTGCTTTATCGGTATATGACCACCATAGCCAAATTCTTTTCATATGCCATATCTGCAGGTCATGTCTTTACAGCTAATAATTTCATCTATCTTCAGTACCTCCAGGAAATTTCCTTTTCAGGACAGACAGCTGCAATGGATAGATACTGATTTCTCTGTGTGGGGAAAAGATTACTGTATTTCATCTCCTCTAGATGTAAAAAGAAGGAACCTCACAAATTTCTGATAGCCAACAGGAAAATGTGCTTTGGAAAAAACATCCTTTCACTCTGCAAAGTGGTGACGATTACTATTTCAGGCACTCTGTTTGCATGGCTCAAGTTTTTGCAACCTTCTCGGTTCTACTTCATTACGGAGGATTGATTTCCTTTTTTCTTTTTTATTATTTTTTTTTTCTCCTTCCCTCTTCCGGTACAAGGAATAGGAGATATTGCAGGGAGCGGAATGATGAAAAACACTGCCAAGTCTTAATAGACACAGTGTCTGCATGTTTTACAAACTGCACAAAGGTTGCAGTCGTAAGTTTAGAAAGTAGTTATAAACTCTAAAATTGAATTGCTGCACTTCTAGAAGGAAGAGGTCCTTCCTGTAGTGCTCTTTTCCCTGAAATAATTGTTTCTCCTCTAAAGTGTCTTGAAAATTGTTCACATAGGTCAAGAACTATAGTTATATCAATTTTCCAGTCTCTCATTAAAATCAGATGACTGTCTTTTGCACACTTTACTTTAAAAAGCTGGATGAATCTCACAAAATTCTTTTCCCCATTAAGATAGCTTCTAACACTGCCTTGAGATTATATTTTGGGTCTCACACATTTAAAAGAAGAGTGATTTAAGGTAATGGAGGAAACAATGGTTATTTTATTTACTCATTTAAGTGGCATTTTTAGAGGCAGGTGCATAAAATTGTTTGTCCAATAGTTACAGAATATTTTTAGCGATGAAACAGTTTTACACTAAGCTTCTACTTAGGCCACTAATGGAATGCTCTTTAATGTAATTTTTTATTTTTTTTTTCATAAAACCCTGAGACAGGAAGGAGAAGCTAAATTGTATAACTTAGATTCACAGAGCATTTTCTTTCTATATAGAGATAAGTAAAATATTCAGGAAGTTATCAAACCTTTTCATCTGTTACATAGAAAAGAACAGAGGTACAAGCTTGTCTCTCCTTGAATTTTATCAGGATTGATTGATTAAAGTCTTTATTCAGGAAGCTTAAATACTGGCAACTGCAGTTCGCCCCTCCTTCCCGCTCCCACCCCCCACCCCAGTGGATTAGGTGCCACCTCACCATGGCCACAGAACTGTTAATAGCATGTCTTGGATGTATTCTAATAATATTGTATATATATATCTAAAGTGAATACCAAGAATACCATTGACTGTTCTGTCTGACCAGTCATCATGATCTGATACGCGTTGTGTTGTAGCTGAACTTTGATGTGCTTTAATTAAATCTCTTCTGACCATTCTTTGTCGTGGTTCAGCTTGTTCATCTGCTCCACGAATGGGAATGTGCAAAGCCGAGTCAAAAGAAAAAATGATGTCACTTATTTAGAACAAGAATTCTTGTAGATGGGAATATATTCATGTTTTCTATCCACTTCCCTTTCTTTACTTGTGAGGAAAAAATGAGGCACTCTAAACCTCACCATTTATTTATAGCTTTTTTTTTTTCCCCCCTAAAATACCTGGGAATAATAAGCTGAAAGATAGGTGTGAATATTTCAATGAGCCTTGCTGGAGCTTCTCATGTGCATGAATGAGAAAATCCACCTCAGAGAATTCTGGTTACAAGTTACACTCTTCTTCATCTAAATGACAAGAAAAACAATAACTAAATGTAATTTTATGTTATCAAGTCAAATATATATGGGGATTTATGTCTGATTATTTCAAAAAAGTATTTTTGAAATTAAAAGCCTCTACATTATTTTAGATTTCAGATTTAGTATATGTGCTTGTTAAATCAGTTGCGATCAGTAAAGTGAAGGGAAATTGCTTACTGCTTCTGTTTTCCTGTGAGGAATTCTGTTTCATCTTCATTTAATGTACCATCTTGATAAGAAGAGGTCATGACTTTTAAAACAACTCACTACGTTAATTTCAAAGTTATATTTTTTTATTTATTTGAAGGTTGTAATTAAGTTTCCATTTTTGCATTGCACTTCACCGTGAAGACACAGGTTTAATCACCCTGACCTTCCCCTACTGTCCCTGCAGAAAATGTCCCATGGAGATAATCTCATTGGGAAATTGATCCCAAAAGTTTTACCAGCGTTACCAGAGAAGGTTAATCAGTGCTTGGGATTCTAAATATAGACAAATACACAGTCTGAAATGTTGCAGATACTTTTATAGATCTCTGGTCCTCCTAGTATATGTGCAGCATATGTCAAACAGCCTGTCTGTGTCTGCTAGGATAGTTACATCCCCTGAAATAACATACGCCAAGCCATCAAACTTTCTCTTCCATTGGCATACACACCAGAGGTTTAGTCAATATACTGGTTTCATCTAGGGAGTATGAATTTTCTAAGTTCTAAGCTATATCAACAGACTTTCCTAGTCCAGATGGAGCTGTACACAAGTCCCTGCCACTTTTTTAGCCTGTAAATTTGCTCAGCAGGTTGAACTGACATGTTGTTGGAAATGCAGAAGCCAATGTGGCTTATTCAGCAGTAGGTTTCATCAGTTCGGATGCGGCATTTTAACACCACTGAAAATTCATAGATGATACGTCATGGAAAAAAGGTGGCCTGTTTGATTCTTGCTGTTTATACATGTTTGAGAAACAGCAGCTTCCAATGATGATGTATTTTAATTTGCCATATGTGTGAAAAGTTTAATTAGCATATTCATCACCCAGCCCAGAAGTAGTGTTATGTTATAGTTTCTTTCACAGACAGTTCATAAATCGTGCAATTCCAGTAGTCAGCTCTGTCTGCCAGAGACAGTGCTACATCTGCCCTACAGGCGTCCTCCCACAACAAGCAAAGCGGGTGTAGCAGAGTCATCAATGATCTTCAGTCAGGACTTCTCAAAAGTTATGGCTTTGGTATTCTCTAAAAACTGATGGACATGCGCGTGGACAACTTCTATTAGCTTTAGTAGTAGCCTGGCCTGTGTGATCAAGAGCAGACGTCAGGCCCTGCTCTGGGAGTACGCTGTTCTCCTGGATGCTGCACAGGCTAGATAATAACTGCGGTCTCTTGGTTGCAAGCGAACCATTGGAGGCTGTGTTACGGTCATTACCTTTTTGTTCTCTTTGGGAACTGAGTGATGGAGCAGCATCCTGAAAGTACTCTCTTGCCTGACGACCCATATTAATAGGGTGTCACCTGGCAAATGGATTTGAAATTGATGGAAACTTGCTCACTGGGCAGAATTTGTCAAGGGACTATCCCATCAGGCAGAGAACTGGGCAAAGAGCTCCCTCAAAGTTACTGCAGCAATTTAATTAAAGTCAGGTGTGCACTTACTTAAAATAATTTTGTGATGTTTTTTAGGTGATGTTGGAATTAACGTGCAACAATCTAAAAGGAGTTGCTGGTCTAACAAACAAGATATCTGTTAGTTTCAACAGGGTCCAAATGAATGACAAGATATTGAGAACCTCTGTTTCCTCTGGACTCTTATCTCTATTCTTATTTCCACATAAATCTCAAATGAAGCGTCATGCTATATTGGATAGACTTGCACAATGCATTTCGGTTTAGGTCAAGGCCATTGATTTTGAAAGATCACAAGATTAGTTCATGTAACTCCAGAAAACCGTAGGGCAGAAAGAATTGGTGATTTAACAGCAAAATACATTATGCTTCTGTTACCTGGCTATGGAAAATTATACCTGTATTGTATCCATAAAGAACAAATACCTTTTGAATCCATAAAGAATACCTTTAAAAATGTATGATATGTAGAAATGGGATATCTTAGGTTTTGTGTGTGTTGCATATACTAGCATTAGCGTAAAATAATGACAATGAAAAGGATTGTTAAATGTTTTCATCTTTTCTGAGTCGCACCGTACCACCAGTCATTCATTTTGCCTTTTTTTTTTTCTTTTCATCTGAATTTTAAAAGGGAAATTAGCCTATTTATATTTGTGTGTATATGGTAAATCATGATTCAAATTTCAATGTAGAAGGTAGAGTACAAATAAATACTGAGCAGCCGAACTTTGTTACAGCTACAGGAGTAGTAGTAGCAGCTCCTGTTATGAATACTCCTTTTAATTAGTCTGGAGTGCCTTCCCTAGCCAGGTTCTTCTGGGTATGAATTTTCAGCTCCTGGTGGTGGAACTTGACTGTTACTGTTAGTGGCTGTTACTGTAAACCTAGTCCGATTCAGCTACATGGCAAAGCTTAAGACAGCCTACTGAAAGAGCCTCTGTTTTAGCTCAAGTCTAGAAAATGTGAAGGGAAGCAGTGAAGATGACTTGGGAGGGACCAGTAAGTGCTCAGGTTCACTTCATCCTCCTTACAGCTGCCAGGGCCCTGCAGGGCTGGTGGCTCCCTGTGGGCCGGGTCCATTGGAGGTCTCCCCTTGAGGGCCATTCGGAGCCCAGCCTGGCACTCTGGGCCCCTCCTGCTGCCCAGACAGGAACAAGCAGCCCGGGGGGCACCGGGGCAGCCCCCAGCATTGGGCACCTCCCTGGGGATGGAACACGGGCCCATGGGTGGGCCCAGCTCAGCGGGGCCGATGTCCGGGCAGGGCTGCGGGAAGCTGGAGACTGCCTTGCTGTGGATTTGCTGGGGCGGGGGCTGACGGCCCCTGGGGGCTGACATGGGTTACTGGGCCCTGGGCAGGTGAGGGGAGCCCTGAGGGGCTGGGCAGGGGCAGGCAGGGCTGGGGGTGTCCTCAGGGCCTGGGACTGTGTTAGGTGCTCTCCCAGAATGCACCTTCCACACTGGTTACAGCCTGAAAAAAAACAGTTTGGGTACTCCCAGTCCAGTCCATGGTGGAAACCAAAGCCCAGTGAGTGGGGAAGATTAAGAGATCCACTTCAAAAGCAGATCCATGCTCCAGGTTACCAGTTTTGCTGTGTGTTGCTTTTCAGCGCGCATTCTCTATGAATCCTTACAGTTATATCTCAGTAATATAGAAACATGCAGTAAAAAGCAATTAAATGCAAACGTGTTTCAAGTATCATTGCAAGAAATCAGAGAAGCTATAATTCACTTCATTCGATATTGATAAACAATATTTGAAAAGGGAAATGGCAGATCATAGTGAGTTTATCAACATTTTTTATTTTTACTGGTTATCCATAAAGTTTTGCCAGTAAAATTTCAGGTGGCAGTGTAGGCATGTTTTTCTCTGTTGAGCTGAAACAGAGGAGCAAAATGTCCCCTTTCTGAGACTTAGAATGACATAGATTTCAACAAGTTTATTGCAGAGCAAAGAATAGCATATTTCTGCCAATGAAATGATGTGTCGGATTAGATAGTGACAAGCCTGGCACGCAATCTTGTCTGCTGTCACTCTAATGATAACTGAGATCGTGGACAGAAAATCAAGTTGGAGAGTCAGTGGGTAGTCTGCGATATTGGCTAGGACAAGGTAATCAAGCCATAAAATAGGTGGGAGAACAGTGGAGAGAGGAAAACAAAAACAAGGCAACCAGTTAATTTTAATAGCTCAGATAACTCTGGGATTTTTGGTTTTGTGTTTTTGGTTTGTGGGTTTTTTTGTTGGTTTTTTTTTTTGCTTATATTACTTGAGAAATTAAAACAATATGAATCTTGGAACTCCACGTGTAGTTTATCATTTCCTTTACAGTTTTCAGTGTGTTTTTTTGGTTTTGTTTAATTATCTACATGTAGTGCTTCACCCAGTATTTTATTTCATCAGTGCCTGACAAAATGAAGCTACTGTATTTGGGGAGGGTTTCTTGGAGTTGCCTTATACTAGCACATGAATGATACCTTTCCAGATTAAAAAAGAAAATTGCTAGAGAATACGCTTTTGCAAATTCAGTAGGGTGTCATTGCTAATGGTAGGTGCCTCCCCATACCTTTAGGAACTGTCACTTCTACTACTGTGCTTTTTTAAAAAAATTCATTAGTATAAGTGCTTTACCAGATAAGTACTACTTACCACTACTAATAGTAGTTTTCTATTAATATTTTTAATCTTCCTAAATTCAGTGTCATTGTTGCATCTCATGATATGGTTTTAATGCCATGTACTGTATGAACAAAATGTTTACCAGTGTACTTTTAATCTGCTGGTAATGTAAGCCAGACAAAAGGCAGAGCTGCTTAAATGAGATTTCTCATGCCTGTCTTTCATAGTGTGAATTTGTGTTACCTTTGTAATTGTTTTATTGAAAGCTTCAGGATGAAGGGACCTATTGCTACTTATTTTGCTAGCATTACTCTTTTCCATCCCTCTGCTTTTGTTTTCTCTGGTGACCCTCTTTGTCCTTAGCTGCTACTGTTTTCCCAGAAACCCAGTCCTGAGTAGAAACTAATCTACAGCCTCCAGTGGAGCTTTAGGACTTTTCAGTATTATTGCTTATGCTACAGTTAATCTACACTGCATGTATTTTTATTTTTCAGGAAACTGAAGCAGCAGTGCAGGCTAAACAGCCGAATGTGGAAGAGGTTTTGTCTAAAGGGTGTCATTTATATAAGGAAAAACCAGCCACTCATCCAGTAAAGGTAATGAAGCAACCTTTAGCAGTATCCATTACAGTGTAATGGGTTATGCTTCCCCTGTTGTACACTTGTCCTTGATGTGCTCTGTTTAAAATCAATGAAAGAACTTGGCAAATGACATTTGTTCTGTTCTGTGACGGCATAGCCAGGAAAAATGTCATGTTCCCAGCTAGAAAATTTTTGCATGTTGTGATGGGAATGTTGTTTTTGGCAATTAAGGTTGTTCTACCTATTCAAGAGTAATCCACGCTGAAAGCAAACGTAATTCTTGCTGCCTAATTAATGGCATCACATAACGTATTTTTGAACTCCCTTATTTTGAATTTCGCTTTCAGAAACTTTGTCAATTAAAAAAAATGAACATATTTTCTAGAAAAGGTAAGAGTCAGGCCACAAAGAGGCCCCTTTCCTTTAAAGTTTTTCCATTGTGAAGGAAAGAAGACATGGTAATATAGAACTTTCCCAGTCACTTTCTGTGAGAAAATTAATGTAGAATCACAAGAATGACTGACTTGATTCTGTTTTGGAGCAGAGAATATATTGTTAAGAAGGCTAATGCCTCCCAACAGTTCTCTTCTAGAATAATGTACTATAGAATCCTTTTCCTCAGCATAGAAGTCAGTCTGAAGGGGATATTTTACACTCAGTTTCCTAAAGACTATGTAGACCTTCATTAAGACCAGAGTATCATTTACTATCCTGTAGAATCTTGAAGAAGAAAATCACCAGCAAGCAGCCTCCCATGTGTGGTTCAGCTACTTTTGGAGGGGGAGACCAAGCTAATAAGGTCACTACCATATCAACCAGAGCTTGACCTGGTTTCTGGTTTTATAACTACTAATAAAAGTGTCTGTGAACGTGATGATTAAGAGCTCCCAGAAACTGTAATAGTGGCTTATTGATTACACTAAGTATTGCAATTGCTTCTGACTGGGCAGAGATAGTAAACTTTGTATTTAGAGCTTTTCCAAACCTACAGCACTCAATACCCTCATTTTACAGAAAAAGGTTTCCTCACAAAGTTAGGATGTCTGTGGGTGACCTCTGTAGTGAATTTCTTGTTTTTCCATCTCTATTTAGTCACTGTACTTGGAGTATTATTTTTCCTCCAAAATTTCCTCTAAATTGCTTATAAGTCCCACAGCAGATCTCCATTCACAGAAGCACATGAATGCACTTATCTCCGCTTTAGAAATTAATACATATTTAAGAACGGTGTGGTTTCTTTTCTTCTTCCCTGAACAGAAGTTATTTTCCCCTTTGTTATCTATGCTTTTTTTTTGATGATCAGTTCTCCTGAACAGTGATAAAACACTAAAAGAGGTGACTTAAAAGTAGCGTGCTAATGAGAATAGGCAGAAACAAAGCTTTTGACTCTGTGTTGGGTATTTTCCTTGGCTAATACAGCACTGTTCTTGGGAATTGAAACATGTCATCTGCACTCTGAATGGATGATGGAACAAAAATCACTCTGCAATAACTGCATTTACTCATTTCGTATGACTTCAGCTGTATTCTTAAGGGTTCTTACTCCCTATCTTAACAAGCAGAGCACTTGAAACAACAAAAAAATAGAGGTTTGGGCTTTCTCAATTTCTGTAATTGCATATAAAGAATTGCAGAATGAATGCTGGCATTTCCAAGGAGAAGAAATAGTACTTGCTTTACATACCACTGGTATAAGTATAAACGGTATGAAATGATTGTGTTTAGGCCAAACTTCTGACATAGAAATGTACTCTGTGTCTGTTTCTTTTAAGTGTTCACATCAAAGACACTGAAAACTGCCAATTTCTACCAGATTTACTGGAACAAGATAACTCTTTAAATAAAGATTATGATGTTCCTTGAGTTGTAGCTTTGACAATGATATTATAAAATGTGTCTGTAAGGAAATTAGTAGCTACTTGTAGAGTAGTAGTATTTAATTTCTATCCCCTCTTTAATTGCATTTTACTTTTTTTAAATTACATTCTGTAGTTCAGTTAATTGAAAGACCTGTGAAGTTAATTTCTGGTTCACTGTCTGTCTTGTACAATAAGTCATAAAACAGTGAATATATACTGTCAGGACTGTTGAATTGCTTCTTGGTAATGTAGGTTTTCTTAAGTTTCCACCCATTTATACTGAGTTGGTCTCCTGTCATTGTTCTTCATGAGTAACTTCCATCACTGTCTGCTGTTTAAATATTCCAATATAGACTTTTCAGCAAACATCATAATCATTTTCCACACAAAAGGTATTTTGCGGAAGCAAAAATAATTTGTACTCAGATTAAGGTGTTTTTGAAAAGCTAGTATCAAGGTTACAAAGTTAAGTACTCAAAATTTTAGAAAATTCTTGAATTAAAGCTGCTGTGGTGGCTTTTGTTTAGGTTGCCTAATTCAGTACAGGATCTGGATAGCACTCACAATGCAAGCAGCAATTCAATACCTCGACTCATACTCCTTGTTTAGTTTATGGCACAGAAAAAAAGATAAAATTACATGGCCTCTTTAAAAGCATTAATTACTTATATAGCCTTGCTTGACAACTTTGTAGATGGTTTAGTTCTCTGAGGCACCCTTGTTTTAGCTTTCTTTTTTTTTCTCTCAGATTTCCTAATTCACCACAAATCTTCCCATTCTTTTCAATAAATGAGGTAGAAGTCCTATACACTCACTTACACCACAAGCCTCTCCTGTGCTGGAAAGCAGTATGTGTCAGAATTAAAGATATTGGTGCAATTATGTTTATTGTATCTGAATTAATGTTCACAGTGAATGTTATTCTGGCATTTCCTAATGTTTAGCTGTTTATCTTTGCAATGCTTATGATATACTCTCATTACAGTGTTTGGAATGTAAACTAAATCACATGGATTTATATTGACACATACTGAATCTTATCGCATAGTTATGTCACTGAAATAAGTATATTTTCACCCCTTCACTAAGCATACTAAAAGTGCTTATACTGGAATTTTGCAATGCCGGACTGTAAAAATATTTTTGTTGGCAAATGAAATCCTAGTATATGCTGCTTCAAGAGTCAAGAATGGGATGAGGCATGTGATCCTTTAAGAGCTAGCACTTTAATAATCAGACCTATTCACTTTTATAAAATGGATTTCATGCTTTTGAAATGCATTTCTGTAAAGCTTTTGCAGGTGGGGGAGGGAGAGGTTACTGCTGGTGATAGTAGTAATAGAAGGAATGTAAGTCCCAATCTCACGATGAACAGCACTTAAACAGAACAGTTTATTCGGGAAAGGATTTCTGTGGCAGTGGAAGAGCTGTAGTTCCCTTGTCATAGCACTCAATTTCTCCTTTCCCATGTCAGGTGGGAGAGTAAGTAGCGAGGAACTCATTTTCATTGTCCTCAGTCTTGCATTTAAAAGACTACATCATTTATCTCTAAATACTCCGATCTAGTTTTAGTGCTGTCAGTGAGATTAGTTCATGTATAAATGTTAACCTCACTTAAATTGCACCCGTGGTGACATTTAAAGGGAATCGATAAATCAATAAAAGCAAAAAATAATTTTGCTGTTCCTACTTGTCACCAAAGCTCTGGAGTTGCAATTACAGCAAAATTGTTGTGCTCAAAGAAGTTAACATTTTAATGCATGCATGCTAATTTGTTGCAGATGCAAGATTGGATCAAACTGTAATTCTGACAGAGGAGTTTGGTGCTAGGTACTCTCTTATTAGTGGCGTAGATGTTGCCTCAGACAACCCTCTCTAATCTGTGGTGGGCATGTTTTATATATTGTCACTGCTGGAAAGAAATCTCTGGCTCACATCCACATGAATGATTAAGCAGCTACTCATAGTAAGGACCAATATTATATTTATAACATCCCTATCTCCTTCCTGAGTTACTGTGACTATATTGTAAAATGAAGTCAGACTTTGATAGTGTAATGTCTCCAGCTTTTGTTTTTGAGGGCTCTCTGCTCTCTCTGCTACTATTGAATTAATAGATTTTGGAACGGTCCTTTGCCTTTTTAGCTCTGGAAGTAGATTTTGCCATAAAATGTTTCCAAAGTATGTGTTGCTGTGTGTCCGTAATTCACACAAAAATAAAACATATGTATGATTGTGAATTATCATATGACAAGTTGCATTTATCATGCATACCTGATTGCTGTTTTTGCCTAGTTCTCATGGTCTAGTGTCAAGGAGAATCTCTCATGTTCCTGACTTTTGATTTTATTTTTAATGCAGTTTTTAAGGTGCTCTTAAAGATAAAAAGTTATTTTACTCCCTGATGCAGAATTTTATCCTCTCTCTCCTGCCCTATCAAAAGGCATTTACACAAAAAGCTGTCCAGAGTTTATATCAGGTAATATTCTGGCCTCCTTTGGTGACAGATACAAAAGAACTTTGCAAGTTTAGAGTACTTATAGTGAAGCTTAAGGAAAATTCTAGAAATGCTCCCCTGACACATCAGAATATAAAATTGTGCTACCTCAGTGTCTGTGGGTGTGCGCAAGTGTGTGTGTGTATGTGTGCACACGCTGCAATTTAATGAGTATTGTTCCCTGTCCCTCTCCTATTGACCCCTGTCCTCTTAGACTCTAGGTAATTAAAGTACCTTTCTTAATAGGCATCCCATTTCCATCACAGCCGGAGTGTGATTCAGACAATATATCTAATCGTGAATTGGACACAAGAATACTAAAAGCATTCCTGAGTGGCATTGGTACGCTGTGCTGTTTTTTGTAGCAGGCAATCAGGGAGCAGTTTAAAAAAGAAATATAGTTTTCATTTTAAGAATTTAGAGATGCCAGCATAGAATTAGCAATGCTTCATCCTTCTTTACAGTCCTTAAAGCAAGGAAGAAATGGGGGTAGAAACAACATTTTCAAGTTTAAATGCTTCTCAGGGTTATCCGAGGACTGATGTAATTCACACTCCAGACTTTCACTTAAGTTTTGTTTAAAAGTGACAGTTTAGCCATTACCAGACAGGACTGCATGCACACAAACTGAAGTTTGTGAGTCCCTGAAGACTCCGAAGACTTTCTTTTTACCTTTTCTTTTTTTTTTTTTTTAAATAGGTGGAAGAATGTGTTCTGCATTTGATATTACAAATTGCAGAGGTTTTATTGGCAAGTGTTTTTTAATACATAATTCACTACTCTATTTTAATTTAAAAAATTAGCATCTCAGGTTCGTGGTGATAAACACCACCACCACCTCTCTACAGTATGTTAAACAAAAAGTCATCTGATGTTCCCTAAAAAGGTGTACAGGCCTGTTGACCAGGGAGCAGGGCAGACCAATGCTCCCTGGGAGCTGGCAGTGGTGGGGACTCCCCACTGAGCTGCAGGACAGGATCTCACCAGCCAAACTTCCTCCTGCCACCTTCAGCCAAGAAGCAGGGCAGGCCAGGGGGCTGCCCCTTGGTGGGGGTCAGGACAAGTCCTGGTGAGGGGAACCAGAGTCAACCACAGCCCCAGTTGGCTGGGTATGGTCATGGGCATGGGAGTGGGCTAAGGTTGATCCCGGAAGTCAATCTGTGGTCAGGGTCAGGCAACTGTGCTGGCTCTAAGTTAGCTCTGAGCTTCAGCAGCCAAACTCTGAGAAGGAAAGATGCTTTCAAGACTCTGACAGTATGAAGCTCTTTTGCAACCCAACTGGGAAGGATTTTACTTGTTTCTCTCTCCCATCAGTGAAAATTAGTTGCTGTTTCTGCCTTTCTGTTGTGTTTGGTTTTTTTAAAATTCAGGTAGTCCATCAGATGGAAAATAAAAGGTTATTTTATTTTACATTTATTTACATTAATTTGTGTATTATAAATTTAATATATTTTTATTTTCTATTCTAGAAAAAATTAGAAGACTTGAATGCTGACTGGAAGGCAATAAACCACTTAATTCAGCAACTAAAGGAAAAGCCAGCATTAGGAGCGTTTGGCGTTTTATCTTCAGGTGTCTGTAAGTCCTTCAGTCTATACGTCTTTTGAAATTAATTACAAATCACACAGTTAAAATGGCTGGAGACTGTCTAAATTCATTCTGCATCCTTACAAATTTCAGCTTTAGCCTGTAAACAGGAGGTGTGATAATGTGGCATTCAACTTTTTTTTTTATATCATTTCCTTTCTATTTTGTGTAATGTGTCCCAGAAGACAAATTAGATTATGCATTTGATGAAAAGACTGCAGCATGCTTTTCAAATTATTACTTTTTCAAAGTCTTGTTTCTTTATTCTATGAAGAGATTAAATGAGATTTTTACTTTCTACATATATTCATGGAGGAAATACTATGAAGGGAGAAGAATTACTTAAATTAAAAGATGATAATGTTACAGGTAAAGTGGATGTAACTTGGTCACATGAAATTCTGAAATTACTTTTTATGATAGGGCAATGAACTGAAACTGTTTCAAGACAAAGCTTGTGTATTGATAGAAAAAGTTTTATGACAACATAGTAAGAGTAATTCTGCAGTTAAACATTGTGATATACATCTCTGGGGGTCTTAGTTCATGAATCCACAACCAGAGACTTGATCTCCATTTAATTTAAATTATTTGGACAATATTTATATTAGATTCTTCTCATATCTCTTTGCACCTGCTGGTTTCCTGCAAGGATTACAAACTCATTTTTATCTCCTTGATAAATGGATTTTATTTCCCACTGCTTTCCTTTGAAATGTACTGATCGATTAAGCATGGGTGGAAAAGAAATACATAATGAAAGCACTGGGTTAAATCTGAGTTTCTAAAGTCTCTAAGATTCTTTCTTTGATATTGAACTGTCTCAGTTGCTTGGATGAAGAATGTTACTCACCTGTAGAATTTGGAAAGCTGCTCAGCAGATGTGGGAGCAGAAAGAAATTCCCCCCTCATCCCCTCCCCATCACATTGCCTGTAACTCTGGCTATGATAAAGGTACAGTAGTCACCTGGGATTTGATTACTTGTAGGATATTGATTCCTCTTGCTTTTAACATGTTTTAATTGGTAGCACACAAGAAAAGCTGAAATTGGAGAATTCTCTACCTCCTACTCTCTAGGACAGCAAAGCGGAAAAGTCTTTTTACAGACAAGTAAATAATTACACCATATAGACAGAATCCAGAACATTCAATACCAGACAACAGTCCAACTTCTGTCAGAATAACATATATCAATTCAAGCAAAGCAGATGTCTTGCTTATGACATGTTGAATCTTACTAAATAGGGACGATCATTTAATTTTAGTCATTTAGAACCGCTGTAGTTCCAGGGGCAAACATTTCCATTTTCTAAAACGGGGTAAATACCCCTAGTATTTTTTAAAACTTGTACTATAGCAGTATCTTTGCTTTACAGAATTTTGTTCTAAGGCATGCTATGGAAATTCATTTAATGACATGAGGGAACCGAAGGAGATGCATAATCATTTTTTGCTGTGCTGGGTCACTAAACTTGCCGTGTCAGTTTTGTACGTCAGCAGGTTATGTCAGATTCCAGGAGGAGGCAATGTTGGTGAGTTGTATATTTGCTGTTACAAAGGAAATGGTAATAATGGAACAAGAGAGAGAAGACAGAGTAGTAGTGCGATAGTTTACTATGCTAACTCATCTTTAGCTGAAGAATTGCAAA
This sequence comes from Larus michahellis, assembly GCF_964199755.1. Lineage (NCBI taxonomy): Eukaryota > Metazoa > Chordata > Aves > Charadriiformes > Laridae > Larus > Larus michahellis. The sequence goes on from NC_133896.1 coordinate 131,924,215, forward strand.
ATTACTCATTTACCTTAATTCAAGATGTAGGCTCTGACTATTAACATTTCTGGGACTCAGCAGATGGAATTATACATGCAGAAATGAAAGCGCTGGTGTTCTATAAAGGATTAAGCAGGAAGTAAGATTGATTTCCTTTCTTTTGCCAAGAGTACTTAAAATTTGAACCTGTACTTGTAGCACTAATTCATAATTTTTCTTTATTTGAGTCAGTTTACTGCAATCACATCATTATAGATGTATCGCCACAGAACTGTAGAGTTCAGAAGGGACCTGGGGAGACTTCTATTGCTCTTGCTCAAAGCACAGTCAATTAACACAGGTTGCTCAGGGTCATTTCCAGTCAGGTTTTGAATATCTCCAAGGATGAAGACTCCATAACCTCTCCAGGCAACCTGTTCCAGTGTTTAACCACTCTCATAATAAAAAAAAAAAATGTTTCTTCCTCTATTTAAATAGAATTTCTAGTATTTCAGTTTTTGCATAGTGCCTCTCATCCCATCACTGAAGAGAGTCTGGCTCTATATTCTTTACTCCGCCAATCAGATATTTATACAGATGAATGTGATCTCCCTGAGCCTTCACTTTTCCAGGCTGAGACAGCAGGTTTCTGCAAAGATAGAGAGTGGTATGTGTTACTAAAGTATTTTTGTGTTTAGTTAAAAAACAAATATTTTGGAAGGACTCTGTGAAGCAATGGCATTATGTCCCGTTGATAATTATTCACCTTCCGACTCTATAGGGACTTTTGTGGGCATCAGAATTTAATAATGTTGATGTCTGTGTTTGAGACCAGGGAATGAAGATGTAATTGGCTAACCTCTACTGCCCTGTCAGGTACCACTTGGTCTAGTCAGGCTACAAGATCTCAGCCAGAGGGTCTTACTAAATATACCATCTGGTGGCTGTGATAGAGGTAAAGGACCCTGTTTATAATTATTTCTAGGTCTGTGCATTATAGTTTTTTCAGCAGTAGAAGCACTAAAAAAAAAAGTCCTTAATATCCCACCAGTCCAGTGTGCCCTCAGGCATAATGAACAAGAACTACTTTTCCAGCTCGGAAAATGTACTTAGCTGAAGGGTATGTCTAAAACCTTAGCAAAGATTGACTTCCAAGACAAGATGATTCAGGAAGAAAATCACACTTGCTATCTGTACTTGACATGATAACATGAAATTCTGTGAATGTCTCTATCCAAATACCTTGATGCATTGCTTAGACAGCAGTTTGAAAACATTTTAAGCAGAGAGAAATGCATTTTTGGAATGTGCTTTCACAAGAGGGACAGATTTTAATATTATTGTTAGCATTCATATGACTTGTTTCGTACTGAAGTGCTACCCCACTGTATTTGCTTAATAAGTTAGGTAAAGTTATATAGTGCTTTGTAAACCCGTGTGAATACATTGTGGAGTAGGAGGCATTCCTGACGTTGGTCCTAAGGAAGATGTTTTCCATTATTTGCCTTCATTCAAGTAAGATGTTAAGGGAAAACTTTGGCCCCTTTCACTTAGAGTTGTACTTGAAAATACAATTTCTTAAAAAGGATATGTGCTTGTTTTCAGTCATGCTATACTTGAAGTTAGTGAAACTTTAAAAGTAACTGTGAATGAATACGGTTGAAAATACTTTGTCAACTAATTTTACATTTTGCATGTACAGCTAATAAAGCTGTGAGCAGTACATTATATTGGTACTCTTACAGTTTGTTTAACTTATTCAGTGAACAGTAGTTTGTGTACAATCAATTTCATTCTCTCCCTGAATTTTTATGCAAGTTTTGGTCTTTTTGTATGAAATGCCTACTCAAGTGAAACAGAAAAATGCATGACTGTGAAATGAAGAAAAAGTAGAGTGAGAGTTAGTGTCAATCACAATGGTGAAATTACTTTTGAAATTAAGTAGAATTTGTCCCTTTAAGCTTTACAAGTTATCAGTCTTATTTTGCAGCATTGTTTGTAGCAAGTCTAAAAAAAAGATGAAGAAAAAAAAGAATTGTCTTTGTTTTACAAATTGTAGTAGAGTTAGAGATGCGTTTGGCAGAAAGGCTTTATGTGTACTATTCGTTGCTGTATATTTAACACAGAGAATTTGAAGAAGGCTAATACTGTGTCACCAGAACTGATAACACTACCCATCAGCTTTAGGTATCTTTCTTTGACTGCATACAGACAAAGCTGTTCTGCGCTTTCGGTATTATTTGCTTCAGTAGTAGGAGTTGGAGACTGCAAACATGGAGCCACAGTCTGGGCTTCCATGTACAGGGGAAGAAGGTTTTTCAGGATTTAGAATGTGTAAGGAGAATGGGAGAGGAGTGATATATCAAGCTGTGTCCATTAGAAGCAAGTTGCAACATGAGAATCGTGAGCTGCAGCAACTCACCAGCTGATTTAACCAAAACAGAACTCATCACTTATTAGCCCATATATTCAGTTGGGGTGTAGAAAAACATTCACAGCAGTCACCTCCAGATTTTAGAATACCTTGAGTTTTGGGGTTTGAATTGGAAGAATGGCATTTGTGAATCTGGGGAAACTAGTGACAACAGGATTTCATTTGCTCTGTCTTTGATATTTTAGTTGGAGTGCATCCTAAGGTGTGTCTCCTTCTGCTTGGGAAAGTTTAGTTTGCCTCTTATTTCTCCATGAAACAAGTCCCCACCTGGACTAGGCATGCTGCTTTGTTCTAGGCTTATGAGATCTTACAAAATAGTTCATTTAAAAAAATCACTAATGTGACTGAGTATATGAACCACTGTGGCTTAATACAGCTGAAATTCTCATATGCACTGTTTGGAATATACTATAACATAAGAAACACATACTGGTGCTACTAAAAATATTCAGTTCCTGAGACTGTAGCTTTTTGAGGAAAATTAGCAGCAAACAAAAGCATGTATGTGAAAATACATACCTTGATGAAATGAAATGAAGTTTTAAGCTAAAATCCAGTGACGTCAGAAACTGAAAGTGCTTCTGTAGTGCTAGTGTCTGTATTTTATGCATCTGGAATTTTATTTTCATATTAAATGCATAGTTGAGTGATCTATTATTCTATACTGATTAGTTCTAAGATAGAGATGTACAGATTGGGCATAGCATTATCCTACATTATGAAGACTGCCCTGTTAAATCTCTGATACAATATTTGGTTTAATATTTTCAGTGGGGATGAAGGAGTCTTAATTTTTGCAACTACAACTGTTGAAATGTATTCATTCCATGGATTTCAGAACTGGATCATGTAATGTCCAACTGTCCCTTCAAAAACAAACAAGCCATTTGTTTTTAACAGATATTAAAGAGACAATGACAAAAATGTAAGAAACAAAATGACAACAACTAGCTTTGGGCAAAAATGCACAATAGATAGTATTTTCTTTTTTGTAGTATTTCATAGCTAATGTGCTCTGAAGCAGTCATTGTTTATATATTATGCACAGTGCTTGAGTGAACACATATGCTGTAGTTCAGAACTGTTTCTTAGAATTTGCAAATGCTAGTCTTAAAAGTCTTTGTGCACTTCACTATGTGCACCTGAAAAGATAACAATATGTGTATTCAGAGGGTAAATGAAAAACAAATGTACAAATGGGATATTAGAGTGTCTGTATTGTTTATAGCAGCTGGCATAGTATAATTGAGACCAAGAATACTCAAAGTAATTCCTTGGGGAAGACTGAACAATCTAGGAACGTGTGCATCTACAGTGTTTTCAATACGAATGCAAACATGTGTTGATATTTAAAAATATATTGTACATAACATTCGGCATTTAAAAGAACTGTGCTATCAGCTATTAAAATGCTTGTGTGCGGGACATGGTAGGTATTTAATTTTGCAGAACCATTCTCCACAGAGTCAAACAGCTAAAAATCCATAGCGTGCATCTGTTGTGACAAGTAGTTCTACAATTAGAAGGCAATGCTACTGCCAGTAGTCCGTTTTAGTTAACGTTAGTTTTAGGACACCAGTAAAGAAGACTGCTCACATGAGAGCTGTAATAGAGGTAAATATTATTTCCAATAATGCCCGTGTCCAGAATTGTATAATTTCTGATACTTGTGCACGTAGAATCTAAAGGAAATGTCTATTTTTAATATTATTTATAATTCAGTTTAAGTCTTCGAAAAGTTTTACTGAAACGAAATGCAAGAGAGAAAATGAACAGGGAACAATACAGTAGGGAAGTATCAGAAAGAATATCTTGAATTCTTGAATCAGTGGAGAGCAATAAAAGTAGGCTCTTCCTCAAGTCGACTGGGCTAACAAAGGCTGCCCGCTCTCGTATAAAGTGGAATAGTAAAGGAATAGATTGTTGTCTTTACCTTTTCTTTTGGTTGCTTTTGGATGAAGGAATAAATAATGGCTTATAGAAATAATTTTAATTTTCTTGTGTTTGAGTCAATGTACTTAACAGGCTTCTGTGGTAAAGCCGACCTGAGTTGGCTCTATTATGTGTACATTGCCATCTAGCTAGTTTCCCCATTGTGTTCAGGAAAGGAGTTGCCTGATTATTCCATCTGATTTTCATTAAGAAGCTTTTTCTCTTTTAACACGTGCCACATCTAACAAATAGCAATATGGCACAAAACTGAATCTGTTACCATTTGATTGGAGATTTTTCAAGGTCAGGACCCAGTTTCACAAGAAGTTCTATTTTTCAATACAGCTGACATCAGACACAAGCTGGAGACAAACTTGTCTAATAAAGCTTTCAGATTCAATTTTCTCTGTGCATATAGCTTCAGGAATCTCTGGAGGTCATTCACAGCATGAGCTGCAACACCAACAGGGAGAAGTAATGAAAAGAGTCTAGATAAAAAGCTGACACTATGCCTTCAGAGCTGCGTGAATAAAAACATAATAAGCAAATTTATAAACGCAAATCTCTATGATTCTCAGAATTTCTATCTTGATCTTTATAGCATATCTTGATGTGAGGATTTGTTTCTGGATTATCTGACAGATGAAAAATATATGCAAAATATACCTAAGCCACAAAAGCCTGCTTTAAATAAAAAAAAGAGAAGGTTATAACTTTACATTTAACATCCTATTTTAGGGGTCTTGCAGTAGATTACTCTTTGCAAGTATGTGTAATAAACAGGTCTGACAGTGCAGTTTACAAAGGAAATGTAGAGTTTTACTTTGATTTTTCAGTTGATTAAATAAAACTCACTATGGGTTACTGCTCAGAATTTTTATTACACCTATGATGAAATGTAAATCAGAAAGTGAAAATAGGAGTTGGCTGCTTTGCTGTTATTTAAGACAATACAGAATCTAGGTCTACTTTCTCTATGCTATAACAAGTTGTTGAAAGTGCAGCTGTCAAGATTTATGATGTAAATAAGATTAATGTTATCATCAGTCTTTCAAAGGATTGCATTCACCTATTCCATTTTTAAAAAATGATCTGGTTATTTTCTTCCGAGGAGCAGGCTTTGCAGCTTGTTTTCTTTCATTTAATCTCTTGATCAATAGTTAGTAGCAGCAGGTTATACAGGGTTCATTTTGATTAAGTCTCATGAAATGTAAATGATAGCATACTGTAGAATTCATCAGACTGTTATTGATAACCTATACCAGGTGAGAGCACAGAACTAAGTTATAGTTATAGTTGGGTCTTTTTTACATGGCTCAGGAAAGAATTAAGTTCATGTTTATTTTTCTCTAGAACTATATTCAGCACACACTGCAGAATCCAATGTTAGTAATTTTCAAGAAATGTGGCAAAACCACAATTTCATCATTTTTAAAACACAGACAGAATGAAGACTTTGAATTACTTCATTCTGGAAGATATGGAAAAAGGGATTCTCATTAGAGTTCCTAGCAAAAAAGCATCGGTAATAAAATGGTAGTTTATGCTCTTTTTCAGTTTTTCTACCTCAGTTTCTAGCTTTACATCACACATTTTTTTCCCGTGCTTTAAACCCACTCTGTCTCTCTCCTTTTTTTTGGTTACAGTAACCTGAATTACTATAATATCTGACTATCCAGATAGCATGGGCTTGCAAATAGCAGTAATCTCCCTTTTCAGTTTCCTTTTATATAGTAATTAGGTCTATTGGCAACTACATTATGTGAAAATCTTTTTAATTTGCTAGAATAATAGAAAGTGATAGGTCTTTCTGCACATAGTCCTCTTGACCTGTGTGCTGTTCTTTGTTGGCTTGTCTTTTTAAAAGAGCAGAGCAAGCTAGCTTTCCCTTTTAAAGGAGCAGTGCTCAGTGCCATCCTGGTCATACCCTACCGAGAAATGCAATGCCTCTTTGACATCCTTCCGAATGTTTCTGTGGCGACTGGAGCTGCCACAGAGTTAGGTCTGCTCTATAGAGAAACAGCCAACCAAAGAGTGTGTGCAAGTGCGATCACAAATCATGAGCAGAGTGGAGGCCACAGAGATTGAAGAACAAAGCTCATAATTGTTGCTAACGTTTCTGTTCTAGTCAGAGGACACGAGACAAAAGACAGACAGACCTGTTACTTAAACTATAGAAGGCTAAAATGAGGAAAAGATGGTGAATGAAAACCTTCTCTACTACTCCAGCTAGAAAATTCTTCAGTCTTGCTGTTTATATAAAGCTTGTGACTAAATATCAGACTGCTGTCTTTGCTTGTATCAGTGTGGAGTAGCAGGGAACATAGTGATGGAGATACGCAGGTAGAGATTTGCATTACTGATATTTCCTTCAACAATAGATCAGTGGTCAGATGACGAGTTCCCAAAGGCAATTTTTCTTAAGGCCAAATTAAAATAGCTGGAACAGCAATAGAGGTTAGTTTGACCTGAAAAATAGAACATTATGTGTTTTCATAAGAAATCTTGACAGGTGTTTCACAAAGGAGTATGAGGCAAGGTATTTTAACATTTCTGATGAAAGAACAAGCTTCTTGCAGTGATTTGAGGAATTACTTCATCAAAAACAAAGTAGGATGATAATGCTGCCTTCTCTACCTTCGAACAGCTGTTTTTAATTCTGCAGAACTTTTCTCTCTTATTCTTAGAGAATAAGGGTGCACTTGGAAATTTTTACATGAATACTATAATCCTGTTAAATTAGCTAATAACTGAACTCTGATTATTTCAGAGCTTCTTCATACCTATTCTGGGTTTTGTTTTGGTTGTTTTTTGGTTGGTTTTTTGTTTGTTTGTTTGTTTTTTAACTACATGGTACCTAAAATTCCACTGGCTCTTTGATATTCTTAAGTGATCACTCTATATCTGTGTACAATTTTTTACACCTTTTTCTTCAGAGTTTCCCTTGGCTAGGAGAGCAGTTTGTGCCTGTTAAATCCATTTATAGATCTTACAAAATTAGAAGAGGTAATTTTCCTGAGGCTCTAAAAATTGGAGCTGCTGACAATATATGTTTTTTTCTTTTATCAAAGAGCTAACTGCCAAAATTCTGCTACATGCCAATAGCGGTACACTGGAAGTGTAAATTGTTGTTATATAGATTGACGTCCAATTGAAAGCTGCATACTAAATCATGGAACTTGTTACTTTTACTGACAAAAGAAATACTGAGAGGTGCTTGCATCATTTGTGACAGATGTTGTCACAACGTTTTTTATAAGGCAAGTATGTGACAGAATTTGATGGAACACCATGAGAGCTGTATAACAAAACATTCATTTTCATGAAACCCTTTTGTAACAACTGCAACAACTGCTTACACAAAAAGACTCCTATCCTTTGGGGAAAAAAAATGCTTTCTGTAGGGGTAAAATAATACTGCATTTAAAAAACAACAACAGGAAAAAAGTCTGTTTTTAAAAAAATAATGTTTGACTCCTTGAACTGAAACTCTCAGTCTGCCCAGAAGTTATTTTGTGTGTTTCTAGATATTAGAAAACTTAATTAGGGATCTGCATTTCTGTTCCCCAAAAGACTGACTCTCTTGGTGTAATGCATTCTTAAGTTTTCCTTTCAAAGTTCTCATGGAAAAGGTTAAAATGTTTATGTCTATAAAAAAAGGTAGATCTTTATTTCATGATTGATTAAGAAAAAAGCCCATGCATCATCCTGAAACATGAAAACTAATATGCATTGAATGCTCTGAACTGCTTTCTTCATTGTCAAATGTAAAACTCTTTATCAGAGATTAAAGTCTTTGTATCAGGCCACTATGAATGAATGTTTATAGCAATTTAATCAAAAGTTTATATTTACTTTCTGAAGAAAATAAGACTTTTGTCCAAAATTTCTATGTGATCGTCCACACAGTAAATATACAAATCATTTAATACACAGTATGTCTTCAGCTTATTTTGTGCAAACTAGTGTATGCGGTCTGAGGTTCTGTAACCTCTCTGGCCAGACATGAAATATTCCACATGGAAGATTACACCAATTAAGAAACTAGAACTAGCAGAAGGGTATTTGAGTCACATCCATAATAAGAAAAAATAATTTTTAGCTATTTTAATTGAAACAGCCTGAATTCCCTACTTAAAGAAGTTTTTCTTCTTTGCCTTTTAAAACTCATATGTCATGAGACCCTAAGGGAAGACTCAAGTGACAATAGAGGATACAGACCACAGCCAAGCCAGAAAGAAATTGTTTCTCTATTGTGGGTTTTCTGGCACTTCATATCACAATTAAGAAATTAGACAATATTGTTTGGGGAGGGGGGGAAACAAACACAATAATTTCTGATTATTTTTCCTTTTGTTAAAGTAAGACAGAGATATTAGCCTTAACATACTTTCAGTTTATATTGTACCGGTATCTCATCACTTGAATCAGCTTCTACATTTGTAAAAAAAAAAACACCACCAGTGGTATCAAAAAATGATTATTTTTGCTGCAGCAGAAATATTGGTGACAATATTGCAGATACTTGTTCAGCAAATCTTTAAACTACTGAACAGAAAAGAGTAACAAACACAAGCATGTTTGCATGAACAAGAAAGCTTATCTCTAGAAGAGGGAGTTTTAAAATATTAACCATTAAATTGAAAGTACTGGGTCTTGGGTTTTGTTTGGTTTGTGGATTGTTTTGGGTTGGTTTTTTTACCTTCCATCTGGACTATTTTTAAAGCATTATCTCAATATTGTAATGAGTATCCAGTGATGACACCATAATTTCAGAATATTGTTTTCACCTAACTTTGTAAGTATATATTGATAGTTAAATTAGCCTTGGTATTGTAATCAGTGATACTGCTATAAATTGAACCTAGAACTACCATGTAGCTAGTATATGAAAGGTTCTTGTGATACCTTGTTTTAGTTTCATCGTCTGCTTAATTCTTATACTCACTAAAAGAGATCCATTTATATACCCTAGCTGTTTGCTTTTCAGTTTTTAGTGGGCCTATCAATCATGTTGAACTTTGCCTAAGAAAGCTTCACAGGGAATATCATGACATGCTATATTTCTAAAAGGAGACTGAACTTTGAAGCAGTTTATCTTTCAAAAAGGTTTGAATAGAACAATAGGTCCAAGCAGAGCAAGAGTTATTAATGCGACATCAGTTTACAGATAGATTACAGTCTTCATTTGGTTTTATAATACTTGTGCCTGCTTGAGTCCTAGTCTAATGAGGATAGGATACTGCAGACTTAAAGCTTTTTCCACCACATGTACAGCAGTCAGTTGAATGTTTACATACATTGTGCCAGGATTAGTTCTGTGTATTATCTTCAATCTTAGATGCTTCATTCCCAAAGTATTCCCAGTCCTCACATTATTTCCAGTTTGGCTTTTAGTGATTGTTTGGAAGTGAGAGTATAGCTTTAAAGGACTGCAGAATGGTCGAGGTTGGAAGGCACCTCTGGAGGTCATGTGGCCCAACCCCCCTGCTCAGGCAGGGTGACCTAGGGGAGGCTGCCCTGGATGATGTCCAGGCTGCTTTTGAGTGTCTCCAAGGAGGGATACTCCACAACCTCTTTGAGCAACCTGTGCCAGGGCTCAGCCACCCTCACAGTCAAAAAGCATTTTCTGATATTCAGAGGGAACCTCCTGTGTTTCAGTTTGTGCACAGTGCGTCTTGTCTTGTCACAGAGCACCACTGGAAAGAGCCTGGCTCCATCTTCTTTGTACCCTCCCTTCAGATGTTTATAGACATTGATGAGAACTCCCCTGAGTCTTCTCTTTTCTGGACTGAACAGTCCCTGCCCTCTCAGGCTTTCCTCATGTGAGAGCTGCTTCAGTTCCTTAGTCATCTTTGTGGCCCTTCAGTGGACTGTCTGCAGTAGCTCTATAGCTGTCTTGTGCTGGGGAGCCCAGAACTGAACGCAGTATTCCAGGTGCTGAGTAGAGGGGAAGGATCACCTCTCTCCACCTGTTGGCAACATTTCTCCTAATGCAGCCACTCCTCCCAGCTTTGTGTCATCTGCAATCTTGCTGAGGGTACACTCAGTACCATCATTCAGATCCTTAGGGAAGATGTTAAATAAGATGGGACACAGTATTGACCCCTGGGGAACACCTCTGACCTCCAACTAGACTTCATGCTCCTAATCACCACCCTGTGGGCCTAGTGATTCAGACAGTTTGCAATCCAGCTCGCTGTGTGCCCATCCAGCCCATACTTCTTCAACTTTTCTACTAGAATCTTATGTGAGACAATGTTGAAAGCCTTACTGAAATCAAGGCAGACAATATCTACTGTTCTACCCGCATCTGCCAAGACATCTGTTTCATTGTAGAAGGTGATGAGTTTGGTCAAGCATAACTTCCCCTTGGTGAATCTATGCTGATTATTTCCGATCACTTTTTTTGTGTTTCATGAACCTGTAAATGGTTCCCAGGATTAGTTACTCCGTCACTTTCCCAGGGTTCAAGGTGAGGCTGACTGGCTTGTGGGTCCCTGGGTCCTCCATATTGTCCTTCGAGAAGATAAAAGTGATACTTGCTTTCCTCCAGTCTATGGGTACTTCTCCCAGTCACCATGATCCATCAAAATTTATAGAAAGTGGCCTTGCAATGACATCTGCCAGCTCCCCCAGCGCTCATAGATGCATCCCATCAGGGCCCATGGACTTATGAATGCCTAGTTTGCTGAAGTATTCTCCGATCCGATTCTTTTCCACAAAGGGTAAGTTTTTAAAACTCTTAACTTCTGTACATGGAAATTACCTTGAACTATCTCCTATGATGGCAATATTCTCATCAAATAAATTGTTAACATTACACTTTTAAGTATCTTGCATACAGAGAAAGTATTTGCAGAAGCTCTTCTTAACAAAAGGTCATAATTTTAACTTTTTGCTATGCAGTGCTAAGTTAACTTCACGTTAATGTTATTTACGTTATGATGCATGCAAGCCTACTTAGATGATTTATATAACTGAAATTCTTAAGTGTTTGTTAGAGTCTACCTATTTTTTCTGACAGACAGTGACATATGTTCTTATTCGCATTGCAATCCAGTGTTTGTGAAAGCAAGAGCTTTTCTTTACACTGAGTGAAAGACATATCTAAACGTTTTTCTGTTGTGTTTGGAGAAATTTGGAAAAATGCATTGTACCATAAACAGCTTAGTCACGCTTCTACATATGAAAAGGAGGACAGCAAGAAAATTCTACCAGATCTCTCCTATGACAGAGAAAGATAAGCCTGAGAAAGCTGACACTTAACTTCCTACTATAAATTTAAAGTTATGATGCTATTTATTAAGCTAATAATAGTAACATATTAGAAACCGTAACTTTTATGGTTATTTTTCAAATATAGCAGAACACATTCACTTGTAAGTGTTTTTCTTTTCTCCTAACAATTTTTAACCTTGACTTTCCATTTTATTTTGAATCTCTAAGAACTATGGGGTCTTTAGTTTTGGTCCATCTCTTGATCCCACTGCACAGACTGTTTTAGATCTAAACTGTAACTAATAATCCTGTAAACTGTCATCATCATTTTTTTTTTTTAAGATGTATTAATCTAAATTATATATAATCCATAATGACTCATTAGGAATCATTAAGACCTTCTTGAATATAAAGGAAGTTTCAGGCCCTTAACTTGTTTTTTAAATTGATGACAATAGGACATAATGTGAATGTTCCCTAAGTGTTCATGAAATCAAGTACTAACTGTTACCCGTTTATACTCTATAAAAATTACTATCTATGAAATATCCATGATGCAGTTACTAAGTCATTTTTTCCAGGAATTGTTTTTCCTAAGTATTCAAGGCTAAGACAATCAGACACTGGTAAATCTCACATTGGTGTTTTATTCAAACAGAAAAAGACTCACTTTGAAACATACTTTTTTGTCTTTAAATCTTAAGAAAATGTTAGCTTAGAGATACAATGCTCTAAGGATGCATATTTTCCATATTTAGAGCCGTGGGTGGAATTTTGTTGGCAATAATTTTTTGATCAACATGAAAACTTTATTCTGAGTTCAGATCACCACAAAACCCCCATCCTTCCTTTCACATTTCATAGTTGGGTTTTGGATTCTCTGTAATGAATTGCTATTATTTGTTTTAGTTAATATCAGAGCTGCATTGCCCACTTTTATTCTATTACTTTTCTTTCAGAACTCCTTTGTGACCCAGAACACCTGGCAGGTAGCTGTAGCCCCCTGTGCAAGAACTGTTATTGGCAGTGAAGCACCTCGCATGGCAGGATTGTACTGCATGGGAGAACTTAATGTACTCTTAACTTTATTTCCTTAACTTTCAAGGGTAGAGAGAGATGAGACTATTCATTTATCACTGGGACAAGTCTAAGGAATAAATCAGTCTCAGAACTGTCTTCCCAGATCTCTCTCAGGAAAGTCTGCTTGGAGTTTAAGAATATGAGCATGGATGCTCGAACCCTGAAGTAATCAGTTGCACTGACACAGCATAAGAGGAAAATATACGTTTTGGTCAGTGATAGATCTTCATCTGTGTGCTATTGTGGAGTCTAGTTGTTCCCAATCAAGTTCACAAGGCTAAAGTGTTGTTAAGATGAAACTGAGGCTTCCCCTGAAATAAGCAAAGCCTGCCTGGTGTGCCAGGCAAATCAGTGAACTGCTGGTTTACCCATGGAGGGAATGCTCATTTGGTTTATCGCTAGAGAAGGCAATGTTGCTTGTGTTAAAATAACAAATCCATTGAGTAGTGTTGTCTGTGCATATGCCACAGAGTACGGATATTCTTTCTCTATTTTCCCTAGAGTGAGTAAAACTCAGATGGATTTCCTTGACTAAAACAGAAATTAAGTTTAGCGAGTGTATGTTACTGTTACTCATTGTATAAAGAATTTAAGGTTGGTGTGAGCCTTAATTGGTACTGCTAACTATGGAACTAAATCCCCAAGCTAGACATGCAAATTGAATTAAAACCTGCATCCAGTTCCAATGTTATTTCTTCTTTGTCAAAAAGCTTTGACCTGGTAGATAGAGTTACCTGACATAATTAAAACTCCAACACTACTTAAAACATTCAGAAGGATGGTTAGAAACGTTCCTGTGAACTGAGTCCATTCTGCTTAAGGACGTTGTCTTGAAAGGAGGTGTTGGAAGAGGTTCGAAGCTTTTGAGAGTGTTGTTATTCTTCCTGTCTATTCTGTTCCTGTTCAGTACCTAAATAAGGAGTTTAATTTGTTCTAAGTTGTCAGAATGACCATCTCTTGAAACACAGCACTGAAATAGGCAGAATAAAAGAAGGGGCGGCGGGGGGAAGTGCTTTCCTGCAGTTGGCTTCATTCTGCTTTTCTTATTTCTGCATTTAATATCTGAATTTCAATTTCACGACATGTTCCTATTATTCTCAGACACCCTGAGTCTACTTACGGAAGCTCTGTAGAATGCCAGTTGAGAAAGTTTTTCTTCAATTTACCTGAAGTACTGCTAAGAATAGAAATTACCTCTGAGATAAGACAACATCTGTTAACCTATGTGAATGCCAGACTAAGCAACTGTTTTTCTGTTGTCTAAGAATCTCTGAAGTCACAGAGGAAATACAAGGCCTTTACATGAACTTTAGGCCAGATGGATGTGGACCTAAGTATCCATCCCTTGGTAAAGACTGGAAGTCAACACTTACACATACTTTTCACGCTTAACTGCCTTGGTAAAGTTCTGGAATGGAACACTTGTCTATGTTTTTCAGTAATTGCATGTGTCTTGACCATGATATGGAATACCTCACTGCAAATAGTGAGGTTCTGAATCAGGTTGTTCTGAATCACTTTGACCTACAGTACTAGGGAGTTCATGTGAGGAGAGGGTGAATTGAGATGGCATTTCGGAATTGTTACAGGAAACCGTGACTGATCTGTGGAGTTGAATTCCTATCCAGGGGTGAGACAATATAGACAATTCTGTGAATTTATGTCGTTGGTATATAATTTTCTCTAGATGTCAGATTTTTAATATCCAGCTTGGAGACAGGAAGACATAAAACCACATCAAGCACAGAAAGCTTTTAAGGACAAAGTTAAAACAAAACGTTTTGAAATCTGTAGAAAACTATGCTATATTTTGTTTTCATTATTTATTTCTAGTTGAAGCTGATTCTTGCTCATTAGTTTGTTCTTCAGGAAATTAAATGACCTGAAAGGTCATCAGGGACCGACATGCTCAAAGACTTCTCTGTCATTTTTTCCTGCTACTGAACAAAGATGAAAAATAAAATAGCCTTCTGATTGTAAACATTAAAAGAGTATAGCCAAGGCATTCCCATTAAATCCAATTACTATATTGACAGAAAAACACTGTGTATAATTCAGAGGATATTAATGATTATTCTGTGACTCTTTCTGAATTCACCATACTTTCTGAAGAGAGCAATGAAGACAGAGAAAGTGATGACTAATATTTTCTCAGCGATTTTTCTGGGAGTTATTTCAGACCACTGAAGTTTGTAAGCTCTAAGTGCCAACTCAGTTAAACTAAGTAACTACACATTTTTTTATTGTTGACATTCTTTTCTAACTTCAATGTACATTAGCAAGTGAACAAAATAGCAAATGAATCTACGAATAAAATAGTTCTTGTTTGTACATATATAAAAAGTAACTGTATTCTAAGTTCCTTTTGTCTTAAAAGAACATTATGTAGTTTGCTTCCTTATTGCCCTGCAAATCTTAATACAGTATTCCCCCTTCCTTGCTATTCCTGCTTGATGTGGCTTTGTTTTAAAAGTTACCTTTATTTGATGGCCTGGATTAGTCAACTGTGTGGGCCCCATCCATTTTTTTGAGCTATTCGTGATCTGCCACTCTGTGGAAGAAGTTGATTTTTCCTCCCCTTTTCTCCTCCCTGCAGCAGTAGATGTCAAACTCACTCCTTCACCTGCTGACAGCCAAAGGAAAGCTATGATGTATTCCTACTTTGAGGAGAGGGATTGGAGAGATGATGGCTGCTACTGCCAAACTGTGAAGGTGCAGCACCTAATAACGTTGTGCTGCTCTCTAGACAGCACAGGAGGAAACTTTGGGGTGCTAAGCACAATTCACTATTTAAACACCTGTTTCCCATCTCCTTCAAAACAGGGAGTGAGGGCTGGGTGGAGGGGGCATGAATCCAAATATTCAGACTTTGAACTGTGAGTTAGAACTTGTTGCTCTAGATACTACCTTAGAGAGCTGAGTCATCTCCTAAAGGCCATAAATTCAGCCAATTGTGTCCATTAGTGAATGATAGGTTCAGTACATTGCTTTGTGATCACTGAATACCCTCCGTGTTATCTTGGGCTAACAGCTATGAGCAAAGTGGAATATAAGAATTGAAAAGTACCGGTAAAAACTCTCCTACATCAGGAGTCATGTGGGATAACTAATCACAGCATCACATAGTGATTCAGGTTGGAAGAGACCTCTGGAGGTCATGTGGCCCAGCCCCATGGCGGGGAGGACCTAGAGGAGGCTCACCAGGTTCATCATGTCCAGGCGGCTTTTGAGTATCTCCACGGAGGGATACTCCACAACTTCTTCGGGCAACCTGTGCCAGGTCTCAGCCACCCTCACAGTCAAAAAGCGTTTCCTGATATTCAGAGGGAACCTCCTGTGTTTCAGTTTATGCACAGTGCGTCTTGTCACGGAGAACCAATGGAAGGAGCCTAGCTCCATCTTCTTTGTACCGTCCCTTCAGATGTTTATAGACGTTGATGAGAACTCCCCTGAGTCTTCTCTTTTCTGGACTGAACAGTCCCTGCCCTCTCAGGCTTTCCTCATGTGAGAGCTGCTTCAGTTCCTTAGTCATCTTTGTGGCCCTTCAGTAGACTGTCTGCAGTAGCTCTATAGCTGTCTTGTGCTGGGGAGCCCAGAACTGAACACAGTATTCCAGGTGTGGCCTCACCAGTACTGAGGTAGAGCTGATCTCTGTTTCATTTGCATTATTTAGATAAAAAGAAGTAGAAAAGGGCAGAAGATACCTGGAGTAATTTCAAAGAGATGAAAGAAAACTCAATGAGTACAGATTAGCATTATTAATTACTCACGTCTGTGTGTAAAAATATGAAAAATGAAATAAAAGGGTGAAAGAGATCCTTTAGAGTTATCTGTTTTGCTTTTGATATTAAAACCTGCTAATCTTTAACTGTACAAGATACTCTGTTATAGCAAACAGTGTGATGTTACAAAAAGCCCCTTACAAACTTCTTTCCATGTTAGAAAAAGATATATCTATTTTCTCATCCATTTGTGTGATTTTAATTAAAAACTTGCTGTGTTAGAACAGCCTTTTACAATAATTAATTTACTTCATAGTTATCCACGGGTATGTGATAGTAGAGTAAGGAAAAGTACAAGGATTGCACTTCAGAAATGCAATAATGATATGGATGGGTGGATAAATATGTTTAATTGCAGCGTATGTCATTAAAAATCATCATTTGCAGGAGTCACTTTTGGTATAATATTCCATTTATTCAGGCTAGATAAATAATGTGTATGTTAGTTGATTTGGTAAATGGTTTGCAATCATACAGTTTTTTTAATGCTGACAGCATCTTACGGTGCTTTTGCAGTGACATTCATTTAGATGCTTGTGCACAGCTTTTTCTCTTTCTGCAGTGCTGAAGAGGGTCACTGATTCCCCAGTGAAGTAACTTAAAACCTTTCTCATTAGTGAAAAATAGCTGCTAAATTCCTTGGCAAGATCAGTTAATGTTACTGATTGTTTTAATGTTTCAAGTGGGTTTATGGCCAAACTGTTGAACCCTCACCTGCTACTTCAGTTTTCAGAATTCAGAGAGAGTTTGCTGAAACAGCATGAATGCCAACAGGGAAAGCCATCGAACTCTCAGAAGTACAAGAAAGCAAAAAAACCCTTACTGTGCATGGAGTAACCCTGTTTTTTGGTTTTTGGTTTCTTTTTTTCCTGTTAAAAGACAAGCTACCCCACAGGAAGAGTGCAGGAAATGGGTTTTCTCTACTTTGTAAAAAGACTAGGAAAAATGCAAACAAATATCTGGATCCTTTAGAAATTTATCTTTGGTTTTCAATAACCGTATTTTGCAGTTCAATGTTAGAAAATGCAGGGCACATGCCATACAGCTTTCAGCTTTCCTGGTTTAGCTATTGGGTTGTTTAGGCAGTTGATTCACATAGACATTCTGCAGCAACTCTAAAGAGCAGGTGTTTAGACTCTTTTCTTGTGTTTTAGCACCTCAGTGAAGCAATGCTATGTGTTCTTGGGTTTTCCCTATTTTAGTGTTTTTCTTGTTTGGCTGGACTTTTTAGAAAATGAGAAAAAAATGACCAAATACAAGTCAATGTAGCTTCAGCTGCCATAATATTGTGCATAATGAATTGCTTTTGCATGATGAAATGGAGGGCAAAAGTAGCCCAACAGTTTATAGCCATCGATTTGTAAATAACAAAAATCAAGAAGTAAAAATCAGTCTTGAAATTCTGAATTATTGCATGTTATGTGTCTCTTTGTCCAATGGTAGCTCTCTGTGGCACCTCACATCATTTTTGACTGCAGAGAAAGATGCTATGCTTCGGTATTGGGTACTCCCTCAATCCAAGCAATAAATGAACAGATTCTTTAAACACAGATAGCAGAGCAAAGAAAGGACAGAAAGGAGAAGATCTCTCCATTTTCTCCAAATCAAAGGAAAAAATTCCACAAATATCCAAATAACAGCACATAGTATTTTCAAGTTATCAGGAGGAAAAATCAAGAATCATCCAAGGCTGAATTTCTTGTTCTGTGAATTCCCACATTTGTCACAGAGTCTATGGGAAATACCTGGTGGTAACAGTGAGAAGACTGTTGGCGAGACAAATTCACAGCTGCAGAGTGACTGGAGACTATGGAGGAAACTTGTTTCTAGATACATGGTCATGCTGTGATACACTGGATATTCCAACCAACTTTTTTTTTCAATCTGCCTCTAGCCTCGGCAGAGCTGATCGCGCTACTAGATTTTGGAAGATGACTCGTGTATAGCACTACTTCAGTGACCTTGAATGGGAGGTTCTTATTACACTGAGATCTTTGCTAGTGTCACTAGGTTGCACTGGTCTTTTTAGGGTTAAATTTGAATATGCTGAAAATGCTGAATGTTAAGCATACGCTATAATAGAAACACTGTGGAAAAATTAATATATTCTTTTAATTTTCATATTTCCAGTAGACATAACATCAAGAAATGAGCTTATGTGTTACCCTTTCTACTGCATAAATTCTGTTACTGAAATAAACATTTATCATAGTTCATTTATTCAGTAATTTTAGCATTTTTTTCTTTCAGTAACTTCTGGTGAAACTGTTGCTGTGGATACACAAACCAGGGTAACCAAGGAAACCACCACCTTCAAACCAGAAATGCCATCTTCTGTGCTTTTGGAGGTTCCAGCCTTGGCTGACTTCAATAAGGCATGGGCAGAACTCACTGACTGGCTTTCTCGACTGGATCGAGAGATAAAATCTCAAAGAGTGATAGTAGGTGACCTTGATGATATCAACGACATGATCATCAAACAAAAGGTATGAGAAACACTGATTTTTCGAGTTGAAAGCCTCATCATCTTTATTCTGTATTAAATCATTTTAACAAGGAACACAGGAGAGATGATAGGCTGCAATACATGCAGTTGTTACTTAAGCTACTTTATTCCATAAACAAAATTATTGGATTAAATGTTAAGATAATTAAGGAAAATAAAAAAGTAATTAATAATTTCTCTGTTATTTAAGACAGATCTCTTTATCTTTCTATTGCTTCTGCTGATTGCATTGGAAGAGTATGCAAGCCAATGGTTGAAATATAAACCTCATGAGAAAGAAGGAATTGCATAGTAAGCTCCAGGTTGCCACGAGGAAAGATACCCTGTTTCATACATTTTCTTATGTTGCTTATGTAATAACTTTGAGAGGCTTATATTCTGCTACTGTTGGGTTATGAAAATCTCCTCAGTTGTCCTAAAGAAAAGAACAGCTCATTAATGCAAGTGTTGTGTCAAGAAAACTGCATCAGTGTTGCTTATCTTTGAAAACACAGAAGAATATGGAAATATATGTACAAGGGTGGGGAAAAAAAAGGCTAAACTTTAGCTACTCGGGAGCAATAAAAGTAATTTGGTATTATACAGCTTGAAAGTAATTATCTGCCTTCTAGATTTGACATTGGTCAATATAAAAGATTTGGCTTGCCTGTGCAAAACTTTTCAGTGTTAAATTTCCATTCAGTTCAGTTCTAAACTGAGTTTAGGACTCTATTACAACATTCTCCTCTTCCTCCTCCTCCTAATAAAAAAAATTGATTTATTGTAGGGAAGATATTGACATTCTTTCTCTTTGCTTAAATTAAAAAGAGAGGGAGAAACAATGGACACATTTTGCCTACTATCTGTACTAAGCATTTTTATAAGAACATCTATATTAAAATATGCAGATGTCTCATAGGATTCATTCTGCTTGTTTTCTTATATTTCCTTTATTTATTTATTTTTTACCAGTGGTTTAAACTTTCAGTTTCTGAGACTTTTGATTTGCTTTACCTTCTAGATTACTAAAATATTTGTTTCATCTTGATTAATGATGACAATATTTACTGTGTAGAATTATATAGTGTTTTTTTTAATTAAAATATCTTTGAAATGGCATGGGTATATTTTAATAATAAATGATAGTTGCAGTATCACCTAGACAGGACACAAGATTAAAATAGCTGTTATGTCATTTGAAGAGGTTGAGGGCCAAAGAAGACTTGTTTGTACGTTATCTTTTCATCTTTTTCAGAATTGTTTTGTTTTAAAAATTTTATGTTGTCAAACACTTGGTTCAGAATTATGGGTTTTTTTTTTTTACTTATGCCTCATTTTAGCATATTATTGTGGCAGGCAAAATTCATAGCTTGCTTCCTTCTGTAGGTCTCTTTTACTTAAATATGAGATCAAATTATCAACTCTTGAGAATTTCAGTTGATGTTACACATTTTAAAATGAGCTGGCTTATATCTGCATTTCATCTTAACTCAAGGCTAAAATATTTCAGCTGGTTAAGCCACAACTATTACAGTCTTCCTCTCACTTATGTTCCTGGCTGGGTAGCCTTGTCTCTTTTTTTGATCCCATACTGTGCTGGTAACAAAACCAGCAGGAAAACTCTTTTTTGTTGTGCTTACCTCTCTAATTGGCTGTGCAACAGAATGTGACATTTAATATATTCTCTGATGAAATGGAAGAATCAATGTCTAAATATAGACTGCAGTTCTGTTAACTGGCTCCCTCTTCTCTAATGATAATCTTAATATCACTTAATACATGGCAGTGAATGACATGAAATTTTGATTCTGCTCCTAAATCTGTCACTGGATTATTAGGTGAGTTTAGCAGACAGAATTTTCAAAACTGAATAAGAATTTTAGGTTTCTCAATAAACCCCTCTGCTTTCTAATGTGTAGAGTGTCTGCAGCAGTACGTGAGCTGATGAAATTGGACACGTGGGTACTTGACTATTCTGAAAAGTCAGGCCAGATATGATCTCAGTTGGAAATCCAAAAGTAGTGTTTACCTCCTCAGATCTGTATATTCTGTAAAAGATCATAGTCATACCTCTCCTGTGGTTGTGATTTAAAAGTCACTGAAAGTCACAGTATTACATTGTGCTCTATTTGGAGAATTTGTTGCTTCTCTACAGGGATCCCAGTAAGCTTTAGTATGAGTTCGAAGTCGATTGACTTTTTTTTTTAATCAGTTTTTTGACTTGTAAAATACAATCTTAACACAGACGACTGCTTCCCTTATAAAAATTCATCATTCTAAAGATACATGCTCTGTGAAAGATGGTTTATTATAATGCATCTCTAGTTGCTCACCCAGAATTTAGGACACTTCAAAATTGCTAGTCCCAATGGCGTGCTACTAAGCTCTTACTGTTCTGGGGTTTTGTTTCCATTTCATATTTCTTTCAAAACAAAGAGCAACGTTTCTAATAAGAGATTGAAATGTCAAAGCAAATATTTTAAAAGCAGAAAAAATCCCATATCCTAGCAACATATGTAACAGGGCATTTTCCAAATCCCCCAGGTAAGAATAAATGACCTTGAGTTGTTCTTTCTTTCACTGCAGCGTGTAATGTTAAAGCCAAGTCTCTGAGGGCATTTTGGTTAAGTTCGTTTCAATCTGACTGTGTCACAAGATCACAGCTACTAACTCTCCCATGTTTTTTCTCCATCAAAGTTTAAGACATCATTAGCGCCCACTCGAACTTTGCTTGGAGGTGATCGCAGTGAATTGGTACTCTTGTGTGAATAGCATGTACAAAGGTTAATTATGGAACAAAACAAAACAAAAAAGACAACTGTTCTAAAAAAGGCTTGTTTTAGTGTCAGCTTCCCTTTTGTGAAAGAAATAATGCAACCTAAATTCTCCTCAGTGATCCACATACTATGTAGTAAAAGGAGCACACTGAGAGAGTAGCATAATGGCTATTAATTTCAAACATCTATAGTTGATCTTTTTGTCAAATGAGTGGTATACGGTCATCTGTGGTTGTATATATCTTGTTAAATTCTATATAATTAAACTAAATGACACTAAAAAGTGTGTAGTAAAGAAATCTAATATTAACGTTAGTGTCATACATGTTTTTATTATTATATTTTATTCATCTGTGTGAAGACTGATGTTTTGCAGGATTTGATCCTCAGAAACTCTGCTTTGGCGTCATTGTATTTTGAGGAAGGTTTTCAGCAGGAATAGATTTCTACTAAAAGCAGTGAAACATGGGGGCTGTGCAAAGCTTGAAGATAGTTAACAATGCCATTCAAAGGGATCAAATACTATAATCTCCTTAAATTTTGAATTCTGCCCATGGATTTTGACAAGCTGTGCTGTCTATCCAAAATTTTTGTACAATATATTATTGAAACCATGACTTTCAGTTGTACTGGATGAAAATAGATTTTATTTAGTAAAGAGTAATATAATAATAAATAATATTACTAATGAAATTGAGTACTAACAATTTTCAGTGCCTACTTTTACTCATTGGTTCTAACAGCATAGGTTGAGTCTGCACTGCTAGTGCAGTGAAGGAGATAATTCTGAAAAAAACATTTGTATAAAATAAGAGATACAGCCAAGCTAGTTACTGAGACTTTTAAAGCAAAGAAGAGGAAAAGATACTTTTAGGCAATCATGTGTGTCATCCTGAAGTAGTTGTCCAAAAAGATGAAGATAATTTATTTCTACTCAATTAATTTGTCACTGTTCAAAAAGTAGATTTGATCTTCTGTCAGTTGGGGAAGTAAACAAAATTGCAATGAAGAGATTGTTTTCACTATTAGTTACTTAATTGATTTTTTAATAGCTGAGGATCTTGTGTAGCTGATGATGGTAAAATAGCTGTTAAGGAAAAATATTGGTTTACAAACGGTGCAATTAGCAGACTTCAGATGAAAGAGTGGGATTAACTGACATTCCCCATGTTTGAGGATTTTTTTTACCTGTCTTTTCCCATGGTTACATACCATGCAATTTAGTATACAACTTTATAATTATAAATGCATTTTTGTATGCAGCCTTACAACTAATATTCTGATAGATCAGAAGAATGGCAAGTTTTCTGTCCAAACTGTGTTCCAACATAAATTTTTGTGGAAATAAAAATATAGTTTTCCAAATTTATATCCTGTTCTTACAGAAGACACTGTAATTGCCAAATTAAAATTTGTAGTTCTGTATTAAGGGGTATGAATCAGTGTACTCTAAATATGCCCACATTGAAAGAAAACTTGTAGTTACAGCCACAGACATTTGTGTCTGTCCATATAGTTTGTATCAGAAGTGTAAGCTGTAGGTAAGGTGAAGTCCACAATCTTTTGGACAGTGTACTTCAAGTTCTACAGAGAAGTGAAGAAGTTTCCTATTAGTGACATATACATGAAAAGACCCATGTAGCACATCTTCAGATAATGTATGGTTGAAGAACATCATAGATTTTGCATGTGGAGCTAAATATTTTCCATTTTAATATTCTGTGTGCTTAAAGGGAGGAGTTTGCTAGTCCAGAATGCAAGTATGGTGCCAGTAAGTTGGAAGCTAGTGTTCACACTTTCAGAATCAATCTTCAGGAGCATGTTTGCTTCATCGCCATCTCTGTGCTGTCCTGCTGCTTTGAGGGTTGTTTTCAGAGCTTCTCATTCTCTAGGATCTTCTATTTCCATAGGAACACACAGCTGCAGACATTCCCTGGGGCACTGTTGGACTAGGATCAGCTCGTTCCCAAAGCAGGGCTGGAGCTGAAACTGATTCTGCGGCATTTTGGAGTGTTCATTGGCATTTTTGTGCACCTCCTCTGGTAGCAGAACCCTACACATGACTTTATGGCGTAAATGGTGTGTGAAATCTCCTTTACCTCTATGAATTTCACCATAGGATATATTCACTCAGGAGACTACTTTTTTTATTTTATGTATATTTCAGAGTGTTATTGTTGTTCTACTTAACGTGGGATATCTATCAGAATTCTTATTTTAAACTATGTCATGCTGTTAGACTTTTAAAATTAATTCTAATTTGTGAGAAGTACTGGAAGGCTGGTTTCAGTTTTTGAAGTGAATAAAAAAAACCTAATAAATGAACAGATTTCTAAATGTATTAGAAAAAGTTAGAACTACAAAGTTTGTATGCTGAAAGATTTTCGCTTTTTTATGGAATAGAGGAAAATACAGAAATGCCCGTGAGCCTTTAAGCTTATTCTTAAAGGGTAGAGAATGCAGCAGAATGCTCTAGAGGGCCTGGAAATCTGAGTCTTTAAAGGAAAAGAGGAGGAAAAAAAAAAACCAAAAAACTAATAATCTGAAAATTAGACCTCAAGGGATATAGAATATGTGTCAGGAGACTCCTTTTTTAATACTTTGTTGCACATAAAGACAGCTGATATTTTAAAATAGCTTGGCCAGCTCATTACAGTATGTTAGAGAGTATATTTGTTTTCTGCAACAACAAAAAAGCTGTCTAAACACTGTCTTTTGGAGAGTGATTAACAGCCATTTCCTTATTTCTCTATAATGTTAATCACTAGGAGTGCATAAAAATTTTACCTCCAAGGATCTGATTCTAAACTCATTGAATTTTATCATTTTTCAGTTAGTTTTCAGTCAGGCTGTAAATCATCATCCAAATAAAAAATACTTAATACTACAGTTGAGGCTAAAGATAACTTTCTTCTGTTTGCTTTTATTTGCCTATTGTGAAATAACGATTATTTTTTTCCAGTTCCTGACAAATAAACTTCCAGGAAAAAAATAATCATGATTAGTGCAACTGGCACCCTATTAGGTTCAGCAGGGAAAGGACAACATTGTAGGAACTCATTTTCATTTGCATTTATATGTTAAGTATGAGAAATATGCACTTTTCACTCAATAGCAAATATATTTTTCTATATTTCTAAGTCTGACCTATCTTATATATAAGTATAAATGACCTAGTCCATCAACACTGGACCTTACCTGACCTAGTCTTTTATCCACATCAACCTTTCATTGTGTGTGTTTGCATTCCACTAGTATGTGCAACTTGGAGACCTGCGGCATTGGGCCCTCTACAGATATACCATGGGTATGAAAAGACTGTTTAAAGTTATGTGCTGTCAACAATGTGGACCATGGGGTAACGCTGATGCACTAGAAAGTGTAAAAATTGCTTAAACCTTCATGAGTTCTGTGTGTGCCCAAGCAGCAAAAAAAGTCTAACCAGATGCTGGGCTGCGTTTAGTAAGACCCAAGGCAGCATGATGAAGGAAGTGATCATTCCGCTCTAATCAGCATCTCTGAGGCCACATCTGGAGTTCTGTGTCTAGTTTTGAGCTTCCCAGTGTGCAGGAAAGGCACGGAGGGAGTCCAGGGCAAGGCCACCAAGGTGTTGGGGCTGGAGCACTTGATATATGAGGAGAGTCTGAGAGTTGGGCTTGCTCAGCCTGGGAGAGAGCTCAGGAGGGACCTTATTGCTGCCTACAGCCACTAGATGGGAGACTGTACAGAAAATAGAGACAGACTCTTCTCAAAGGTGTCCAGCAAAAGGATGAGAGGCAACAGACACATGCTGCAGCAAAGGGAATTCTGATGAGATATTAGGAGAAAAAATGTTCATGATGAGCATAATGAAACATTGGAAAAGGCTGTCCAGAGCCTTTGTGGATTCTCCATCCCTGGAGGTATTAAACACAAAATTGCACAGGACCGTATGTGATCTGATGTGGCTCTGAATTTGGACCAATTTGAGCAGTAGGTTGGGCAAGATGATCTCCAAAGATCCCTTCCAACCTAAATTATTCTGTGACTATGTATGAATGCTATTCTCAAATAACAAGATTCTGTGTTGTATACCTTGTCAATGAAACACACCTCAGGTATGATTTCCTTTAACAGCTGGAGCAGTCCAGATAAAATTTCAACAAATTATTTAGTTCTAAGTAGCAATGAGGATCTGTTAGGACAGTTACACAAGTTTTAGGGGTCTGTATTTTTGTATCCATATTAATCTACGTTGTTAGCAGTAGTCACAAGAAAAGCTAAGAGTGGCTTTGGTTTTATTCAGAAATTGTGGGAAATATAAAAGCAGCTTCTTTCTAAATAATGATGCAATGTATAAAATTCTAATCTAGTTGTAATCATAAAATGCAAATTAAAACTAGGGGGAACAATTGTATATTTGCACATTTTATGTGTGAGGAGACGGAGGTCTTCTTAGAGAAATAAGTTTTCCTCTGTAAGAAAATAAAAACATTAAATCCCAGCAGAGCTTCCTAATGAAGCTGATCTTGAAACACAGTTCTTTTGTGTGGAAAAGAAAACGATCACAGAATTTTAACTAAAAAAATCTACCATCTTGAAATGTGCCCTATTGACAAGGGTACTCTGATACTTCTTTAAACACTGCTTAATAATAATATAGATCCAGGGATTTGCTAGCAGGTGGACAATTCCCTCTTGAGGCAGAGCAGCCAGCAGTGTCATTATCATCCTTTTTCATGAAGGGATTGTTTAAAAAAATATCACTAGCTTTTTTTAAGCTGTGTCAAATAACAAGTTTCTAGTGACTTAGTTCTATCACTGAAAGCCAAATTCCTGGAATTCCTTTTTATCTTTTCCCAGTAGAATACTATAATAATTTTTTGCACTTAGAGAAGCTCTTGTGGAGAGTTCTCTCTTGATTTACATGGATATATTGTATTATAACACTCACATGAAGTAATCAAAACTACTTAAATAAGTAGTTGACTCAAATGTAAGCAGCAGGCAGACATCAAACTCACTAAAGCTCCTGCAAAATATTTCAATTTTATGTTATGTAGAGCTGCTTAAAAGTGAAAGGTAAAATTTATTAAAACACCGTTAGAGGCATAAAAACATATTTGTTTTCAAGGGAACAGGGGTCTTGAACATTTTTCTCCATTTCCTAACCATTATACACATTTACTTCTTCATGTGACCCACCACTAGGCATGTGTTGTCACTAGATTTAAGGTGAATAAACAGTAAGTTCCTCTAGTTCTGGGGAGGGGGAGAAGTAATGGGAGAAAGAATGGCATGTCTTGGGAAGCTGGTATTATGGGGGATTGAGGAGAGAGGGGCACCATGCTCTGAATTTGCCTGATCTTCACTTGCTTGCCCCACCTTCTTCACCATTGTGGAACATGGCCAGTTTGTTCTCTGCTGCCTGGAGTCCCCATGGCCCATCTTTTCTTCAATTATATTCTCCTTTTGTTTCTACTAAACTGAATTTTGCGTGCGGAAAATGAGGACAAAATGTCTGATTTTACCTAACACCTCTAACAGCTGATGTCCTTTGTTAATGATGAACAACATGTTGAAGAAACACTAGATTCTAGCATTTATAGATTCTCTTTTTTGTTCACTAGTCAGGGAGGGTGGTGGGAGGGAGCTGTATGTTTATTTTTTGTTTTCTTTGATATAAAACCAATCCTTTCTTCATTACTGGAAAAATAAAATCTCAAACATTCATATTAGCAGACAACAAATTTACAGTGTAAATAGACAGAATATTAAGTTTTCAGGTTATTACGCACTTCGATGGAATCCTAGAAAATCGCTGAGTACACATTGAGCTTGAAATATGTAAATAATCCCATTAGAAGCAATAAGACTATATGTTTTCCTCATGAAAGACATTAAAGTATTTTTCTGAATCAGACCAGAGAATTCAGCTCTTCACACAATCAAGTGCTGAAGCAGGACTTAATTAAAAGAAAGCTGTTTTTGTAGTAAATGTGGGCCATTTCACATTACTCAAACCTCTCATCTGTCTCTGTTGCTAGCCGATACAATAAGCAAGGTAACAAATCAATTCCGAGAACTGTATTCTGCTGCTTTTGTGGACCATTGCTCTTATTGAGCTAAAAGATCGATTTAACCTATCACCATGGCACTCCTAATGTTCATGTGCTTTCTGCTTGTATGAAGGATTTTGTGCAGCCAAAAGTGAATTTCATACCTAGAGGTTCAGTCACCTCAGCCAGCTCCCAACTTTCTTTTTCATGCTTCTGGACTTGTCAGATCCTCCAGCTGAATTGTTAAACATGGAATTCACACTGGAGTTCATTCATGCAGTTCAAATATTGCAACTCTCTATATGCTCAAGAAAATTTTTCCTGTTAGCCACTAATATGCAAGTAACTCAGTTGCTGCAGTTAGATGCCGCTCACAGAAGTACAGCTTAAGAAAAGATAATGCTTACCCATCTTTTTCTCGAGGGATTATTGTAAAACCTCCAATCAGAAATAGTTGATAAAAGGTAGGAAAACCATTCAGGGTGACAAAATATGAGCTAAACTGATCCACTGAACAAGAAAAATATATAACGTTTGCTGTTCATTTTTGTGTGCTTGAATAACTAGGGAAGAGCATGGTGTAACGATTCCAAACGTGTAGTACTATTTTGTTAATAACTACTGATATTAAGCTTTTTGCTGATGACAAATCTTAAAAACAGATCATAAATTTGTAATAAATGCTCTTTCATCCAGACTATTACAGTGTAATGATAATCTTGGGTAGATTTCCCTTAAAAAAATAGTCCATTGAAGTGGAAGTTAGGTAATAGAATCAACACTGGAAAGATGCTGGAAAACAAGAGAATTGAGAGTTACAATTTTTCAGCATCTTGCACATCTGGCTTTGTTGGTAACAGGAATGTGGAAATTGCTTAGGGAAGAGAAAACAAGGAATAATAAAAAACCCAAGTATAGACATAACAAAATACCAAAATAGAACAATCAAAACATTTAAATAATTGTAACTGACTTCTAGACATTATTTTTTTTTTTTCTATGTAAGCATAAAGAGTTAAAAAAATATAGATCACATTTGAGGTTTTTGCAGCTTTATGTATATACACTCTGATTTATTGTTGATGAGATCATAATTGCCGAAAATTCAAGTATTCTAACTTGATTAACAACTTGACCAAGACTCATCTAACTTATCTCTGAATTCGGTAGAAAAAAGCTGGAACATCTGTGGTTCAGTCTGCCTGGTTCTGAAGTGGATGTCTGCAATAGGTGAGGTGAATTGCTTCCTGAAATGGCTTTTTTCTCTATACATATACTCGGTGACAATCCCAGGTGTAGATACCTACCTACACTTAGTCTGACTCATCCCCACCTTTCTGGTGGGGCAGTTTTCTACTGGAAAATACGTGTATGACAGAGCCAGCATGTTCCATGGGGAATGCAGTGACTCTGTGATTGCCCCCAGTCAGATTCCTGACATAACCCTGCAAACCAAGCAGGTTTCCTATAATGTGCAACAGCCAGTTCCCACCATTCATTAGCACAAAAAAACCCCTGGATAGCCAGAGCAAAGGCAGCGATGTTACTCCTTTGGGACAGTGTAAAGCTGCCTGATTTCCTTCTCTCTCATCTACCTTTCCATCTCTCTCAATACCATAGCTCCAAGTTTTAGTTTCATTCGATTTTAGTATTAAAAAAACCCCCAACCCCCCAAAAAAAAACCACCGAAAAATCATGTTCTAATGTTAGTAGTAGGGAAGTGAAAATCTGTATTTTCTTGTTCAAAGTGGATCCTTTTTAATATTTTAACAGAACAGTATGACACTTTGTTTCTCTGGAAAAAATAAGATCAACATTTATTTCTAATTGGAGTAGAAGCTGTTTTTAATATTTTTGAAAAAATGGTTCTGAGGTAACACAAAGATCCTGTTTTATTTCACTTTCCTGTTCAGAGAAATCTCTCTTATATTTTTTTGCCCAAGAAGCAAAGAAGGTAAAAGAAATAAATAATAAACAGAAGGTGAATTTAAGCATTTCTCTGTTTGTGGGGAAGAATGATGTCTTTTGGGCTACTGTGAGTTACCAGAGATGTCTTGCTGCGTGTGTCACAGAATCATTTATTCAAACAGACAGTTTTGAAGGTGGCATGGTGTGGGACTAGATCTCAGGGTAAACGTCCAACCTTTTGACATATGTTTGACCATATGAATGGGACTGTTTTCCTTTGTGGTACGTTATCAGTGTGTCTTAAATTCCTACTGTGCATCGTGATCAGCACTGATAGCATTTTTAACTGTTCTTATAAATCCTTCTACCTCTTCATATGTGGCCCATATGGCATAATATTTCTGTGATGAAAGCTGGTATATTTGGCACGTTCCTATAATGACATTCAGATGTGGGTTTCAGCTCTGACAAAGTGATTGTGTTTTGCACAAAAATAACAGTGCATCAGAACCGGTAAAAATTATTATCTCGTTTGCTGGTAGTGTGGTTTCGGGTGGGGCTTTTTCCCCCCCGCCCTCAGACCTGTTATTAAAGCATGTGATAAAGAAGAATAATATAAATGCTAGGGAATCAAATGATGTCTGTGGGTACTAGATGATAACGCTAAGAGCTTAGCATCAATATTCTGTGAGTCAGTTAATAAAATCAAGTGGCTCAGCCATTTATATTTTGTAAATATTCCCTGAATAATTTAGAGGAAATAAAATTAGTAAATTTAGAATGAATTTACTAAAGAGGATCTCTCATGCAGATTGGTACAAGTCAGGGGGAAGTCCTTTGGAGGCAGCGGAAGCTGAAATGGGGATAAACACAGCCAACTGGCCCTTCTGAGCAATGACTATAAGGCGTCTCATACTGTGTTGCGCTGTTACGAACTCAAAAATAGCAATTCTGCCTACCTATACTAAACTACTTGTTCCAGAGCTATATACACCTGCAACAATCATCCGCAACAGATATTGATGATAGGATCGATTTAGAGATGGAAGGGTTTCCAGGAAAAGAATTAGTGGGGTTTTGTGTATTTAAATTTTAATGCTGATAAAGGTGTATGTGAGTGGAAAAAGTTGCATCTTTGTAAGTGGTTTCAGTCAGGACTTAGATCATTGTTCTGGGTTGGGCAGAAAGTAGGTGAAATTGTTTCACAAGTCTTATGGCTATGGTTAAGAGAAGACAGGAAAGGTGGATGAAACGTAGGTGGAGAGTAAAGGGTAGGAAGAGTGTAGTTGTTGAATTGGAAAAGTTTGCAAGACCGTTAGTTTGTCTCCTTTAAGAAATAGTTGTATAAAGGTCTGTATTGATGAAGCTCAAGAATTCGGCGAAGGAGAAAGATTTGTAATATAGAAAAGCTTTTGTGATAATCTAGTTTATGCAAATTTAATGTCAGTAAATTTCCCTCCCCCCTTCCCTCTCTTCATGCTAGATTGCAGAAGGTTTTAGGGCAAACATCACTCGCCTTCTGAGAATGATGTCTAATAAGTGTCTTTTAAATCTTCTAGCTAAATATGCTGAGATGAAGGAAAATTTTGCATGTTGAAACTTCTGTTCAGTCATGTTGGTTCATTTTGTATATTAATTTCTATTTTTCATTGAATTATTTACCAGTATTTCTTGTCAAGGTGAGAATTCATTTATTTTGTTTAATTATTAGTATTTTTGTATGAATTTAGTAATTTTGTGTGTCTCTAATCATCAGAATGATTTATACATAAGCCAGAATTGTCAGTGGAATCTAAGGAAATTGTGCACCTGACTTTTAATTTCCTTGGGTGCTCATTACCTTTGAAATTATTTCATTAGATAATCTTAAAATCAGAAATCTTAATTAAAAGAACAGGACAGCCTTTGGAGACCTCCTAGTGCAGAATACAAAGCATATTTTTTTTTCTTATGAGAAAATCAGGGGTTTTTCACTGTAGGATTCACAGAAGTTGTGTTCTCTTGACTTCATGTTTCACTGTATGCCTATTTCTGAAGTGCATGGTCTATATGATCATTGTTAGGCTTTGCTGTAGGATTGATGTTCAGGGATGCTATTTAACAATATATAGGATAAATGATTCCTCAGCCTGTTTTGAACAATGGGTAGATAGCCATTTAGGTTATCATTTTCAACTTTCTCTCCTTCTACTGCCATTGCATAATGAGACTTTTTCACTGTAATTATCATTTCCAGCACAAAAAAATGTATAAGTAGCAGATTATTTTTTTAGTACTATCTCAAAAAGAAAAAGAATGAACAGCAGGACTCATTTTCAGTTCCCTGTACATCAAAAGAATTGTAATGGATTGTTAAAAATAATGTGAAAACAAGCACTTTTTCACAATACTCAACAGAAAATTATGATTTTTTTCCTTTTAATGTTTTGCTACTGATTCTTCTCCTTGGAGACATTCTGAATTCATTTCAATCCGTTTCTGTATTTTTTTCCTTTCTTTTCTAAACTTATTTGAATTTTCCCTGTGGGGGATGCACTGTGAGGAAGGTGACACAGCATAGAGGATTCCAGTTCCTGTAAGAGTTGTCCATGGCAGACTGTTGCTGGGCGGCATCCTGTTGTCTGTCTGCTAAGAAAGAAAGAGAAGAAAGGGGAAAGAAAAAGAAAAAAGCTAATTGTGAATAGATTTATTGCAATAATTCAGAAATAACTGCTAAGCAGCATAAAGGTTAAATGTTAGGAACTGGCTTTTAGTTCTAATTTTATGGTTTACACTGAAGTAAAGTAAGCTCAGATAGTAAAAGATGGGAAAAACTACACAGCATTTGCTCAGAATAATTTCTTTCTATATTTGATAAGAATTTTTTTTTTATTTTAAAGGAAAACCTTTTAGACAAAGCCAAGTGTCCACATCAAAATGGAAAGCTATTTTTAATGAGAATTTCAGTGATAACTGTAAGACTTAACGGAATCAGTTACAATTCTGTCCCTTCTAATACCAGCCTCTCAGGAAAGTACCCTCTTACAAGTAGTTTCTGAAATACTACAGTGTACTTCTAAATATTTTTTAATATTCAGTTCTCTCTCTTAGTTAAATTATTTCATTGGTCTTAGATATCTTTTAAAAATGCAGGCATTTGTGTATGTCTCTCCATCTGTGTTTCAATGAGTAAATTTCTCAATACAGTAATCCTTAATGTTTAAACTTCTCTTTCTTACTTTGGTATGGTTTGATGCAAGCAACTCTGTCACTCAAAAAAAATGACACCCCACTCCCCCCCACCCCCCAAACTTTATTTAAAATGAAGCTCTCCATGATAGAAATCTGGTTAAATTTACACTCCTATCCTGGCAGTTGTGGGAGAGAAGGGAGTAGCATTTTGAAGCATATTAACTGAATTTCCTTTTACAGTTCAGAGAAAACTCAGTACTTTGGAATTGTTCGTGGAAACGTAGAATTTTTAAAAAATATATTTTAATAAGGGAATGGAAGAGGTAAGACCAAAAGAGAAATAAATATGATATGTATCAAGACTGTGGGTGTACAGCATTTTACAAGACAAGGGAAAAAACAGTTTTCCCCAGTTACTTTTGGACGGCTTTTACAGATCGTATGCTGCCTGACCATAATATGTTCAAAAAGGAAACAAAATGTATTCATTCAGAACATACTTGCTGGTTTGCATACCCACTTTCTCTGAAAAAGTAGGATTATAAATATATGGTAACAAATCATAC
Organism: Larus michahellis; assembly: GCF_964199755.1. Lineage (NCBI taxonomy): Eukaryota > Metazoa > Chordata > Aves > Charadriiformes > Laridae > Larus > Larus michahellis. Next base: position 131,957,570 of record NC_133896.1, read on the forward strand.
ATTTGATTTTATCACCCAAATGCAGAGATTTTTGCTATCCTCTTCATCCTTTCTGCAGTATTCTCATTTACCTTTGATACCTGTCAGTTTTGGTCAGCTATATACTATGGAGATTTGTTACATGAGTTCTTAGACACTGTTGATTCGATTGAAAAGAAAAGAAAAAAAAAAGGCAATAAGAACACGCTTTACTTGTTTTGATCATATTTCAGCTGCAAAACAAATTCCTGGCATATCTCACGGAGCAATGACAAAATCATTTGTAATTCTTATTCTTAGACACAGATTGGTGCAGATCGTAACAAAAATGATTGTACGTTTCTTGCTACTGAAATGTTAGACATGTTATCTCGGATTTCCAAACCATTTAACCATTTGGCCATCAAAGAGCAGGCTGTTATCTGTTTTGGCATTAATCTACTTGGAACGGCTACTTTGGAGCACAGTTTCAAAATGACTACAAACATGCACAGTGCAGCATAATTATGTCCCTTTCAGGAATAAGAACTGCAGAAATATTTCTTGAACTTAAGTCTTGTGTCTTTGCATTTGTGGGAACCAAAAATGTCCTCTGAAAAATTCAGTTATAAGGTGTGTCTCCCAAAGTATTGCATGGGGTTCGCAAGTTTTTTTTTACGTGGCAATAAAATGCAAAATAATACGTATGCATAATATGAGAGGAACACTCAGTGTAAATTCAATCAAGAATGAAATGCTATTACACGCACACACCTTCTGGGCTTGTGCAGAGGTAATGGACCGTAGCAAATAGATAAGTGACAGTCAAGAAGAAGATAGGTGGCTTTCCTTACAACTTTGTTTAATAGAACTCTCAACATACATTGTGGATATAATGTGTTGTTTTGTCTTGATCCAAATCATCTTTAGTTTTTATTCCATGTATTTTGTAGACTGTAATTTGGTGATAATGGCTTTGCACAGTTCAGGAGTGATGAACAGGAATAACAAGTCAGTTAATAAGAGGATGTGTATGTCTTTTCCAGTACAGAGCTCTTTATTTGAGTGGGTAGGGAAGAAAGTCATATTTTACTTCTAAGAAACGTCACTAAGGATGTAGCATTGAATATTTAGGGAGAATAAATGTGAGAAGGCGGATTTTAAAGCAGGCTGTGTAAGAGTTGGGTGAAAAGACTTACCTATTTTTTCAGCCTCTCCTTAATTGTTACAAGCTTATTACTAGTTTGAAACATGCTTATGAAATCTATAATTCTTGAAGTTTGTCTTGTGCATTGTCATTAGGTTCAGTCATTTTGATCTGTGTTGTAATCTTCCAAGCCGTACTGCCTGAGTGAGGAGCAGATTTGTATCGTGCTGCCTGAGAAGGGCTGCAGCTCCAACACGATTCAAGGAGTTAGGACGTGGTCTTTGTTTCCCCCTTGCTCCAGTTGGGAGCAATCTGTTCAGGCACAGAGAGTTATGCTCTTTTATTCCCTAGAGGGAGATGCAGTTGGATTCTCAGATGAACCGTTTGTGTTGAATCAACCTTGTCAACTTTTTCAGACTTCCTCATTTCAATAGAAAATCGTGATGACTAAATAATTGGAATATGATGCAGGCATGGAAAGCATTTTAATATGTATCATGTTTACTGGGTTTTTTTATTCCTTGATTTAGATAAAAAGTCAAGTGTTTGGAGACTCTTCTTAGCAGCAGCTAGAAAAGATATTATGTATTGGTAACATAAATAATATATTATGCCAACATAGTAACAAATCAAACCCTTTTCCTGTTTACTACTGAAAGAAGATCTATTTATAACACTACAGATTTCCCTATAATTTAGAAAAAAAAATGAAACATCTTGCATAGGAATTGGCATGAATTGGGATGAGGACAACATTGCTCTTAACAAATATTTTTGGTCTCACATAACTCTGTATTTGCCAGAGATACCTCAGTGCTTTAGGATGCAGAATTGGTATTTTATAGACCTAGAACAAATAAAAGAATAACTAGGTTTATAAATAAGATTAAACTTGGTCTTGCCACACTCGAGAGCATAAGAAATGCCATACTGGGTTAAACCAGTGTTCTGTCTAGCCCAGCAAAGTGTCTCTGGTAGTGACGTTAGGACAGGTTGGGCAGGGAGAATGTACCAACCTGGCTGCTTTCTGCAGACTGTTCCCCTCATAGTGTCCCCCACCCCTAGCATCCATAGCTATTGGATTTGGGATATCAGGACACATTACTCCTTACTCCTTGTAGCATCTATGTTTCAGCCTATTGTCCATGAAGTTGTCTAATCTCTCTTTGAAACTGTTGATTCTGTTGGCCCTCACAACCTCCTGTGGCAGCAAGCTCTAGATACTCATTACCTGCTATGAAGAGAAGTAATTTCTTTTATCTGTTCTAAAACAGTTTCCACTACAAGAATGCAGAATGCTTCTACCCAGTCTTTTCTGTCTTTCAACCAAATATACATTCAGGAGAGAACCTTTCTTTTTATGTAATGTTGCCAAGTTTCTTAAAACTCTTTTCTGAGGGACGTTATAAAAATATTTTATATATTTATAAATATATTTCTATATTTTTATATATATGTGTCCTACCTAAACCAAGTCATCCTTCTCTGCGTGTTGATTTTAAAGAAGTGCAGGAGTCCCTTTAACAAAAGCTACGGCAGCTCTTTCCAAGGAAATGACACGTGTTAATTTTATTCCTCAGAGTGGTTTTACCAGCCTCTACTCAGGCATATAGACCAGCAGTTGCTAGGATCTGGGAGCCCAGTTTCAGGATGACAATGCAAGAGCATTGATTGAAGCCTTGCATTACGGTCACATCTCCTACCATCACAGCCTCTCTGATCTCCCTCTTTGTAGGCAGTTCATGTTACTCCTGGTTACAGACTCATCCAGTTCTTCAGACCTGGAATATAAATTCGGGGTTAATTATTGGGATTAGGTAATTAATCCAGTTTTGGTTTTAAGTACTTTTTGATAAGTAATAGTCTCCCAACACCCACATAGCTTTTCTCTCCCGTATACTTTGCATCCATATATTACAGTGCACACCTACCTGTCATTACATAAAAAATATCATACTATGAGAAACTACAATGACAAAGAGAGAATGATTTCAATAGCAGTAAGCTAACTCTGGAGAAGAAATCATTTAGTAAGTGTTGTTGTTATCAGTCAGTCTTCAGGTGCTGTTTCTCATTTTCCCTTTTTTGTTTTTCTCCATTGTTATCAAGTAATCAAAATAAAAGTTGAAAATGCATTAGCTATAGGGAATGCACATGATCATGTTTTCATGCAAACCAACGTTTAAAGTTCTGTGAAAAATGGCGCTATAAATTTGCGTAGGGCTCTATCTTATTCCCCATGCTGCTTTTTGTAGTTATTTTTTTTACAAAGGAATGATAGGTATAATAAACAGGGCTTGAAGGAGATTTTGAAAGGCTGTGCAGTCCAGATTTTTGCCTCAAGCAGGATCAACTAGACTTAAATAATTTCTGGCTAACCTGCTCTTTATGTAAAATATTTTTTTTTGTAGTTTTGCAGAATTTTTTTCCCCACTGCTTTGCAGTCATTGCAGTTCAAAAGATGTTTGTCTACAACCTTAATATCCCCTGCTGCAGTTTAAGCTAACTATGCCACCACAATGGAAATTGAGAACAGTTTACTCTCTCTCTCAGCAATAACTTCATACATCTGAGGGTTGATACTTACTTCCGTTCAATGTTCTCTAGACTAAATGAATCCTGCTTTTTAAAATTTCTGTCCTTGTTTGTAGACTTCTGACCATCTGTCCAGTCATTTGCAACACATTCCTACATTCATCCAGTTTATTCTGCTAGTTATTTTAGTGCGTTGCACTTACTGAATTGAATTCTTAGGTTTTTTGAGACCACTTTGAATTGTGTTCCTCTTTTCAGGTGCTTGCTGCTGGCTCAGTTATGCATCATTGTGAATGAATGTACCCTCTATTCCTGGAATCACGTAATTTCAGAGTTGGAAGGGACCTCTAGAGGTCACCTAGTCCAACAACAAACAATTAATGAAAATTAGTATTAGACATAGTACAAATCTGTATGTAGCTTCACTTGATATTTCCTTCCCATATAGTACTTTCAAGTTATGTTTTCCCATCAGTTTAATTTCCATTTAAATAAAAATTTCCTATCTTGTTTTTTGGTAATGTCACATGGGCAGTATCAGAAGCCTTGCTAAGGGCATCAGACACAGCTTCTATCTGTTGTCCACTATTGGTAAATCTTACAGCTCCAGATGGAAATTCGGTTGACTGGTTATTATTTACTCTTGATAAACGGTTGGCTAGTACTTATTATTTTTTTTCCCTGCTCACAAATTGTTTAATCATATGTTCTAGAACTGAGCTTAGAATAATCCACCCACAATTTCCTGAGCAGTTTTCTGTCCCTCTTTCAAAAGTGAATTATATTCATCCATTGCAGGTTCTCAAATATAACTACTGAAGCCTATGAGATTGGTGAGCAAGTTCCCAAGTATTGTATCTGAAATTCATGAGTTGTCATGTAACAATTCATTTTGAGCTAGGTAAGCACAGTGTCATACCAATAACAAAATTAGCATTGTTTCTTTATTGTCTTTCACACCTGCCTTGAAGCTGTTATTTTAAGGATTAGCGGTAGAACAAACTTTTCTCAGAGTATCACTCAAAAGTTTCAGTGACTGTTTTATTCTATTTGGGAAAAATGTTGTGACAGTATAAGATTACAAACTTTAGAGCATCTGCAAAAATGGTCTCCATCTTGTATAATGTTGCAGAAGAGAAATGAGCAATAGGTTTGAAACTCTTGTTGCCAAAAGGGGAATAACAAACACAATGGTTAATTGTACAAAGAGCTATTTAGGGTCTCTGTGACGGGTCGTATTCCATATCTGAATATTGTCTACTGTTTCATATTACCTATATATATATATGTATATCTGTGGGTAAGCATGTGTGTATACATATACATATATACATTTCAGATACCTATTATATACTTTTTTTTTTTCATGGTAGAAGATGTAGTGAACAACAACAACAAAAAAAATCATCAGGTAGCTAGAAGGATTGGTGACAGCAAGTTATAGGCAATAGCCTCACTAAGCAGTGACTTGGATGTTGAAACAGTGAACAAATATTTGAAAATATGCTTCCAATAGGAATAGTAGGAAATACATGCAAGATAAAATTATAGACAGTACAGGCATCCTCAGGCTGCTTCATGAAGTTGATGCACAATTGCTATGTCTTTTTAAAAAAAAATGTATGGAATATGTAACTATGAAGACTTTACTCTGACCTCTTTCTCTCTTGTGCGCGCACGTACATACAAACATGGTAGTAGCACTACAATATTGTGGAGGTGCCTTGATTACAGATAGGCTCATTGCAGCTGTTTTAAATGAGATAAAGCTGGGGAGCAGATGCAGGAACAGGTAAGTGGTTCTGCATTCAGTCAGTTGAGACTCATCAGGTCTCATTAACTCAGGCTGTTCTTGAAAGATGCCGTACTGCTGAGCTGGCCCCAGAAATTACACAACTGTGTTCACGCAGCGCTCTGCGTGCATTAGTTAAGTCTACCTGACCTAAGCTAGCTCTTTACTGAATCAGCTGTAGTGCCTCTGCCCCATGTTGTATTTAATCCAGAATTGAGGTTAAATCGTGCGTAGGTAATTGAGGATTGACTGCCTTTTTGAAGTGCACAGCTCAAATATCAGTTAGCTGCTCTCTTGCATATCACTGCTTTTCCTATACCTCCATGCCCTTCCTCTCATGCCCCTATCCTGCCGTTCACTCTCATTCTCGTTTTCCCATCCTTCATACACTTGCCTTCATGCACTTGTGCTTGTGCTCAACCTGAAGCATTTGCCTTTCTCAAGCAGGTGAGCTGGTGGATACGGTACAGCTGCAGTTGAGCAGTTGTGTAGGAAGGACGCAGTGTGGGTGCAGCTGGACAGGAACTACTGTTCCCTCTTCTAGGGAATGTATGTCCAGATTGCAGTGGTATGCTGAGGTCTGGGCACCTTACAGTAGGCTCTTGGGTCAATGCTGTTGTGGCAATTGCTGATTTTATTTTTTTTTTTGTTCAGTATGAGTATGATCATGCTTTGTGGCTATTTAAGGTTTGAGTGATTGTTAATCTGTGGATAAAGCTTCAATTTGGAGATAATTCAATAAGCATGCCCTCAGGCAGAAATTCTGTGCAGTTGTGTGCATGTATAGAAATCTCCGTTAATGTATCTCTTAAGTGACTTTAGTTGTTTATGGTAGGGAACAGTCCACCAAGAGAGTAACTCATATAGTCTGATTTCCATATGCAATGTCTCTCATGCTGTGGAAGACAGTTTGATCTACAGTGACATTAGAAAACAATAAACCACCAAGCCTTAAGAGGACTACCTTGGCATACATGCTGAATCAGTTATAATTACTTGTTACCTCTTAATGCCTGCACATCTGCATCAGTGAGTAATTAAAGTTTGAAAGGAAGCTAAAATTTTACAAACCGATTAAGGTCTTTGCAGTTTTTTCACAACAATGTTTGGTTTGGAGTTTTTGTTTTGATTTGAAGAAATACAGGGGCCATACTCAAAGAAGTTAAAACAACCTCATTTACACAGTAATCTATGCCTGGAATACAGACTAAGAAAAAATGAAATCACAGCAGTTATTCCTCTGTCAGGAATCTGTTCGAGAAAATAAAGCAATCTGATTGCACATCTTCTCTATTTCCATAGTCTTAATAATATCCTACCCTGTGTTGTACTTGTTTGGCGTTCTCTCTCAGCCTTACACAAATCAAAATGACAGATGTGTAACTTTAGGTACCTGTGCAGCAACGACTGTCGTCCTCCATTCCTCATGTACCCATCTTCAGTAAAGCAGCCCAGCCATTTTGCATTTCCTTTGCCAGCTCGTCCCTGTTGCTTTTGTCCTCTGAACTTTCTGGCATAAGGCACAAACTCGGAGCAAAGGGAGGGTCATGGGAGTAAGCTGGCATAGTGGCATCAGTGCCACCACTACACCAGCTAGAAATGATCAGCCAGTGGTTCTTCCATAGCCCTTACGAGCCTTTCTGAGACAGCAGCTGATACAGAGTATTAGGACATGCTGAGGCATAGCTCCTAAACTTGTCAGTGCTTCAGAGTTTTGTTTTGTTTTTAAACAGAATATATTATGCTGTCATGGATAAATAAACTGATGTTGCTTTTAGCTGGTTCATCAGGACTAAAAGATAATGGCATCTGTTCTGTTTTATGTGTAATATTTCTCTTTTATTTCTTAGCGCAGTTGTTTATCCCTGGTTTTATGATCCTCAGCCCATGTTTCTAGAGAGTTCTTCAAATCCCTTGGACAATGGCTACAATTTACATCTTTGCATTTTCTAATGCTCGGAGTGAAGGTATTTAGAAGGGTACTCTGGAGGGATATAGTGGAAGCAACAGAAATAGTAGCTTCCCAAACTCATTTTTCTTTTGTTAATAATTAATAGCTGACAAAAAAATGGTTTGCCTTCAAATGTAGCTCTCAAGAAAAATAAATCTTACATTTTTTGTCTGGTGGAAAAAGCCACTGGAAGGAAGTGTATCTGCATATGTGTATGTGATAATTTTCAAGAGGAGAGAAGGATTAAGGTCAGAAAGTCAAATAAGAGAAAATTGCCAAGATAGATACATTTTTCAGCAGCATAGACTGTGAAATACTTCCCAGTTTTGCAGGCTGGTATTTGCAAAAAGTGGGTGACCTCAGTCTGGAGTCCTTCCAGGATTTAGCTCTTGAAGAACTGCTTGTCACAATCTAGCAATACTCTCATTTCCATAGGGAGATACAAATCATTAATTTTTAAAAATGTAACACATTTGGAGGCTCTTGTTTCCACCTCCCAATATGGCCTTTCAGTTGAACTGACTTTGTTTTGCTAAGAGGGAGGGGGAAGAGTGGGAGACAGGGTCCAGATGCATTTTAACAGTCTCCTAGTTAATTTGGGTTCTCCAGCCCTGGAGAACCCACTGCATCAATCCTTAGCTTATCCTCTATATGGTGTGACGTTTTCTTGTACATTACTAGTTTAGTGAGTAAAAAGTGAAAATATCACAAATCAGATAAGGCCAAATTTTCAGATATGTTAAACTTGAAAATGATTGTTCCAGAATTTTTTATGTATCTCTATTGTGCTTCCTGTCAAATTGGGTGTCAATGCTAGTAAGACGTCGAAATACCTTATTGGCATGGAAAAAGTTAACGATCAGTGAAAATCTGAAAATCAAGTTAGATTAACTGATAAAGATGAAAATTTTTTCTAGTGAGTTGTTAGCAGCTAGTGCCATTAGCCCATAGGTTTAGGAACTGAGGTCTGTGAATTAAAAAAAAAAAAAAATTATTTCTCATGTTGAAAAACAGCACTATAAAAACGAATGATATGCATTCATCCAATCTTCAGAGTTATTTTTCAGCCATAACTGACACTGTTATGCAGCTGCATGTAGTGAATTTCTGAATATGGTCAGAATATTTAATGGAGAGCAAGTATGACACGGTTTGTAATATAGTTAAGGTTTATCTTTTGTAGTGGAAGGGAGAGCAAGTGTATGAGAACAATCTAGCTAAAACCTAGAGACAAGCTTACTTCTTTTTGGAACTGTGGAAGTATTAGTCTATAAAATGTTCATATTTGACAAAACATAACAGGAACTAAGTATAATTAAAAATATACTGGAAGAGACAATTTTACACTCATTTTCATTCTTTGTCCTAAGAAAAACTTGACTGTCTGAAAACCAAGTTCTGTTTCTCTAAATCAAGGGAATTACAGTAACAAAACAATATTGTGCAATGCACAAAATATCTTGTATGTGGAAAAATGTCAGTATTTCAAAACTACTTTACAAAGATAATATAGATAATGGTATTTTCATTTTGAATTGTAATGGTGAAGTTTATTTTGAGATTATTTTCATTTTGCCAGGAACATTTATTATGTCCATAAGTGTGTTGTAATAATATCACAAGAAATCCTCCTCTTCCATTGCTTCGACCAGACTCTGATGCTCAAGCTCATTGCCCCTCAGGCCTCAGTTAGTCTTCAGTCACAGAACAGAAATCAGAGGAAGGCCATTAATTTTGAAATTTGTTTTCCTTGCGTTCCGTCTTTGTTATTACAAAGGTCCACTGCAAAATTGGTATCTGTATCTATATATACTTATATATAGCCGTGTGTGTGTATACATAAATACATATTCAAAGCAAAGTATTAGTTCCTGCTTTTATTACAGTAGTGTCATTTGACTTTAACAGTGATTCTTTCTTTTCTGTTTATATCAGTTATATTTCTGAAACTGTCATTCAGATAATAAAACTGTATTTTCTGAAAAAGAAAAATGCTAATTTTCCTTCCACTACAGTAGAATTGTGTGGCTCCTCTGCAAGCTACTAATCAATGTCTGCACCTTCTGCCTCAAGCAATGGTTACACATGAAATACGTTAACTGTTCATAGTAAGAGTTCCCCTTGTCTGAACAAGAAATGGCTCCAGTTTTATGCTTAACTTTATGCTTAAACACTGCTCTCAGTCAGAAATTGATTACGTGTATTTAAATTACATTATATCTGTGTGAGGGAAGGGGAACCAAGTAGGACTGATACTGATTTGAGGAAACAGGTGTTGAAAATTTATCTCAGATAATTTGGCGTTACAGATGAGTTGAAATTCGATTCAAAATGTGTGTTTAATTTCTCATAGATTTCAAGGTCAGAAAGGACTTGTATGACCATATATGTTCTATAAAACCATAATCCATGGGATTTTACATAGGGATTCCTCTTCCTGCTCTTCAAAATTTTGTCTGACTATCTATTAAAAAAAAATAGATCATGTGATCTTGATTTACACAATTCTATTAATTAAGGATCTCTTACATTCTTTAGTCATCTGCTTTGATTTTTAAATGGAATCACTACTAAGAATTTACCTCTTTTCTGTTTGGACTTTGCTGTCTTCAATTTCCAGCCAGTGTATCTTTTTAACACTATTGTTTCCATAATTAGTAATTACCGTATTATCAGAAAGCTGTATTTGGTGGCCCTTAGTATGAGCAAATTTACCCTCTGCAGCAAGCTGTATTGACCAAGGGGTGGCACAATAAAATGACAGAAAAGTCTAAAATGAGGCATAATTACCTATGGTAGGCACCTGTCTCACAGCCTCGACACCCCTGCCCAGCTCTGCTGGTGTTCAGCTCTACAACAGTGCCATTTGCTGTGCTCCTTTGGTTTGGCTTTTGCCTGTGAATAGAAGCTCTTCCAACCTGGTCTGCAAAAACATAAGATCCAGTAGCCATCCCCAGAGCAAGCCCTCCTTCACCTGTCTCCCAATATGTGCTTTAATCTGTCAGATGTTCTCCATCAGCATATCTAAAGGAGGAAGAGCCGCTGCCTTTTTCTTTTCCTTTGTACATTTTCTAGTGGATAAGGCATGCATCCAGGCAGTGAGTCACCTGCTTTCAGTGCCTTTCTTATCTCCCACTTCTCAGAAATGTCCCTTACACCAGGCTGTTAGATTGGTGTTAGTCTGTGCCTTTTCTGTTGAATTGTCGCCATTGCTCAGAAAAGAGTTGAGGAGTCCCAGGATACGAAATAGAAAGCAAGGACCTGGCCTTGTCACCAGGGCGCCCATCACCTGCAACAAGACAAGGAGTGCTTGTGTATTTCTGCTAGTCATGCAGTGGCTAGGCTTCTTTCCACACAGCCTACGCATGGCTGAGCTCCCTTCTGAGGCATTTACTCTCCACCTGCTTGTCACACTGCAAAATAACTGGGGGACCTAACACAGCTACAGCTCCTACTTTAGCTACATGTATTGGTACTCAAGTGCGCAGCACTTAACATCTGTTTCTCAGCCTACCTCATAGCTTCTTACATTGTGAAGGGCAAATTATACATTCTGAGTGTTAAATATGGTATTTTCAAAAGACTGGTGTCTCTGTGACGCTATCGAGACAGGATGGTATTTTTAATTTACTAACTCCTGCTGGCAATTGAGAACTTGAGATTTCCCCTTTGAAATTAGTTAAAAAGGTAAGTCTAGCCTAGTCTAAACTTTTAATAATCCATTTTTACAGTACAACACTGTTTTATGTTCATAATCTCCACAGTCCTTTAAATGAAATATTTTTCCTGGACTTGCAACAATATCCACATTATATACATTTCCTTCCTTCACTGTTAATGAAATATGAACAACATCAGATCTTTTCAAGTTTCTACCTTGTGTGTTATTGTTGGCCTTAAGTAAATAGCTACTGAAATATGGAGGAATAAAAGCTAGAAGTAAAACAAAGAAACCAACACAACAAAAATGAAAGGCAGAAGTATAGCTGTAGGAGTAAAACCCTTCTGAATACACCAGAAAGGTTTAGGTACCAAAACCAGGCTTGTTACTTTGTATGGTTCTCATCTTTCAGAATGACAATGAGATATGAATAAAGATAAGGGTCCAAGTTACTAGATTTGGGCTAAAGATACTCCAGAGTTATTCCAACATATCTTATCAGACATGGTAAACATGAAATGCCTCCCCCCACCCCCGATCTAAATAATATTAAATTCACTGTAAGAAACAATTGATATAACAGCTTTTGTTTTCTGTTTCAAAAGTAAGTTGAAACAAACCAGGTGAAATCTTCTTTATTCATTTTACTTTATTCTTGAGAAAAATATCTAGTGTTGTAAGTCACTAAAGAAAAACTTATCTGGCAAGTGATGCTGTGGCAATGCGTTTTATTCTTCTAAATTGTTATTCACTTGCTATTACTAGAGAAAACTTCCAGTAAAAGTAATCAAAGATTTCCAGAGGCTCTAGCAGAAACTGAGGAAGTCATTCTGTGTTTTTTTTCAGAGCATAAAATTGATTCAGGCTAATCTCTTCCCTATAAAATTGGATAATTCGGGGAGCATCTTTAGTCAAGCTGTTAGCTTTCGTTCTCCATGAAAATGTGTTAGTTATTTTTCTTAAATTTTAAATAAGGAAAGCTAAAAATACCTGCTTATTTTGCTTATATTCATAATATAACATGTCTATTCAATACTGTTTTATGCAAAGTAAACATATCTTCTGTATAAAATGTGGCAAGGTAAAGAACCTATAACTTTGCTTTTGAAGTGCATTGAGAGTGCATTTTTCACTGGATCAGTCTCAGATAAAAGTTCATTACCACCATCATCTGAAAAAACACTAAAGAAAAAGCTAAAGCTGGAGCTTTGAGAAACAGAACAGCTGTCCTCAGTTTTTTTTGGTAATACACATTTGTAAGTGCAGTGGAAAAATCCTTAATCTGAAAACATTAGTTATATAGGAGAAATAAAATAGTAAATTTTGCAAATTCACATTCTACAAATGGCAACTATGTGCTGAGAGGCTTTGGTTCTGCTGACTAATATAGAAACTGGGGAAGCTCTGTAGCTCCTAACACTAGTTCCCATCCATTAAGTTATTTAGCATGATTGCCTGAGAGGACATAAGATACCTTGGAATAGTTCTGCTTGATTCTTTAGATGCTCGTACTTTATTGCAAACAAAGTAGTATTGAACAGCCACATTGTATGGGGGCAAAAGGCTGTAATTTCCTATGCAGTTCGTGTATACCCAGATTTACTCTTAGAGTGGTAATCCTCTTTCAGTTGAGTTCTTACATGTGATTTATCAACCATGTTCTTCTAGTTGAATGGATCTCATTTTAGCCAAGCACCCCAGTCTTTAAATGTTGTTGCAGTTGCTACAGATACGTCTTTAGCTTTATTCCTTTTTTTTTTCTGGCAATGGCTATAATACAGTGAATTCCTTTTATCTGAGAATGATTCATTCCCAAACCATGTTAAGCTGTAATTTTTTCCTAGTCTTCTCTCCATCTTCTTTCCAGCCTGTCCACTGGACGGACTCCAGTGCAGTCAATCAAGACATCTCAGTTAGAATGAGCAAGCTGCTGATGGTTTGAACCTCTGCCTGGATAGGCTCCATATGTGCAAAACAGCACAGACAGTATGCTTCCTATGTGGTGTCCCTCTGTTCGGTGCTTGTTTTCCCATAGATGGTGTCCGAGATAGTTGCCAGTGTTCATCAGTTTTGAACATGTTACTATGCATTATTGTAAAAATTAGACAGCCTGTCAAAAAAATAGTCTTACCTGGGGATCTTGTTTAGCACATAGTAGCTAAGCTCCCCAAACTACTTAGCATTCCTGAAGCCTCTGCATTTTTGTTTACCAATTATCCATGAAAAGTTGCTAATTCAACCACTTTTGCCACAGTCCTTCCTCACTCCGTGTATTGTAGTGTAAGGTGTCATAGTAGCTGTTATGAACAAGTCACATTCATTTTTCAGATGCTTATTTTTAGTATAGCATTCTTGCAACTCCTTGTGATATTGCAGTTTCCTTGGACTATGTGGACAACTTGCATCCTTTCTGTATCTTAAACACGTCTTTTCTGGGATAACAGCACAAAGGGGAGGTAGTGAGTTACAGGTTAGCTCAGCAAAAACATGCCATTGCAAATGCCACTAAACCCACGGACAAACTTTTCAAAGATTTTGGAAATCTTTGTCCCTCTTTATATATAATTTTTCTTCTGAAAAGGAGTGGGTTCAGAATGTCCAAGTTTAGTTCTCTTGTCTCATTGAGCTCCTTTGGTTACTTCCTTCATCTTGAGTTGGTATAATCTGATTTCCTTGTGACAGATTTTTTTTTCCTCTCTCTTTTTTGTCATTGACAACAAGTGATGGTATGAAAGTTTTAAATGAGTGTGAAATGTCTATAGCATTATTAGTTCATACCAAGTATCCAAATTTAGTCTTATTTAATGTCACATCTGGGTAGCTGCCTCTAACGTGCATTAATTGGAGATCCCTGCTTCCACCTTTTTATTTCTAAGCGTAGGGCACATCCCACCTTGCTGGACCTGCTTCAAATCATATTACCTTTGTCTTGCAACCTATGCCTATGCTACCTTTTTCCTAGTGTTGGTACACAATTTGGTGGTCTATGAGGATGGTAAAAAACATCTCAGTGGGCCTTGGCTGACTTTAAGCCTCTCAAGAAGTCTCATTCTTGTACCTTACTTGTGACTCTGACCCATGCTGCATGTACTTTTCCTTGCCGACTGCCCCATTTGTGGATGAATAGAAGGGTATCTGCCTCTTCCAGTTCTGGAGCAGTATAGTTGATTTCTTTGTGAACTCAGATTTTTAAGCTTTTTTTCTCTTCTACAGTTCAGTCACCTTTCCTTAAAGATCTTGCAATACCTGTTCCCGCTTTTCTTTTCTATAACAAATTGGGAGCGGGGGAGGAAGAGAGAAGGTGAGAGTTATCCCAGCTCCAGCCATCACCATCACCTTACGTTGCTGGGCCAAGCATGGAGATTCAAATTAAGTACTTCCCATTTTGTTTGCTTGGTTTGATTAGTGTACATCAACAGCATGTTGCGGTTTTTGCTGTCATAACTTCCTAGCATCAGCCAGAATTCATAGGTTGTAAAGGAAGAGTCCTCAGACATTTACAATGCCACCAACATAATTTCTTGAGCGTCAGTCACAAAAAGCATACAAAAAGTTGTATGATGCTTTTTCACGCGTCTGGTGAGACACCTGATACGCTGTCACTGATGGCTTTCCCACAGCGTCACTGACGGAGTTAATATATTCACTAAGACAGTGGTGAGAGCTACTTAGGCAGTTCTTGAGTGGACCCTAAGCGGGCATAAAAATACATGCTTAGGAAAACTTAAGCTACATAAATCACTCAGGCAAAATCAAACCATAGTGTCCAGTTTGTTAATGTTCTGATTTCACTAGCACATACTAATCAGCTAGCAACACTGCTAAACAGTAACTCTAAATTTATTATTTTCCTAAAATTAGACATGCTTTGGAGAGAGAGCCAAAACAAAAGTTGTTTAAAAAAAAACCACTCCAGTGCATTGTATTACTTTCATTATTTCATAATTTTATGTTTAAATGTAGAAAGTATGTAAATGTTCATTTTCTGTTATATTCCCTTCCTGCTTAGTGACAAGAAAACAAATTCAAATTGTGCTTGGGAGGAATAACTTAACAAAGCCAATTTTATTATGCAGATGAATTGTAGGTGTTGCATATCTGCAATCTGAAATTGTTAGCGAGCTTTCTCCTAAAGCTTTTTCTCTTTCTAGGTGTGTATGTAACACATTATATTTAGAGAACCAACCAGCTTTAAGAAACTCAGTTGTTTTAGTTGAAAGTTATCATGGCTATTCATTTTGCTCAGGAAGTAATTGCTTCATTTTTTGTTTAAATTTAAGGTTGAGAGTCTACAGTTTTTCAAAAGATGAGTAAATCATTTCCTCAAAAATTGTTTAATGGAATTATGCTTTTCTAAGAATATCATGGTGAGGTTGGAGAGTGAATAGGTTCATAAGAAGAAAATTATATCTTCCTTCTCTCTTACATTCCCATATTAATCGTTCAGTTGTGGTCTACTGTGGTCCGTTTCATTAACCAACGTTGCGGGTGGGCCAAACTATCCCAAAGAGCTGGGAAGTTTCAGTCTTCAGCCATGGGTTGTTTATGAAAAAATGGCACTTCCAGTTTGCTCTTAATATGGAATATCTGCGCTAAATCTTCTTTTTGACCAAACATCATGTTTTGGATCACTCACTGTTAGCTTTCTTATCTAGTTAAAAAACAAAAAAAGAAAGTATAAAATAGATAGCAAACTATATTCGACTGGTAGCATGTAAATACACAGAAAAATTGTGAAGACATGGTAGTCATTACCACTACAGAGGATTTTCATTACACACTAAAAAGGAATTGTGGGACCTACTTTATCCAATAATCTCAATAATCTTTTTTTTTTTTTATGGCATTTTAACTTCATTGTTTTCTGAGACATCATTCAACTTAAGAATGTAAAATGGTTACAAAGCAAACCCAGAGCTTTTTTAGAGAGGCATGCAGACTGAGCCATGATCATATATAGTGCTGCAGAACAGCAACCTTAACTCTCATTTATATGTTTGAAGTTCAGCAGTGGGAGATGAACAGTCCTGGATTTGGTGTGAGAAAAGTTGCTTCTGATATTAAAGAGCAAAACCCCATAATCAGCACTAGTAAATAATTAGTTGAATGTTTAAGACTTGCCACCGTCCTAGAATTCAGATATTCCAGTTTAATAATGCTTGCCATAAAGTCAGGAAAAAAATTTAAAGATCCTATCTTTTATATAAACTACTCCACACATGGCTAAAGGGACAAGGATGCAGGCTGTGGCATGCTGTGCATTATAAAGCTAGAGAATATTTTAATTCTCAGTCTCAAACCTTGCAGTTCCACCAAGAATTTGTCACACTTCACTGTTTCAGTTTTTCAGTTTATTTTTTAGCAAATTTTATACAAGTTATTTCAGTTGCTGACTTAAACAATTTGTTCCATATCTCAACCCTCATTTTGTGTAAAGAAATCATAAAAGTTAGGAACCTGAAAATTGGATTTTTCTTTTGAGCAGCTGCTGTCCACAAATGTGGAAAGATTGTTAAAAGTGAATAGCATCACTTTCTAGCAAAATGTAGGCAGGTTTGATGACTGAATCTCATATTTCCATTACTGTGCTGTCACCAAGCATTATTATGTTGGCACTCATAGATATGTGGAAAAAAAAGAAAAGCTCTTTCGGGGTTTAAAGATGTATTTGTACAACCATGGATGTTAATGGTCCTTCTTCATTGTTGAATTACATTTATTATTAAACACAAATTTCTTGCTTAAAATGTGGTCTATAATGTTTTGCAGAATACATTATCGTACTTTTACAGAGCACTAGGTAAATGAGAGTAAAGGGAAATTATATACACAGGAACACAAGTGTTTGTTAAAAATAAATAAACAAATACATTTAATGTAGCTGACTCCTAAGTCTTTGAATCTGCCCTTTTGGTGACCTGATGGGGACAAGACAGATTTCTGTTTAATTTATTTTGAAAATCCTTTATTTCTGTATTATCCATTTTTACATATCACATTTGTTTCAGTGTGCTGACATTCCAAATCAGAGGCATCTGGTCTGTTGCATCTGCCGTGCCTCCACCAGGGTGCCACTATTAATGAGTTTTTCTTCCCGTGGCTGTTGTAACAACATCTAATAGATTCCACCTAGTTTTCTGTTGAGGATCCAGTTTTATAACATTAAATATTTGGCTGAATTTGTAGAAGTTTTTAAAAGTATCTCCATATATTAATTGCTTCTGATTTTGGTTTGCGGTTTGGTGGTTTTTTTATTTTGTTTTTTTTTTTTTTTTGTTTGATTGTGTGTGTTTGTTTGTGTTTGTTTGGTTTAGATCATTTCAGATAATACTTTAAAGCTATTAATTTTTTTTTCCAAAATCATATTTAGCAGTCTTTTAGTTTTTATTCATCAAAGCACTTCTCTTCCTAGCGTAATTATTTTTGGTTTTGTTACCCACAAAATCAATTTGTATGATTAGTTTGTCCAGTCACAGAACATTTTTCTGGATTTGATAATACTTTAAGTGGAGCACAAGTGTCGCTGTTTACTTTCGTGCTGCGGGATCACAGGAAGGCTCAGGGATGATGCGTTTTTAGTAGTTACTTTCATACAAGTTTCCATCAGAGTTTGTATGTGTATCTGCAAAGTAAGCTCCATGTGGAACGTGTATGTACTAAGTCTTTAAGATTGTACTAATTGGTAAAATTGTACCAATAAGTGTAACAATTTTAAAACAATATTAATTACTAAAATTTTACTGAATAAAATAGAACATTGTTAGGGTAAGGCTCTCAGACACTTTGTATTTAATCATAGAAAAAAAATTAGTTTGAAGAATGTTGTTTTTTACTTGTTCTGAGTGGTTACCTTTCTAAGACTAAGAGAAAAAGCATCAGTTCCATAACTATATATTATTGTCTCCTGACAGGTCCAAGAATCTTCAGATCTTTTCATAGTATAAGGGTTTCAAGATGTCCTTCTTGACCTTTCAAAAATACACATTAGTACATGTAATAGAAAGTAATTTTATTCACGTTAAATGGCAGAGGAAAGGATGTCCTCACAGTCCATAGAGGGACAAGATTGTTGTGTCCCTGCGGGGAACAGCAGAGCTAGCAAGACTCACTTTAAAGAGGCATTGCTAGTTTTCCTGAGTGTCTGGTTCAGGAATTGCAAGATGGGTCTTGTGGGTAAATCATTCTGTAAGCACTTAAGCATACGTCAGTTCCATTCACTCATTTTGGTACTGAGCAAATCCTTACTGAGCAGTCCTTACCTATTGCTTTGTTTCTTACTAAATGCCATGTAGCTGAAACTTTCTTCTGTGGTACAAACATAGCATTTAATGTCTGGTTGGAGACTCAGGCTGGATCAGATAAATCATTCTCCTGCTCAGTATATCAAATATATGAATTATATTTAGGAAACTTTAGGGAACATTTTAGCGTCATTGTTGGCGTAAGACCTTAGAATCACTTAATTTGCTTTTCCTCTTCTAAACAATTTCTAGGTAGGGGAAGAAGAGAGAAGGGGAAATATTACTTTGGAGACCACACAATTATCTGAGCATGTTGTATGTGTTTTAATGTTCATTCTGCACAGTCCATTTTGGCAACATGTATAATGCAGATGTTGTTAGGCTGCAATGGGACTGCTTTTTCTATTGTAAAATTCATGTCACTCATTAACTTGTCTTCCTAGAAAATGGAGTTTTGAAGGCACATAGATATCTAGAGGTAGTAACTGCATCAGTAGATTTTATTTCTTTTTCTTGAGTGCTTTCACTAAGGAGAGACTCCTAATGAGAAATTTGTTCTTTGCTTAATTATGCAAGCTGCTGCTTTAACTGCGTGTCTCTGTATGCAATCCAATCAGTATACAAGTGAAAAAATACCATCCAAACTTTTGGGTATGAGTTTAGAAAGCCAGTTATAATAGCTTTTCACAGTTCTTCTGATACAGAAGTTAAAGGCAGGGATTTTACAGGGTGTAGCTAGATGTTTATCTTGAAAATTACCTTTTTTTCTGAAGAGTTTGTAACGGAACAGAAATGAAACTCTGTGGAGCTTTTTAGCTTGCTTTTGATGATACATGCTGTAGTTACTGCAAGTGGTGGTATTATCATGCTCTTTTGTTAATCTCATTGAACAGAAAATGATATTAGGCCTTTACCTCTCACCTTCAATTTGGTGAAATTATGTAATTCTAATCTCAGGTTGGAGGGCCAAATTTAAGATCAGACTCCGCAGGCCTTTTCCATCTAGTACAGACAGTGAATAACTGCTTGTTAAAATAATGCATGATTATTTAGGATAAAAGTGTTTTAAGGGGGAGGGGGCGGGAAGACTTTTAAGGCAATAAAATACTCAAGAGACATAGTAAACATTCACATAGTGAACAGACAGGTGAACTTGCTAACAGATTATCTAACCGTTGTCCTCATAAAAAGCCTGAAAAGTAAAAAACCTCCTGTGACCTTTATTGTCAGCTTGATAGCTGATACACCATACCTACTAGCTACCCCACAGCATACTGGTTTGTTTTGGTGACTCAAAATTGTGGTCATTTGTTCATAATTTGGTAATAAATATTGCTATTTCCAACTCTTAAGACTGGGAAATCTAGCAAGCATCTTTTCTGGAAGCTACGCAATAGGGACTTGAAGTTGCTAGATTTGGTCGATGTCTTTTAAGTACATTCGTGGATGCTTCTTATCTGGGAAACCATTGAACCGATTCCTTGTTTGCTCTTCCCTAATCCTTCAAAATAAATTAAACTAATATATGCAGAAATCTTATATGCCTTACTTTCCTTCAGTTCTCGTTTTCATTATATCTAAAGCTATTGTATTTTAGTTTTTATTACCTCCTAAAGACCAGAAGTCATAATTTTGAATCCCATCTTTTTCCCTGTGAGAAACTGTAGATCGACTTCTTATTTTCTAGTCAAATTGCTGGGATTTATGTATCTGCTTGACTAACATATAAATCATTGTGAGCATTAATTACTTTTCTGCTAGTTAAGGTGTCCGGACAGAAAAAGCACCATTAAGAGTCTTACATTGGCTTTAAACCAATAGACAGTAATTAAACAGTGTTAAAATATTAAGAAACAAATATTATTAATGAGACTTCATGAGTTACTAGGAAAATCCTGCCTAATCTGGTAAGAATGTAAACTCATGTATGTTTTTTTAAAAAATACACTGTAAAATCTGAGAGAATATAGAAGAATATTTATAGAAGAATATTATCCTTCTATAGCTTTATAGAGGAAAATAGCTTACTCTTGCATAAGTGGATGGGTTAAAAAATGAAGAATGATTGTAATTTTATATCTAGTTTTATAAGTTCTTTTAAAATTATTATTACAAGTTATACTTGCTATTTTTATGTTAAGAATAACAAGAATATTTGGACCAAATATAGACCAAATTCTTTGTGTTATTTGAAACAGCAAACAATCTTTCTGCTTTAAATCAAGCTGGCACAAAAAAAAAAGTCCCTATACGTGGTCTTCTCAGCAGCTCTACGTGCTCTTTTCTTTATTTTTGTATTTGTGTGCAACTAGGCAATACTACAGGATCTGGAGCAAAGACGTCCCCAACTGGATGAACTAATAACTGCAGCACAAAATCTAAAAAACAAGACGAGCAATCAAGAGGCCAGAACAATAATCACTGACCGCAGTAAGTGCTGATTCTGCTATCATATGATATTTGAGCGTATATGGAAAATGTTGTAATGCCTGATAAGCATAGCATTTTTCAGACACTTTATGTCTTTGCCATGAGAAGGAGAGTTCCATGAGGAGACAGCTCTTACACAGATTTTCCAAATTGCATATAGAAGAAATGTAAGTGAAAGTCAGTGATCATATATTTCAAATTTTTCACCTTAATTTCATATTGCTTGTCTTCATAGTGGATGGACATTGTACAAAATATAGAATGTGATAACTAGATATAAAGAAATACATTTATTCTTAAACAAGAAGGAAAAAGAAAGAATTCACAGAGTATAGCCGTAGGCTTGTAAGAAGCTTTCAATTCCATCCCCTGTAGTACAGCCGCAGCCTCTTCTTTCATCTCCCCTCAGTTGACGCACAAGTCTGATGATGCTTTGTATTAGTCTGTATTAATTCTTCCGTTCTGGTTTCCCTCTCCAGAATTAACCAACTAGCTATATCTAAGGTGGAAAAATTAGTAAATTAACTTTTAGAATAAGTCTATAGAAGAGGTAGTCTTGTCACCCTCGAATACTTGCATGTCCTTATGCCCTTCACTATAGGATGAAACACACTGTCAAGATCATGCTATAGAAGGAGCCCTCTGTGGTGGACTGTTATATATGTTCAGTTATTATTTTAAGTACTCAGGACTAAACACTACAAAAAACAAATTTCTTAATGGTCCTAGAGGTCCACTGTGGACCTTAGAGAAAACCCAGGCCAAAAGCATTGCATGTGAACACAGCCAATTCACTTTAGGTGGATGCAAACTGTTCTGTACATCTTGGCCTGGAGACCAGGGATTGCTCCCTGAAACTGACAACTGTAAAGGTCATCATAGGTTAAAGTTCTCTATCCCTATATATTAAAAAAAAAAAAAAAAAAATATATATATATACACACATATTACCTCTTTCTTTTTATTCTGTCAGGTAAATACTTTCCATAATATGTCAAAATCACATTGCATGTTTGGACTGCATTGTTGTTAGTAGCTCATACAGATACTATTGAGACAATATCCTATGTGAAATAACGTTGTTTAACTGCTGTTCACTTACTGACCTTGAAACATATTACTGAGAGAGAGAGAGAAGCTGTATTTGGTTTATTTGAAGATTGAGAAGATATGGATAGCGCTTATGTATTACATAAGAATCTGTTTGACATGCAAATTAATTTTAGAATCACATATTCAGTTGAATTCAGATAAAGTGTGTACATTAACTTTACAGTGCTTACTCAAAGCCAACGTATATAGTACTCCTATCAGTATTTTCTAGTATGTTTTGATTTTTAATTCTGAGACAAGTCTTCTGAAGACAAGAATTGTAGACTTTAAATGAAATACAAGCATAATTCCTATATTCTCTCATGTGAATTGCATGCATGACTAGATTTTGTTTCGTTGGAAAACTGCACTTCACTTTAAGTGAAATTGCCTTCTAAGATATATTAAATGCTTCTTTCTCATACAGCAAAAAAAGGAAAGCAAGCTATCAGACTTAAATTCTGAATGAGTATGTGGTAACACAACGATATTACAACCTGCATCTGTGGCTAGCGGTGTGAATATATTTTACATGATTATTTCTTAGTTTTTGTCTATAAGAATTCCCAAAATGATTAGCTGGTTTTGAACTTCAAGTATACAAGACTCATTTTTGCTGTGATTTAGCAATTAATTTTCTGTGATGAAACTGTCAGTATCCTTGACCTCAAAAGTGCAGCTTACGATGCACTAGATAGAGGTCATGTCCCTTTATGTTCTTTCAAGTACATCTTGCTGTAGTATAGCATCTTCCAAGATCATCCGGTTGTTGCTAATGAAATAATTTTGAAGTAAACCAAATTTTAATTGTCAGAAATATACGTGGTCTGCATTTCTGCAGTGGAGGGAGATAAAGCATGATCAGGGCCATTTTTGATCCAGTCTTCTGAGGCAGCAAACTAGATTCATGAAGGTCTTTTCATGCTTACTTAGTTTATATTGGTACAATTATAGGTAGTACTGAACACTATACAAGACGTATTTTTTAGTTTTGACTTTTAAGGAGATCATGATATTTCCAGGGGAAAAAAAATGCTAGGACTTCACAACGTGACACATAAGATTTTTCCAAATATATGCCAAATGTGGCATACTGTCACCTAAAATACTTTAAAAGAACAATAGTAATTTTTATAATTTTAATTGCATGATTTTGAAGCCCCTGTGTGTTGTATGAAGGAGACTGCTCTGTTTGGTTTGAATTAGGCCTGCTAAATACCTGTATAGACAGGATCCATTTGCTCTTGTTGTGGCTACCGTGGGGGCAATTCAGCCTTCCCACCGCTTCACCATGCTGTGCTGTCCTGAACATAGGGAAATTGTCCTTTTCCCCAGCACAGCTGGGGTGCTCTCTAGCCGCGTGCTCTCTGGCAGCTCCTCTGAAGCCTGCTGTGCTGTACAGTGCTCCCACCTAGTGCAGTTGTTTTGCCTTGCAGTCCAGCACATACTGAGCCCAGCCTACTGCACCTGGGGTGTTGTCCCCAAGTCATAGAATCATAGAATTGTTGAGGTTGGAAGGGACCTTCAAGATCATCGAGTCCAACCTTTAGCCTACCCTGACAAGAGCCACTTCTAAACCGTGTCCCTCAGTGCCCCATCTACCCTTTTTTTAAACACCTCCAGAGATGGTGAATCCACCACCTCCCTGGGCAGCCTATTCCAATGTTTAATAACCCTTTCAGTGAAAAAATGTCTCCTAATATCCAATCTAAACCTCCCCTGACGTAACTTGAACCCGTTTCCCCTCGTCCTATCACTTGTCACCAGGGAGAAGAGGTCAGCCCCCATCTCTCTACAACCTCCTTTCAGGTAGTTGTAGAGGGTGATAAGGTCTCCCCTCAGTCTCCTCTTCTCCAAGCTAAACATGCCCAGCTCCCTCAGTCGTTCTTCATAAGGTTTGTCCTCCAGACCCCTCACCAGCTTTGTAGCCCTTCTCTGGACACACTCCAACACCTCGATGTCCCTCTTGTAGCGAGGGGCCCAAAACTGAACGCAGTACTCGAGGTGGGGCCTCACCAGTGCCGAGTACAGGGGGATGATCACTTCCCTAGTCCGGCTCACCACACTGTTCCTGATACAGGCTAGGATGCTGTTGGCCTTCTTGGCCACCTGGGCACACTGCTGGCTCATATTCAGCCGGCTGTCAACCAACACTCCCAAGTCCTTTTAAGTCCATCCCCAGGAATCTTGCTGGCAGCCAGAGCTGAACCCTGGACCAGACAACACACTCCACTTGCTGAGGCCTGTGCATTTCCCACAGCCCTGGAGAGCATCCCCTCTGTTATACTTGGGCCTTGCATCAGAGTCCTGCTGCAAGTCCTCCCTGACTACCTCACACGCAGACTGTTTCCCATTTCCTGTGGTTTTTTCCCTCTTCATGAATACAAATAGGTTACCATGGTTATGTCTTAGCAGTTATTAGTACTCATTCAAATCTGTCCAGTTTCATGACCTGAAACTGGACCTGAAACATGACCGTGCTCACAGACCTGAGCATCAGCACTGTGCCATTCCTTCTCCTCTGTAGCAGCTGTGTACCACTCTCACATGCAGCTTTCTGTAATGTCACAATATCAGGTGCCAAGTGCATTGGATCCCGTCATGAAGGAAAGGGAGCGCAGGGCTGCACTGCACTGGTCTGTCACGTAAGAGCTGATAGACACAACTATATCTAGTGCGGTACCTCCTTCTGGGCTGAAGCACAGGATCTCACACTTTGAGAAGTAAAAAGCTGATTTGTGTGAATATGTTGTTCATTGCCTTTTGCATGAAGGTTCTAGTAAAAACACCTAATGCAATCATCTGTTCAATATCAGTGAACAGATATATTATAAATACTAAATAAGACTTGTAGCTGCTCTACGAGGTAGCTGCATTCATGGTCACAGGATGGGTCAGCGTGTCATCAACTGGAATTAAAACCCTGAAGGTTCTGGCTTCTGTGCTAACATTGGTAACTCTTAAGTCATTTTGCTTGCAGAAATATGCGTGTTATGCGTTTTAAAGTCTAACTTTGAATTACATTTAGAAGCCAATATTGCTTTTGGAAGTATTTATAAAACCAAACAAGGTAAACATTTTATACAAAATCAAGGAAATCAAAATACATTTATTAGAGAACTGCAAAAATGTCAATGATCATGAGATTATTTTTCAACAGAATTGTCGTAGTATTGCAAAGGTTTCATCTTTAGGAAATAAAACCAGAAATTAAAGATAAGCTCATGCAATCAAATTATTTCCTTTCATCCTTTTCCCCCCACCTTCATTATCTGTATGAAAATGCAGGAGCTCTACTACATAAACAGCACTTGGCTCTATAAAGTGAACCTTGTGTTATGTTTACATAATGTTACACTCAAATCTGTGTTTATTCTGTGTAAATCATAGTTTGTTTACAACTTCTACATTAAAGAATACATAAGAATAATAATTACACTTAGTCTTGAGGAAAATTCATGGGAAAAAGCAAGATACCTCTCTGCTCTTTTAATGCCCTCAATAAAGCATTCTGTTCTAACAGAACCATATGCTGTACAATAACATTTTTCACTACATAATGCATCACAGCTCAAAACCACTCAGCTTTACTGCTGATGAAAATGTTGTTTCTTTAAATTGAATGAGTTTATAAGCAACTTTGAATATAATAAAGTAGTTAAACTTTGAAAATTCCTTTTATTTTCCATCAGTTCCTAGGTATAGAATACATAAAGCCGGTAACAAGTCAATATAGAAATATACTGAGAGATAATAAAAACAAATCTACAGTCTTTGAAATTTTACAGTAATTACAAAGGCTATGTTAGATCTTGCTAGATCCTGGAAATGTAAGAAACTTTAAATAGCAGGCCTTCCTACTGCTGTGTTCATACCCCTGCAAAAGATAACGGTGAATAACCTTTCTGTGGTTTTACTTTGCTAGTAATTTACATGCCAATTTTGTAATGTGGTTTCTGGCTGCGTAAGTGATAGAGGAGGTATGAAAATGAATATTTATAGCACTCTATGAAGAAATAATCTCTTATGCACCAAAGAATCTCCCTTTCAAGATTATAAAAAGCCAAAGTAACACGCATCTTTCTTCAGCAATTGTGTGAAATGTAGTGAACTCTCAAAATATCCCTTGAGAGGTTAATTAAGTTCTATTACATTAAATACATAAATAATAGTAATAAATACAAGCATTTCAACGAAGGCTATTTTGATCAAGGATTACATGTTCAGACCAAATGATTCATTTTGAAATTTTATTTGGCAGTTTTTAAAACCAAGTCCACAAATGTATGAATAATTCATAGATGATGTCTTCAGAAGAGCTTTTTTGATTTTGTGGTTTGTTTTTTGTTTGTTTGCAGGTTTGGTTTTTTTTTTTTTTTTTTGAAAAAAGAAAAGCTATATGTTATAATTGGTTGTTAGGAGAGCAGCGCTTGAACTAATCTGAAAAGAGTCTGAGTGTCTCTGTACCACTCCATAAAAATGTCTTTATTGAATAGTTTGCTGTGTTTGACAGTTTTATGGCAAAATCATCAACTTGTCATCACTTTCACACCAAAATGTATGGAAACTCCACAGTGAATTACAGCTGTGCTGTTGTTCTCGACATCTTAATAAAATAGGCATCTCCATTGTACTGCCATCCATGTGGTTTTCTCTTAGAGCTATTGAATACAAACAAAGAGTTTACCACTTGAAAAAACAAATTCATACAATGTGGAATTTGTCATCCAGTAGTAAAACTCCTAGTTACCAAGACTGTAAAAGCAAAGTGTAAGAGAAAACTGTACTTGTATACAGTTTGTCCAGTTATCTTGTTGATATTTCTAAATGGAATTAGTGATTAAACCCCAGTATTCTATTTTCTGGATTCCACATATTCACGAACTTCTCGAGAACATGAGTAATAGCTTTCCTATGTCATAAAGATGCAAAGTTCATTAATCATCCTGATGTACTTTACAGCTGAAACCTTGTTTTTCCTATGAGAACTGTATGCCATGGAAATGAAGGAAGGGAGAAACCATTTGTTGTTAAAGAAATGTCAATAACAAGATAAAACTGTATCTCTGAAAGGGATAGCATGTTACTGAGAAGAGTACCTCATCTGAAACTGCTTCCTTGGCACTGATCTGCTGCTACAGGATTTGTAAGAAAGTTATGGGACATTTTAAGGAGGAGTTAAGAAGTTATTTTGGAACACTGGGGAGAGTTGCCCTTTAAGAATGGGAAATAACATGCCCCAGAAATGTCTGAGTGATCAGGGAATTACAGTTATATATCACTTCTCAGGCTATATATACTAGAAGCATATGGCTCAGTGGACAAAAGGCAAGATCTAAACTGCCTACTTCAGGTTTGTAGTGCTCCCAAAAAGGATGTGAGACTACCAGGTGACCTTCCTCCATTTCTGGTTATATTCTTGAGTAAAAATGGCACAGCTTTTTTTGTAGCCCCGGAGCTGCTAAGTGGTATTAGGTGATACCACTGCTGGTGGCTTGCTCAGAGTTCAATTACATTCTCAAGCCTGTGAAGAGAGTTAGATAATTACTAAATTTTGTGTTGTGTGGTAATTGCTTGTTCTAGAACAGGTACTTCTAAATAGATAGGAATGTTATAAGTTTTATGTTCCTAGAAATCAGTCAGTTGGAGAACAGGCACCCTGGATTGTTGTGTTGGATAGAGGCACTTGATTCTGCCCAAATAGTAAGTGTTAGTAAAATTTTGTCATCTGTCCTCCAAAATAGCTAGGAGAGCAGAATGGTTGACCAAATCTCTCATCAGGAAAATATGACCACAAAGTGAGTTCTCTGCTAATTGTGAGCTTGTGAACAGCAAAGATAAAGTTCAGTGAGTTTAAGGTTGTGCTGCAGGAAGAGGCCCTTCAGAAAGAGTGATATGGCAATAAAAATTTTTTAAAAGCCTTTAGATAATTTTGACTAGGCCCAGAAAAGAAAAAAAAACCCAAACAAACAAAACAAAAACCAAGGTAGGGCGATGCTTCACACTAACAGGTTATGCATTATTGTATGATGTGGCCATGGGTATGTGAAGTTAACGGTTGAAAGATTTGGGACATACTATCACCTGACAGAAGGAGAATGCACTTCCCACTTTATCCTAGGGAAGAATTGATATGGCATTGTGGTAGAGATGGTGTTCGAGTCTGCTTTGTGTCTTTTTTTAACTTACGTTGATCATCATTTAGAGACTGAGTTAATCAATAGAGGGGATCAGTCAGAATACAGACAAAAAATTCTGCTGATTTATAGTGCCAAGAAAATTCAAGCCTATTTAATAATCTGCAATTTACTCTGCTGTTCTTAAAATGTTTGGAGACTGAGGTGACAGAAGTGACTGTAGAAAAAGGGCCAAAGCATATAAATCTTCAGCCCCCCCCGCAACCTTCAATTTACCCACTTACCAGTTAGATGAAAGTAAGTGTTGCCCAGAACCATGAGCAGACATGAAATGACAGAAATTCTTGTTTACAGGCTGTCAGCAGGCAATTCCTTTCCCCAAGTACTATTGTCTGCTCCCCTGCTACCGTAACTCCTATTAATAGTGTTGTTAGGGGCATCTTTTCCTTCTTTTATGCTCAAGGGGAGTCATATTTTAACAGACTGGTTTTATGTAACTGCCTGCCTTTGTTCCTAAAGTCTTTGTGAAAATCTTTAGCACTCATAGAAATCTTCAATTTGAAGGAGTTCTCTTCTTTCGGTTTAAGGAGACCAGTGTCTCAGTAGCTTCAGAAAGAAACAAACTTATTTGCGAAAGTGTTGTAAGCAAAATGTAAAGCGAAGGTAAGGAACAGCCACACAGGATGAGATTGCAGGTCCTAATCATTTACTCCGTTGTCTCCAAAATTGTTAGTACCACATCCTTCTGAAGAATGTTTAAGAATTCAATAGTACGCAAATGTGAAGTAAATTGAGAGTACTTCTCAGGTTATAAAATCTTTCTTTCATATCTTAAACAATTAGAGAAGCTTTAACATATTTTTTTAAAACATTAAACTAACTAAAACTGCCAAGAATTTTCAGTTCTTCAGGAAAGCAAGCACTGACTTATTTTAGTTTTCTAATTTTCTAGTTTAGTATCTAATGTGGGTCTTCCTATTTACAGTGTTACAGCAAAAAATCTGGTTTTAATTACATTGGATTTCAAAATTAGAATCGGTCTCATTTTACAGATGTAAATTAACATTTATACAAAATACTTTAAAATCTGAAAATAATAGATGCTGAAGAGGTTTGACTTATATCTTGTCAGTGGTAGAAGAATGTTACATTGACTTGTGTAGTGGCCAGATAATAAGAAAAGAATTGTTTTTCTCTTTGAGCAGTACCAGAAAGACTCAGTCAATTTTCTGTGTTAAAAGGAGTGGTGTTAATAATTTGCCATTAAAAATATTTATACCACTTATACTATACTTGTGGCCCATCTCAATTGCAAGTAAATAGCCAAAATGATCAAAGTCCAAAAGGGAAAGAAGAGAGAAACAACTGCCTATTTTTTATAACTGTATTAGCATTCTGCGCTTTAAGAATTATGTTTCAAAGTTAAAGACTATTTTTACAAGCAATTTAAATTCCCTGTCTAGTGGTGAAATTCCATCACTGTGTTTATATAAAATCCATTTGGGCAATCAATGAAGTTACTGTCTTAAAATCTGTGAGTATGTAGTTGCTCAAGATCATGGAAAATTGTTTTGCTTTTTTTTTTTTTTAGACAGGAGTTTTCTATTTCTTGATAAATGCTAGGACTACATATGTTTTTGAAATCTGAAAGTCTCAAAAATATTGCATTATATGGTTTAGATGCATTCCCTTTTTTCTTTAAGGGAGTTATAAAGCTCCATTTTTAACAAAAGCATCCCATTTACCCAAAAAAAGTCGTTGTCTTCCTAGCTTTCACTGTCTTTATATAGTGGTTTAATATTTCTAGTTAATAACTGTAATTATTTTATTTTAAATGTTGAAGTTCAGTCAGTTTATACAGACTTCAAAAAATTACTTGTTTTTTTAATATTAAATTGCCTGGATTTTAGCTATTGTTTTCTTTTTATTATTTATTGGGATTTAATTTTTGCAGGAGTTCTCTTTGTGAAAGTTGGCTTTGCAATGCTGGCGTTCTTTATTACTGGACTTGATGATATCACATATCTGAATATATCTTATGTCAGAATAGATGTCAGCAATTGATTAGAAAGTAATTTGGATTTTGTATTTGTTTTTAGATTTGGGCAAGGTGACAGAATTTAATGAGTGGTTAGGACTTCTGAGAATAATGAGATTTTCATAGATGTTTTATCTGGTAGAAAACCCCTGGAGTACACAAGTTGCCAGGAAGTGCTGTTGCACATCTGCTGCCATCTGTACCAAAACCACTTGATCCATTTTTCACAGTTAACACATACTTGCTGCATTTTCATGTTTGTACTTCTGTGTATTTTTACGGGTGAATTTAATAATCTGTAAAAACACTGAAAACCTGACCTTTTATATTTGCAACTGTGAAATCCATTTTAAGATGCCATGCGGCGTTATGAAAAGCCACCTGAGCTACCTCTGAGACTAGAAGCTGCGGAGGCCCTTGGCTGAGGCGCTTTGCGTGGGGTGGCAGGATGTGCCACAGGTGCCTCCTTCCAAGCGTGCACCTCCAGCCGTGTCCCCTTCCACATCTCTCCTCCAGAGCGCACCTCTTCGCGCTTCTGCCTGCCTCTCTCCTTTGGTGTTTCCTCACCAGCCTCCCGCCGTGCCTCCTGCCCCTGCCTGCTGCTGTCCTGGCTGCAGCATGTTCAGGCAGAGGCACCACTGGCTCTGGAGGGCGTCAGCTGCCCCCCACGGGTCTCCGGGCCGGCTGGAACCATCTGCGACCAGCACAGGGCAGCTCACGGCCCCCTCCTGCCCGGGCACCCCGCAGGCCGCAGCCAGGGTGTGCTGCTGGCGCTGCCCGAGCTGCCGCAGCCACCATGGCTCCCAGGCGGCGTGTGGCACAAGCAGAGCTCACGGGCTGTTTCCTAGAGATCATGAGGACTCCTAGAGGTGTATTTTCATCTCTCTTCCTGTGCTTCCTCCATTTTCTCTCCTCCTCCCTCTGTCCCCCGTATAGAAAATGCTGGTTTAGGTAATCAGTTAACTCATTTCTTCCTGTACTCTGTAGTTTCTTCCCTTGTTGTTGCTTGTTCCCTGTTCTGTTTGCACCGTGGCCTTGCACTTGTCTTTCACTCTGGCTGTCCCCTCCTGCTTAACTCCTCTTTCTAGGACTGGACTTGTGAAAATTGCTGTCGTAGCTCAGAGCAGGGCTCGCCCTGTAGCACAGGTAATGCAGAAAAACTGTATTGGATTTAGAGATGGTTGTGCAGGCCTGTTCAGAGCGTTGTTGGTGTTTTCATGGCTTTGTACAGGAGGTGTCCCATTAATTTTCTGGTTGTAATATGTGACATCTGGAAAACAAATTAGCCAAATAGTAGTCTTTAGTTTTAGATGTTAACTTCTCTGAGACTTGATCTTAGTAGCTTCTGATACCATTTAAGATATCTCTGAATTCTTAAGTTTAATAAACCCCCCGCTGTTAGCAGCAGCAGAATCGGAGCAGGTCTGTGCCTCTGCCTGGCTGCTTTCTGCCCATGCTTCCAACACCACGCACTGCAAACATCTCGGAGAGGACCAAGAGGGATGTTGCCATCAGCAATGAAGGTGCTGCGCTCTGACAGCTACCCACACAAGGGTGACTTTTGCCAGTGAGAAGTCACAGATTGCTTTGAAAGTGATGGAAATGCTTCGTCCTTGGAGGCGAAGTGGGGGAATGAGTAATCATGTTTTCATTACACTGGAACAGGACCTGGCACCCAAATGCTAATATAAACACTTGGACTAGGGATTAATTCAGTTGCACCTGTAATGTTAATCGGTGAAAGAAGAGACAAGATAAGGGTAACAAAAAATTCCAGGATATCAAGAGAAACCCTCATGTGTGATGGAAAGTAGAGAGAGAATGCTTGCAAAGACTGAGGCAGCCTACTGGTAAGGCAGACTACCACAACAAAGAAAGCAGGATTGTTTTTTATCCTTTCCTTGCAAATATATGATTGCATCTGAGGAATGCTTGCTATTCTTCATTTTTCTTCCTAATGGAAGCCCCTTGCCAAACACTAAGCATTGACTTACTCCTTATGCCTAAGGTCAGTTGTGTGATAGCATATGGGTTATTTTTTCTTGCCTTTAGGGATCAATGAAAATGCAGTGAGAGCAAACTTCTTGTATCATCAGAGGTGAGGCTGACCTCGATTTAATT
Organism: Larus michahellis; assembly: GCF_964199755.1. Taxonomy (NCBI): domain Eukaryota; kingdom Metazoa; phylum Chordata; class Aves; order Charadriiformes; family Laridae; genus Larus; species Larus michahellis. The sequence continues at coordinate 131,989,673 of NC_133896.1, forward strand.
TCCAGATCTGCTACAGACTTCCTTTGTAATTCCAGAAAAATCTTCTAGTTTCATACATTCGATTCTTTACCAAGATAAGGTGGGATAATATGTCTTCTCTCCCAGCCTTTGTCTGCTGTATGTGTTCAGAAGACTAGGGTTTTTGACTTGTTTTGTTTAAATGTGACAAACCTTAGACTTTGTTGTTTTGGCCAGTGTTTCAAGGTAGTACTGTGTTAGAAATAGTAGCTTGCATGGAACGTTGTAAATTTAACTAGAAACAGACATGAAAACAGTAAAAATATCTGGTTTATTTTATTGTTATCCATGATGATACAAACAGAAGAGCCATGCTAGCTGTGTTGCAACAAATTAGTCAAAATGAAAATAAATGGAAATAACAAAAAAGGAATTGTTCAGAAATGGAGTTTTCAAAATATGATCAAATTACACTTCCAGTGACTTTTCATCCAGAGGTTGATGGGCAATATTTAACGTCCACAGTTATTTTAAAAACTGTGTCAGAACAGTATATATTCATTTATGCCAGACCGTAATTTTCTGTTGTAATTACAGAGCAAACAGGAAACAAAGGTCCTGCTCTGCAGAGATTACAAGCTAAATTTAGATGCCACATAATCAGTGATATCAGGCAAATGCAGATTTTGGTGTACATTGTGTCCCATCTCTTTTTCTAAAATGAATGCAATGCAGAAAGAACATATATTGGAACCTGCAGTTGTTCTCAGACAATCTAGTTAAGCACCGTGGAGTACATTTGGGCTACAGATTTTACTTTGGCTGTCCTCAATATAAATTTACTGTGGTTTTAGTTTCGCTGGGTTTGGGAATAAATGAATAACAAAAAGAGTGTTTCGCACAGCCCCAAAGCTCCTTTGCAAGTCCAACCTGAGTAAACACAAGCTTAGCCTGTGTGAGAGAGGTCCTAAGACTTTGGTGGGTGGTTGCACCAGTGGTGGTTTCATTTTGTTATGTATACCAAACCGTCATTATGATGACTTATGAAGTATTGTAGATAATTCAAAGAATTTAATTTTATTACTCATTTCAGGACCATAAGCATATGAAAGTGGTGACTCTGAAGCTTTTCAATCTGTGTTTAGTGGATAGCAATGCTCACAGGATTGTGTCAGCCTTTATCATGCCAAAAAGGGAAGTACGGGGAAATAGCATAAAAATTCTAGGGATGAGCTGCTCATATTTCATCTTTCTTGTCAGCGGGCCTATTACATGATGAGAAAGGGACCCATCAGAGAGTGGTCTAGGCAATCCCTAGCTGAGTAATAGCAAAGGAGAGTAGGTGTCGAACAGTCTGATGTATGGTAAGAAAGTGGTGGCACTTGGGCTTGGTGGAACTTATAACATGAAACAGAATATTTAGAAAAGGTTTTATTTCATTATATTTTAATTGGATGGGAACCTGTGTACAGTAGAGAAAACACCTATGCCATGGAAGTTTTCCCTGGAAGTGTCAGACTGTGTTTATGTCTGCTTTGACTTCTTAAGTGTAGAAATGATTACAGTATTCCAGGTGAAGAGATATAATAATTTTGCAGAATATTAATTACATTTCCAGTATTATTATACTCTCTGAATTTTCGAGCTTTAGACACTTGGCTTTCTTCACTTCATTATATTAGGATGGCAACAGTAATGGTTTAATATGTATCTGTATCAGACTGATAGTGTTGTCTGAGTATGTAGAAAATGTGAAAGGGAAAACAGAATGGTGTGTAAGACGTGGAAATATCAATCTAAAGTAGAAGCAAGCACCCCAAGGGGTTGACTCACCTTTGGAAATACATAGTCCAATATTAATATAATTTTTCTAAAAGACTTTAATTGTAAAGCTAAAAATAAAGTTTGTTTTTGTCTTGGTCATAAATACAGTTTTTCATTTACAGTCTTGTGATATCTGATGCTTTTCTTCTTTCAAGAAGGTTATTGTAAGAGAAGTAACTATTTTACCCAAATCACCAGTACAATACATAATCTGTTGTGTAAATGTTACTTCTTTTGAGTCTATAAGCTTCTGTCTGTGCTGGAATTTCTAGCCAGATGTCCCTGAAAAAATATGATGGAGGAAGCTGTATATCTGATATTTCACTACATTATTGAGTACTGCATCCAGCTCTGGAGCCCTGAACATAAAAAGGACATGGACCGGGTAGAGTGGGTCCAGAGGAGGGCCGTGAAGGCTGGAGCACCTCTCCTCTGAAGACAGGCTGAGAGTTAGGGTTGTTCAGCCTGGAGAAGACCTTATAGCCTTATAGGTCTCTGGGGAGACCTTATAGCGTCCTTTCAATACAGAAAGGGGGCTTACAAGAAAGACGGAGAGAGACTTTTTACCAAGGCCTGTATTGCAGAGCAGGGGACAACGGTTGTAAACTGCAGGGGGGTAGATTTAGATTAGATATTGGGAAGAATTTTTTCACTATGAGGGTGGTGAGGCACTGGAACAGGTTGCCCAGGGAGGTTGTGGATGCCCCATCCCTGGAAGTGTTCAAGGCCAGGCTGGATGGGGCTTTGAGCAGCCTGGTCTAGTGGGAGGTGTCCCTGCCCAGGGCAGGGGGGTTGGACTATTGGACTAGATGACCTTTAAAAGTCTCTTCCAATCCAAACCATTCTATGATTTTGTGATTATGAAATCGGTAATTTGTAAATAAAACAAATTTGTAGAGTTTTCTATTTCTGTTGTGAAATAACAAATTTATTAAGTTAACTCAGTTCAGATACAAAATGCCAACAATGTATGCTTAAAGTTGAATATAGAAACATTTGATAGAGAAACACACTTCTTTGCTTTGAAATCAGTTCTTGCTCATTTGGAAGTTTGTTTTGCTTTTAAAGGCAAAAATAAAAGTCAAAGTTATGATGTTTTGATTTGGCCCACCATTTTTTTTCTGATGCATGCATGGCAGTTTTTGGTTCATCCGCTGAGCTAAGGTCGGTATTGTTGTCAGCACCTGGCTTTCTGTGACTGTTGTGTAGGTGAGTGAACAGAGCTCTAGAGTCGTCTCCTAGCTGACCTCCGTGAGAGGCACTTGCCATGGAGATTCAGCAGTCGAGTCACTGTGCAGATTTAGCATTGTCAGAAGAGGCACAGCAGAAGATTCATGATAGTCTGTGATTGTAATTCCCAGTCATGGAATACCATAGAGGGCAATTGTAGTCCAGCAGATGGTGTCAGAGTTAAGACCAACAAATAGGAGCCACTGAGTTCCTTACTGACCATTGCATAAAGCATGCCAGTTTACCCTTGCTGATGCAGCTTAATGAGTGAGTATTACAGTGGTAAGGATTTGAGATTTTTGAGAGTTATAGAAAACAAAAGCTTAGCTTCTGTTATTCTGACAGCTCATATAATATTTAGTGTCAAATAACAGAGGAAGAGATTTGCTGTTTATCCATTATAAAATGAATCAAAGCCGGTTGCAGTCTTTGAATTTTGGATGTATGGCTTTCTGGGGAGTGGAGGTTCTCCTGAGGAAATTCTTTTGCTTCTTAAAGAAAATAGAAATATAAACAGTATGCAAAACTGTACTTCAGTAACTTAGAGTCTGATATTCACATATTTGCAGAATTCCTAAGTCCATTTTAATTTTCCAGGTATTTTGATACTCTAAGATCTCCCAGTCTTCCCCATATCGTTAGAGCTGTGTCTATTAAATCAAAGCAAATCAGTGTACACATTAACAAATGTGAATATATTTGAAAAGCAAGTCTCAACCTAAACTCAGTAGGAGTTAGTAGGCCAATGACATTAAAAATATACAGTGTAAATATGAATGTATAATGTGAACACAAAGTTATGTGGTACTAAGAATTCTGAAATTCATTGCCTGTATGCTTCATTAGCTAGCTAATGAATTTCACACATTTCAGAACTTAAACTGCCAGACCTACCATTATGTTTTTGCATCAGTAAGTATGGAAGTCTATGAAAGCGTTAGTATATGAAAGCTGATGCACTTTAATAATGCTAATAGCATTATTGTTTATGTTCAGAGAAAGCAGAATATCATTTCACTAATTTAATGTCCCATTTTTAAATTCAGGCATAGACAAGTCATTTTTCTACTGAAAAAAAATATTTTGTAGGTAGGTTTATTATTACAAATGCTATCATCCATGAACAAAAATTAGATTCATAATTATAAATTATTTTCTCTCTAATAGTTGAAGTAACCAGAATCCTAGAGAAAAATATTAATGGACATTTGGGCAAAGATAAATACTAAAATACCTAGACACTTCTAATTAATAATTACATTCCTTAAGACAGAAATTAATTCTTCCTTTCTGTTAAGTTATTTGAAAACTTTTCTTTAAATTTAAAACTGAAATGATTGTATTACTTATATATTCACTTATCTAGTTAATCGGATTAATTATAATCCTGTTGCTTCTGTTTGGGTACCTTCCATCAGCCTAAATATCACTTCTAAATCTAATGTAAGTCTTCATAACTGTATGATTAATATTTAAGAAAGTTTCTAAATTCAATAACGCAGTAGCTATTTTCTACATACAACAAAGGAAATTGAATAAACCAAACATTTTGAAAGGTGATTAAATCATTCCAGCAAACGAACCCTCTGGTTTTTGAGTTAGTACAATGTTACTAAAAAGTTATTTTTGATATCATCTAAATACGTGAGTCTCTACCCAAAAGAATAAGTTAATTCACTTCTGGTGGCTTGTCCATATGCATCCTGCTGCTGGAGTTGCAGAAGAATCACTGCTGATTCTACATCCTGCCTGAGCAGTGGGACTGACTTTGGCAGTCCATTTCTTCATAAATGTCCTGCTCTACTTCTGAAGGCTCTGACGGCAATCAAGAGGTATCAGATTAGGTTCATGCCCTAATCTGTCTATCCATCTCCCTAGTCAATACTTATGTATACATGCATATACATATTTTTTATTTGGTTCAGTAGATTTCTAGCAAAACTACGCTTAGGTTTGTTACTTATTTCCTACTAAGTTCTGAAGAATCTTACTCCATTTTAGGGTGATTATTTCTCACAAAAAAATTTTACAGATTGTATAACATTTTAAAATGCAAGGCAAATGCTCTTCCACATCATGCATACCATGGTCTGTTTCCTTTTTCATTTAGTGAAAAAATGATCATGAGAACTTCATTTGAGAGGTGATAAATGTTATGTACGTAAATACTTCTACAGAAACTTGACAAACTAGTGAATGCTTTCTGAAGGACTTGTTTTCCAAATAATAAACTCTTGCATGCCCTTCTCAGTGCTCCATCATGGAAGTTGCTTTTTTCTTGTTATAAGAAACTGATTTCTTTAGATGTGCTACCAGCTTAGTCTGCTCTCTGACTCCCACTCTGTATAGCAAAGTATAAAGCATGCTTCACAGTGCTGAAGAATTATTCACTTGATGCTTAGCAGAAACCACTTGACAGTTTTCAGTTCATTCTGTTTGATCTGACGCTTCCAGAGGAACAGAGTGACCTTCATTAGTTTGATCACATGGAAGTGATTTTTAGATAAAAGAAAAATAGGCTTACCCTAGTGAAACAAAACAAAATTAAATCATAGAGTTGCAATAGTTGGAAAATTAATTACCCCCCCAAAATTATCAAACTACAAAATGAGAGGATGAGTGTTCATTTTTTTTAAAAAAAGCATTTAAAACTGTTGAAATCTCTCTTATTCTATCTTACCTTATCTTAGCCTCTGAGAAGCCAAGGAAGGTAACAATCTTCCTTCCACCTCTTTCATGCTTTTACAAATCTTTCAGGTACATTTTCATTGCTGTTCATCACCCCAGAAAGACAACTGCAGGGTCTAAGCGTTACTTCTTCCTGGTTTCTTTTGTAATACCTTATATCTCTTCTTAGAAACTAGAATATTGCACAATAGTGTAAAGGATTACAGTTCCTTCCATCTTCCCAAGTATTATTCATTCGTTTATGTGCAGCTTAATTTGTGTACATACTTTCTGTTTTGCCTAATTTTTTTGTAAGCCATAGGCTTTTTTTTTAAATTTGTCGTTACACATTATGATACGTATATGATAAGGAATAATCTTTCTGTAAGTACCTTAATAGATTAATAGTGCATAAAAGCTACATCTGACATTTTACTGGCATAAATGCCAGACTTCACATTAAGCTACTTCTATATTGCCACCCCACCATTAATTGTGGGTTTATTGGCTAAATCCTTCTCATCACATTACTGACTAAGGGATGCATAAAGTATCTTAGATGATACATTATTAGTGTTTTTACACATTTAGTTAAAGTGTTTGTTGCCATAATGTTCTAAGGTCATTGTTTAAGAAGTATGACTTCTGTAAGCCTGTGAAAAAGCTTAAGAGCAATACTGCTTTACAAGAAAAGATAAAGGACAGCTGAAGCATAAATTACTATCAGAGTAGGCTGGCTCCAACTGTTCTCTACTGTGGACTCTGTCCTATCCAGCTCCACTCCATAATGATAGCCTACAGGCAGCAACTTAGTAGATGTTATAACTGTTCCTGTAACTCCTTAAGTACTTCAGCATTTAAAAAAAAAGAAATGGCTTAAACTTATCCTCATTTGACTCTGCATCTACTATCCAAATGTTCTCCCTAGTCTCTCATAGATTCATGATTGTTTATAAGAACAGAGCCGTCATCTTTTTGTCAAGGGATGTTGTACGATAGACTTTAATAATGCAATTCCTCCAGTGACAGCCATTCTGTACAGCCATAGCATTCAAAGGCTACTCAGTACCCTAAGAATGAAGATCTCGGTTACTCTTTTTTCCTTTCAGTACCTTGGGTGTTTCGTATTGCTACAAAGCGGAGGGAGGGGGGGGACCCCTTAAGATTTTAGGGATTATCACAAAAATATGAAGCTATTCATAAATCATTCTTCAGAATTGGCTAGATTTCAAGCTCAATGTGTCTTTTCATCATGATCGTTGTTGCAAAGTATAAGTAAATTGAAACACGCAAAGATGCATATAAAATGGTTTTCATTTTTCAGTTAAGGAATATCAGTGCATCAGTAGCTTCTTTTGGTAACATGAATTATAATTGTCCATAATTCTGCTGTTCTCTGGTTATATTCTGCAACAGGTCAGATTGCATTAGTCCCTCTAGTCTTCAAATCTATGAAACTAGAGTAAAAAATTACTTTTCTAGGAAAATGTCAATATATTGACAATAATGCTTTTGAAAAGCACTCTCCTACAGAGCAAAATGAGTGCAGTTTAGGTAATTTGTTGGACAAGGTAGGCAGAGGTTTTCTACCTCACAAATTCTGTTGCTTTTCTTGTTCATTTTTTTGGGAGTGTGTACTGGATTCAATGGTCTTGTCAAACTGGCATGGAATGATTGCTTTTTTTCATCTTTGCATGGGCTAAATGTAATTTACAGTAACATGAACATTATTTCTCCTGTGACTGGCAACTTCTCAGACTCCTTTTCTGTTGTTTCCACTGCTGTTATATTATGAACATCAGAGAGTAAACTCTCTCAGTGAAGACAATTATATTTGTCTTATCAATGATATGAGCTCTTAAAAAAAAATTTATTTTTTGTTTGTGGTTTCTGTATTATACCTAGAGTATGAAAAAAAAGTATAAAAATTTTTGTGAATAAACAAAACTGAATCTTAAGCCAGCAGTCTCCTTCACTGAGATTATTCTTTCCTCAATGTACTAAATCAATGATAATCAGATTTAAAAATAGTTATCGTGTGTTTGATTGCTTTAAATGCAGTTTTCTGCTTTGTTACTGCTTCTAATAACTTACTAAATCTGCAGTCAGTTCAGTAGAATTTCTTTTGTTCATCTTAGTGATATAATCACTATTGAATAACTAGTGAATAGTAGCGATGAAAAAAAAAAAAAGAAATTGAATAGCACCCCTGAAATTACATACTGTTAGAATCTCACCATGCCCCTAAATTATTCATTTAAGAGAGTTCAGTGTTGAACTGGGAGTCGTTGGAGCCATGCTGGCACACTTACCAGTAAGCAAGCACAAAACTTACTTCATATAAGTGAAGTACAATGAGGACTTCTGCCCGGAGCACTGTGATTAGGAAATGGATAGGGTTTGGGTTCCACTTCAGGAAATAAACTGTTGTATATATTTTGTCTTTCTGATACTCATTTTAGATTTGTTAATTGTCAAATATCGTTGTGGTTTAATATTCAAAGAAAACTAGTTAATGGCCACATGGGTTGATAAAATGATTTAAAATTGTTTCTTTTTCTTAAGTCTATAAAGAAAATGTTGTTTGTTTCCAGATTGCTCCCTTGCAGATTGTTTGGTAAATAAATTATATACTGAAGAATCCTCTTGAGATAATTTCAAATACTGATTATTACAATAAATATATTGTGCTGTTGCCAAATTTCGAGGGGGGGGAAAAAAAGAGGAAGAAGATCGGATACAAAGTGGGAGTGCCACACTAAAAAAGAAATTAGGCTTTGAAATGGAGAAGGCACAGGATTTAGCTGTAATGAACAATGTGAACTGAGGTTGTTCAGAAACTACTGAACTATGGGTAAAAAAGGCTTTTGTCATCATTACAAATTATTTAAAATTTCTGGGCTTCAGTGATATTAATAGTGCACATGGAGCCACATTTGTTCTGTTTATCTATGTGTTTTCAATGTGTAGTCACCACAGTATGTAGATGCAATGATGTGCTATTCAGTTAGGAAAATGACATTACTTTGTCTTGGCAAAACTTATTTTTTTAGCCATATTAAATATTCTTACTTAGGTTTCAGGATATTTTGTAATATCTGGAATAGCCTTTTGTCTGTTTTTATTTTATATAATTTTTTTTTATTTTACTGAATATTAGATATTGACGGCCTTAAATCCAAGGTAGGAAGTAGTGATCAAATTTTTTCTTTAGTTCTTCAAATCTTGGGCAAATTCTTTTCTGGAACAATTACTTCACGTGCCTTTGATTCTTCTATATTTCTGGTTTTGGTACTCTTATTTCTTATTTCTAGGGTCGTCTCCCTGGTTCCTGGTAAGGGTGGTTGGACTTTGGTAGAAATTAATTTTCCCTCTGCTGAATCCCATATGTTCATTGTAACCTTAAGGATTTTATAAAATCCTGATAGCAGAAATAACCCTTCCAGGGCTGTAGGCAGAGTCGTAGCCTGAAAGAACTTTCTATTGAGATTTCTCATTGCTATCTTATAAAACACTCTTAAATATCTTCATAAACTTATTCCTGTTAGTACCCAGTCAGAGAAAGCCTTTTGTATGTTCCAGTGCCCTTGCAAAAAACCCACATGATGTTCAGAATATTTTAAAAATTGTCTTCTGCTGTCCAACAACATTATTTAATAGCAATTCTCTGACCCTTCTCATCTGTAGTCAGTAACTCATTAGCTGCAGGTTAGGGGTTCATGGGTTGCTGGGATCAAGTCTAACAAAGTATATGCTCAGATTGTATTTTCTGAATGGTTTTGTTTGGCATAAATCTTTAAGTGATGTTCACCTTTCCTTCTGTGGGAAACATCCCACTAAAGAGTACCCACAGGAGCAAAATACATCCTTAAGAGATACTGATTTACGCTGTATTTTTCATTACATTTTGGAAATGAATTCTCCTATTTTAAGCTTTAGAGGCTTGGGGGGGTTTGTTATTCAAAAACCAATCAATAGTCCACCTTCAAATGGGAGCATTATTTAGAAGATGTAAACTTACAGTAATGAAGGCATTTTTATGTTGCCTTAAACTAGATAATTACAAAGGCATATCTAATAAATTATCTCTGTATATTTTGTCATATGTAGTAGCGCACTCTTTGGTATATTCCACCTCAGAAAGGCCAGATTCATTATTTAGATGTTATGGTGTGCTTATCCCCTTCAGCTTCATCCCAAAGCTGAAATACTTTGTTAAATGGGTTTTGTCACTCACTGGTTCAAGAAAACAACGTTTACATTTATTTTTTTTTTTGTTCAGATTACCTAGTAACTTCCTGAACTCTACAACTTCAGCCTATAATACAGCAAAACTGTTATGTATGTATTTTTTTAAGTGTCCACGTCAGAAGCTTTTCTTTTCCCTTTTTGAGGGAGATAACCCAAGTATTTTCACGAGGAAATGTGTTTCGTACATTTGGAGCTTGTGTATTCATAGTCACTTGTGTAAATGGGCTCCTGAGATGTCCTGAATAAATCTTTCATTCTGTAGCCTTATTCCCCTCTTGGGTGGGAGAACTGGTCGTCACGGAATTCCAGGACCATGGTATGTGAAGAAAAACTGTCTTGATGAGAAAAGCACGGTCCCTAGACAAGGACTGCTAATACGTCTTACTTAGATAAAAAACTCATTGGATATTATGGAACAGATCCATCTATAAATATTTTGATTTTTTTATAAGAAATATCAGCATTTCTGATTAAAAGCAGCTATTATGAAGAATTAATATAATTGTAGACCCTTCAATTAATTAAAAACATTCAATTAATACAACTGAAGCAGTTCTGCAACAAACTTTTCATTCATCTCTTAATCTCCACCTTCCCCCCCCCAAAAAAATAGATATCACACCAACAAACAAAGAAACTTATAATAAAACAAAAATAGGTGGAATTTTTGTAGTTTTTTTTCATAGGCAGCTGACATAAGCTATTATACTTTTGTCAGCTATGTATCAAAATCTCCAGGTTGTCAGGAATCAAAAGATAATACACTGAATGTTTCAGTCTAAGGGGGAAGGAGCTCGAGTAGTTATTAGCAAGAAATAGGTGGCAGGTATTACACATATGCCACTGTGGAAAGTGTTTGGGCAGTCTTTGTCCCCTAGACCTCCCGCACAACACTTGAGCCGCATGCTATAGCCATAGCACAGAGATTTTAATTGAGCAGTTCAAGAACACTTCTGTTATTCTCCCTTCCTGTAGACCACAATGTCTTTGTTGTTTCAAGTGTACCCTAAAGCTTACATCAGAAATCCTCATCCAGATGGGGAACAGAAATGAATTGTTGTTTTGTGAACTTCGGATACAGCTTTCTAAAATGAGGAGCTAGATTTCTTCAATTTAAATTTAAGTATTGGGGCCTTAGGCTATCCTTACTTTGCTCTGATTGTGCTTTGTTTTTTCCCCGTTCTGTTTCTTCAATTCCTTTTGCGTCTCCTTTGACTTGAACATGCTGTTATGCGTGCTTGCTCATAGGCTTGAGCAGGGGATGCTGAAAGGTTTTCTTCTCTTTCTCTAAATCTCAGCTGAGACCATGGAAAGATCTTTATCTCTTCTTGTGGAAGAAGGAAGAGCACTGATAGGTAGAAGGCTCCTTTCCCTGCTGGAGCATTTCTCACCCCTTTAGTCTTTTGCCTGCACAATTCTGGAATCAACCCTGCAATGAGAGATGCAGTGCTGAAACTAACACTCGATGATAATTTCACTTGCTTTCTGAGCACTCCAAGCATCTCTCTTCCCCTCTCTAGAAGGCTTGTGAATTTTTGATGTGGTGAGGCAGTCTTCAAGAAAATATTGAGAATGTAGTTTGTGCTGACTAAACTCAGGGAATTTAAAAAAAGAAAAAAATAAAAAAATGCCTTTTTCTTCATGCAGTGCACAGATTTCATTGTGGAGTTTTGGTTGTTTGGTTTGGTTTGAATTTTTTTTGGTCAAACTTTGACTGCTTGGATGACCAGGTGTCCTGATGCTTTTATGCTACTATGGATGAGTCTGATGCTGGATGCTAGCCAACACTTATCAGTGATTTTAGTGATTATTAAGTTCCCACAAATCACATTTCTTTCAAATAGTAGGTAAAGCTAATTGTTATTTTATAATTAACATGAACATACGAGAAAGCTTTCTAGACAGCCTTTGCAGTCTGCTGACATTTGCCTTAATGAAATAAGAAAGTATAGCCATTAATTATATCTGGCAATAAATCTTTAACTAATATTAATGAAGTCCCTAAAGGACTTGTTCTTCACAAAATATTAAACCTTGTGTTTGTTTAGTAAGAATGAAGGATGATTGCTGATGTTTTTTCTCAGATGTGATCCTGTTTCATAATGCTTTCTGAGGCATTTCTGCATATGCATTGAAACGCATGCTGTGTACCACAGCGTCATACTGTGTGACCTAGAACATTTTATCTCTTCTTCTTTATTGTACTAAACTTAGTTGCAATTGCAGCTTAAAAAGTGCAAGAGTTCTCCAATGTCATCAGTTCTAGAAAGATTTAAATATTATTATTTATTCCCTTAAAAAAAAAGAAAGAAAAAACTTTTAAGTAACTCAGCTTTTGTTTTTCCTTTGTGTTTCACCAGTCGAAAAGATACAGAGCCAGTGGGATGAAGTGCATGGACACCTCCAAAGCCGGAGACAGCAGCTTCATGAGATGTTAAAGGATTCAACACAGTGGCTAGAAGCTAAACAAGAAGCTGAGCGGGTTCTTGAACAAGCCAAAGCTAAGCTTGAGTCGTGGAAAGAAATTTCCTACACCGTGGAAGCTCTGAAAAAACAGAACACTGAGCTTAAGGTCACTACTGAGAATTAAAATATTTCTGCTTGAGTTAATTAGATTGCTAAAGAAAATGTCCTCTAACTATTGGACAGTGCACATTGAGAACAATCTCTTTAATCCCCTATTTCCCACAAAAAATTAGAAAGAAATTAACGTACAAAGTCTAAAATGTGTGTCACATAATCCTTGAATTAAGTTGGTCTTAACTTGTAAGTCATAACAAATAGCTGGCTGATCTTGCAGGAAAAAACCCTAGCTTTTCATCGCAAGAATTTGCGATCTCTTCTGTACTACACCTTCAGTTGAGGCACTGGTACTGCAGACTGGAAAATCCCATAGTACTGGTATGTCTCTCTGCTCTAATAATGAAGCTGTATATGTTGACTGGAAGTAGTTAAGAAAAGGGTGAAAAAAAAACCAATGTAACAAGCTATATTGAGATATTTTGAAAATCAAACATTTTAGATTTGCCACAAGGTAGTCTTGCTGAGTTCAACCTTGGCAGGGTTATTAACTTCAAAAAACCTGAAATGGCTGCTCTTGTGATTTTAGCGCACATGTTGTCACATTTAGGTGCTAAAATGTGTGCCTCGGTTAACTTATGTAACTATGCAATGCAAATATGCCCAACTGTTGCATCAGTTTTTAAGTTTCTTATTATGAAAATAGTCATACTTTGGTGATATAATCATGGAATCATAGAAGAGTTAGAGTTGGAAGGGACCTTAAAGATCACCTAGTTACAACCCCCATGCCATGGGCTAGAATATTCTTCATGAATAAATTTTGAGAACAGCTGTTTCAGAATAATAATATCTCACTTTCTCTGGTTGGGGGAAAACAAGACTGAAACTAACCAGTTGGTCAGCCTCCAGTGAGGCTGGAGTCCTGCCTCCATGTTAATGAAACGTTACAGTTTAGTTATTTGGGAGAATAGTTGCACAAATATTTTCTCATATGTTCTTCTCTCCTGCCCACCAGATTTTTATTTTTTTTAACACCTACTACACAGCTGTTTGGTTAAAGATTGGGGACTTACAACAGTCTTATTTGCACAGTTGAATCGTAATGAACTGCAGTGAAGAATAGTGGGGTGAGGTCCTCATCAACTGGTTTTGCTGCTTTTTTTTTCTTTTTCCTTTTTTTTTTTTTGACTTGCCTGTAAGGCATAAATCTTTCATCAGCCTATTGTTTTAAGGCTGAGAAGTGGTTAAGTTTTCTCATTTAAGATTATACCATAAGGGTCATTGCTTGGGAAGGGTGGATTATGGTAAACAAGGGCAATCACTCACTAATGTATTGGAAAGAGTTATAGATTATGTATACTACTGTCACTCAGCATAGAGGATTCCCATTTGTCACTGTCTTTCTGCAGAGATAGAGTTCTGGCTTCTGCCCAGTGGTTGGTTAAAAGAAAAAAGAAAAAAAGAAGCTTCAACGAAGTCAACATCCCAGCTCTGCAAAGACTCAATTAACAAAAAAACAGTTCTGTGAAAACAGAGTCTTAAGTCATTGTGTTGGAGTGTTTTATGTCTTGAACACAACTTATTTAACTAGGAAAATAATTGAAAATATTGTTTTAGAAATTGATTTTATGTCCACTTTTTTACAAGAATATATGACATTTAGGTGAGTTCATCTAAGAGTGTATGCTTTTTGAAAAAGTTACGAGTTTTTTGGATCAACATTTTCAAAGGAGAAAAATTAGAATATGCCCTTCTTCTCCATCCCCAAGTTATAAAGTATACTAGTATGCTTATTCATAGAATGTATGTCAATGTCTAGAGTTTTTAAAGGACACCTGCAGGTTCTTTTCACTCCTTCTTTAAAAGAGATGAAGCACTTGGGCTATCAGTACCTTCAGCTATTCCTATCCCAGCCTGGATTCAATGTGACATGTTGTGTCAAGTTACAGACATTAGTTTAGAATTATAATTTCAGTGTCACAGCTAGTCCATCTTAATTTGCTGTGCCCTCAAGGTGATATGAACATCAGCAAGCTCTACAGTTCCAGGGTTGTTTACTTTCATTTATTTGGTTTTGCCTAGCTTTTCTCCCACAAGTCTGGAAGAAATTCACCTCTGTCTTAGAGAATATGGTGGGATTTTTCTTTTCTTTTTTCCTTCTTTTTTTTTTTTCCTCTTTCTTTTGTGCCAGCCTTCCTAGAGGAATTATCTTTGTCTGCCAGTAATTCCCATTGTGTCAAATTCCTCATGAAAGCTTCTTAGATGTGACAGCATTGGCTGTTGTGTTCATGCTTGAGATAAGGGGTCATGAATTCTAAGGAAAATGGAAATCTTTGAGTTTAGCAGCTTTATATTTCTTTTGTCTAGTATTGTGTAAACTGATCGACCTAGAAATACATCAGGTCCTCAAAATAAATGCTTTCCAGGCTTCTGTGCCAAACACGTATATTTTGATGTTGTCCCCTGAATATGTAGAGTAAGTATGCTGTCTTTTTTCTTGCTGTTACACTGATGAAAATAAAGCTGTCATTTCTATTCATTTGTGTTGAGGGGAAAGAGAGAGGTCAGTGTGAGTCTCAAATTCTTCAGACATATTCATTTTGTCAGCTTTGTATCTCAACACAGCTTGGTGTGAAAAAGTAGTCACCAAGTGTTCTTCTGATTTGTTTGTTAAACTTTATATGTCGTTCCCCTTTGCTCTAAGTGAACTTTTAATCAGTGTTTGTGTTGATGCTTTTCCGTTAGTACATCCTTACACACAAGTAAATGGTAAGCTCAGCAGTATCAGTCTTTTGATTATTTATTTTTTTACAATGCCAGTGTAAACCAAAACAAAAAATCTTTAACTGGCTTGTATTTGGCCAATGATGTTTTTAATAGAATTTTACACATTTGTTTCTGCCATTTAAAAGAAAAGTAACCCAATAAAATGTAGCTGACAATTAAAATAATGATTCCTTTGAATGAGAAGTTAATTCAGAGCTAATTTGCTGAGGTTCAAAGCATTTTTTCATTCTGATTTTTTAGTTTGAGAACTAAATTCTACGTACTGGCGTTAGGTACAGAGAATCAGAATATGGCATTCTGGCCAAAGAGAGTCTTTACCCATGAAAGCACTGTTATTGTTTACTAAGTGATGACTGCAGATAGTTAACTCAGCAGGCTGAAGGTTATAGGTGTATAAATAGTACACAGTCACATTTCAGGTCCTTCCCATCCACAAGTCATTGGAACGTAAGCTAGTATAAAACTAGTCTGTTCTTAATACGATACTGAGCTTACATTAAAAAAAAAACCAACAACCAAAACCACCTTCTAAGATTGCCAGTTCGCTCCTTGGCTGCTTGTTTTGCTAGAAGCTAGTGAGGCATCTCTTCTCCCTCTGTACCAGTTTAGCTGGGATAGCCAAAGTGAAGAGGAGGAAGGATGCAGATGAGGTTTCCTTTCTTTCCTTCATTGACCAGCTATTTCTTTTTCATCTAAACAGGAAATTAAATAGCAGCCAGATTACGTCCCCTGCTTTGATGGGACTCAAGAGACCAGGTATAGCTGGCATAGCCTGGAGGGTGAACTTTATGCCCTGAATTTGTGCATGAGTCTGAGGCTATCTTGCTTGCCTTTGCCTTCATCTTGCAGGGGGGTGACTTGCTAGGTACTCTTTTGCCACTCCCGGTGTACCAATATAGGATGAAGTACAGTCTCATGATTTGGTGGATTTTTATTATTCCCAGGCTGACAGCATACTGCTTTAATTTTAGTAAAACAATTTAATGTTATTGAATATGATGCAGACACTGAAATAGAATTCCTTGATTAAAAAAATAATTCTTTTAGTATATAAACAAAACATGCTATAGATATACAGAAAAAGTACAGAAAGATAGTCTGATTTTCCAAACTTGTGATATATGCACCTGGTCAGTGTAGGAATTTACATGCTCGGACAATTTACATGCTGTACAAACATATTGCTATATTTGAACTTCTATATGTCATTTATATTGTTCCACTGGGCAATCCTGGGATAGAAGAAAGCCCAACTCTAATTTCCTTACCTGTTTTTAATGAAGGATCCTTAATTACACAGACTTTCTTCCTAATAACATCAACTAGTGTCTCCTAACTAAAAATTAAAAATAAATTTATACCTAAGTAACCTGATAAATGCACAAAACTCAGCAAATTCCAGTGATGACACAGACAAAACATAGAGAATGCTTTAAAAACTGTCAAAATGAAATCAGTGAGGCATTTTCCTTTTAAAAAAAAATTGAATGTTTTCTTAAGTACCTAAAAGATAAATAAGACCTAAAAATATAAAAGGGAAAAGAGGAAAAGAAATAATGCCAAGAATTGAATTCTAAAGTATTCATTATAGTAATGTAAGGTAGGAGTTAATGGGCCTCTGGTAAGACAGACAGTTAAAACATTTATCACAGTACTTTGTTCTCGGTGTCTGCGCACAGAGCAAAGTTGAAGCAAGGCATGCACTCCTCAAAGTTGTTGAAAAATTCCATACCAATTTCCAATAAAGTAGAAAATACAAATTGTTTCTGTCGGCAAAGCTCTCTATATTCATCATTTCTTTCCTGAGTGATGATCTAGTGTTGTAATGTCAGGAAGTTAATGGATTAACGTTGAAGTTAATGGCAAGAACAACACTTTTGGAAATAGCCTTGTAATGGTTTTATTATAAAACGGGGTTTGGAAGGTTTTATAAGGTCACTTATATTCACACGGGACTGGGTAAAAAACGTATTTTCAAAGTAAAGTTTATAGGCCATTAATTTACAATACAGAAAAAATGTTATGGTAACTTTTCTAAGTAATGCAGTGAACAGTCATTTCTGCTCTGATTCTTTGACTGGAGAAAAGTATCTGTATGCATGCATAATTTTAAGCAAAGAGAAAGGCAGAGTATAGTAAAGAGGGATAGACCTAAATATAGAATATATACTTGATATAAAAGGTCTACAAAACTGAAATGATACTTACTCTATAATGTTTTTTGGGAAGGTGGTTTATCAATTTTATTATATGTGTGTAAATATTAACATTTATATATTTATTGTATATAATTCTGTCAGGGAAGGAGCTCAATGAGGAGACTATTTCCAAAACAACCAACTGCCTATATCTTCTCCAAAGGAACGGTTGTGGTTTTCTACAAAATTATCACCTTTCCTGACTACATCTCCATACTTAACACAGGGGAATGACTTAAAAAAATTCTTTAGGCAGCTTCAGCTCAAGTGAGCTTAATCATAAACACGTTCAGATGGTTTTTGGGAGGAGGAGTTGGTAGACTCCTCCTAATGTTTGGTTGGTAGAAATAGGATCCCTTGTTCAAAACAGATAATCAGGTTGCTGTTTTAGTACCTGAGATTATCTGCTGCACAGTAATTGGGTGATCTGCCCTCTCAGGAAGGAACACAGGAAAGAGAGGAAATACATGTTTTCAGTTTTAAATTATGGAGGGAACCTAGACATGTTGAAGCAGCTTTTTCACAGGTAAGAGTTTGGGGGAAAAATCAAAACCCCCACCTGGACTCTTTTCAAAGATCAATTATGTTTCAGTCCCAATCTTAACCAAAATCAATTTACAGACTTTCTGAGATGAAAACGTAACTGCACAAAACATTCAAAACGTAATTATTTTTACTTAGTATTTAGACTCTTTAATCAAGGATTACATATTTAAATTCACCTGTGTGCGGAGTATCCTTAGCTGAGTCAAAAAAAGTTTTCAAAAATAGCACTGTTTTGGGAGAATGAGGGGAGGGAACCCTATTTTTGTCTTCACAGACATTTCCGTATTTGTGTATTAAAACACAGCAATAAAGACGGTCACACTTTACTGTGTTTTTTTTTTTGTTGTTGTTGATAGCTTCTAATGTTTACATGCAACTTACTGTTTCTATTTACAAATACAAACTTTTTTTTCTACTTGCATTTTCCCTTTGATGGGCTAGTTGTAGTCTTTGCCTAGTACAAAAGTGCAAGTAGACCATCGATTATCTTTGCTCTTTCATTTTGTTACACATTATGGTTTAAATATGCAGCTTCAGTGCATTTATATGGAAATTTCCTCTGAGAAAAAGACTAACAGGAAAGATGAAAGATGCATGGAAGTTGTTTGCTGGCTGAATGAGTGTTCCAGGTTTCCTGGCTTGCTTCTGCAGTGAGACAGTTGGCCCGGGTGTAGAGGAGAAGAGAAAGAGGAGAGGAAAGGAGGCAGGGGCGGGCGGGGAAGGAATGGCCAAGATTAAAAAAGCTTAATACTAAGAAGCATAAATTAGCATTATAACAATTATTGATAGGTTTACCATTAGTATTTTGCTGTATTGCAGATTTAGTGCTGTTCCAGCAGATGGCACTAATTACATAAACAATTCACTAAAATAAATTTTTAAAAAAGTGAAAGTACAGGTCCAAATCTCAGTATTATTTCAGAGTATAAAAAAGAAAAATAGAACATATTATTTCACTATATTTTCTATTTCATTATAATTCAACATCACAAATAATGATAGTTTGCATAATACATAATAGTACATCAGTCTATTTGTGTCTCAGAAAAAAATAACCAACATTCTATTCAGTGTTTATCAATTTGAGCTGTCATGTTTTATCTAGCATTTAGGATTTTGTTGCTTGGTCCTCTCACAGATTAGAAGTAGTCCTATGGTCTTACGACTAAAGGAATTTAAACATTTTGAAAGACTCTGACCTTAGTTACCAGTACAGTAAATCTGAGGAAGTCCTTTTTCTTTTTTTTTTTTTGTTTATATTGATGCTATAAGTTGTTCGTTTCCTCCTCTAATAATCATACAATATGTGTAATCATTTTATGGTGATATGAGGTTTATTCTTTGTCTTTTTACTTCAGCAATTTTCAAAAGAAATACGACAATGGCAAATAAATGTAGATGTGGCAAATGACATGGCACTTAAGCTGCTCCGCGATTATTCAGCAGATGACACCAGAAAAGTAGAACTGATGACAGATAACATTAATGCGTCGTGGGCTGCCATTAATAAGAGGTAAGATATAAATTCTGCTATTAGATTTGTTGTTAAACTTCATTAACAGTCATTGTCCAACTTTGGTTGGAGATTATAGAAGATGTAACTTTTGAAAATGACATGATTATAGTGAGAAAGGAAAGAATGATGGCAACTCTTCTGTTATACTTTTTGGAAATGTGTCTTTGGAATGCCATTTAATTCTCTCAAACAAAATCTTGCCTCCTTGCCAATTTTCCTCTGCTGTAATCAGTTGCCAACTACTTTCAGTTGATAAGATATATTTTAAATATTTAAAATGAAGTGTATCATATTTCAATGTACTGTCTCCACCTCACAATCACTGTAGTGATTCTAAGTCATAAACTGAATCTGAAAATGACAGATATATCCTGTTGAAGCCACTTCAAAGTAGAAATGTTATCCTGTACCTTTGAAGGAAATCTCTAGTCAAGGAAGTTTTTATTAGATCCTTGATCACATTCTTGATTACATTTCACTCTTGCAATATTTGGTTTAGATACCAGTTCCTTACTAAAAGCAATTTTTGCAGCTTGCCACAACATTGTGAATCATCCAATACACCATCTATAAGATCAGAACATATTGCAGAATAAAAATTACTTTCTTTGTAGTAGTAAAAGAGTTTTAAATCATTGCACATTAGATATGTAAAAATTAAATCAGAGTTGTTTTAATCGGTATCTTGAATTAAGTTTTATAGCTTATAACTGAAACTAGAACTGAATTAGATCTTAATATGTTTTTAATTAAAGTCTATGAACAAGGGCACAAAAGTCAGTTTAGTTAAATATACAATAAATTCAGGAGATCTTCTTGCATAATGGAAGTTACTTAAATCACTGATGACTACAGAAATTTATTCCCACTCTTTGTTTAATCTTTTTATGAAGTTGATATTCATATGAATGAGTCACTTTAACAGCATTTTTTCTGACACAGACTTGCCACTGACTTAAAATCCTGTTCAAATGAGAGATGTTATTGATGCCCACTAAAAGAAAGCCACATAGTTCTTTGAAAGCTTTTTTTTTTTAACAAGAGCAACAACTAAACTGAGAAATTAGTATAAAGATTCAGTTAATATCTACTTGCATTTCTCCTGTTACAGTAGTAGCCATTTTAGCTTTCTTAGTAGTAGCTGTATTTTAAAGAAAAAATGTTTTGCTCTCTGTGGTCTGAGAGGGGACTGGGGGGAAGCATCTGTTTCTGGATGAGAAAGGCTGGGTGTCTAATGCTCAAAACTGTTCCTCATGAATAGGTAAAATTAGTAACTCAAAAGGGTTAGATGGGAGAACCGAAGGAAATTGCTTTTGTCTGTATGTAGAACTACAGCCCCCATTTGTTGAGATGTCTTTGGAATCCTGCAGTCCAGGATATGTCTATAGCTGCTGCAGATGCTCAGGTAGCAATTGTAGCTAAGAGTGCATCTTTAAATGCGTTAATACTTCAAGCACAAACCCACGTGTGTCTAATGTTGCCTAAGTGTGAGAATTGCCATTGTTGCATGGACTCAGCCAAGTATTAGGCTAACATAGAGTACAAATTCTTCAAGACACTCCTTGTAAGCTTCTACAAAACCCACAGGCTTGTTCACAGCTTATGTGTTAGATGAATTACTGTGATAGATACTTTATGTGTTAGAAGAGAGCTGTTTAGGGGACTGAGTTGATGTTTCCCATTAAGTACAAAAGGATAGGATTAACCTTGAACAGCTAACTGTAAAACTAGAATTTCCTGGTTTTTTTATTGTATGACTTTACCACCTTTCTAATATTTTTCTAATTCATTGTTTTGTATATGATATCAGTAAGACATCTCATGATTAGGGAACTCCAAAAAGCAGGATGCTGCAAACAGTAGTTTATAAGCTTCTCTAAGAGTTGTATCACATTTCTATCTGTCTTTTGTAAGACATTGATAAATATGGATGTACTAAGGCATCAAATCAGCAAAAGGCTTGTACTTCGAAGATTTTCTGTACCTGTATATTTTTCATGTTTGTTTGAAGCAGTAGCCAGGCCTTTTCCACACAGAGCAGCTCCTGAGTGAGGTCTTGAAAGAACCTCCTAGATTTCTTTTGTTAAGCAGCTCTGTGGAAAGAGAGGATGGAGTCCATGGGCCTTTGGATGATTTAAATGCCAACTTGTTCTGGGTTTTGGGGGTTTTTTTTGTTTTGTTTTTCCCTCCGTCTAAGCTTCAGCTTTCAGTTTATTGCACCGAGCAAAACAAATTGGTTTTTTATGGCTTTAGAGATCTTTTGAATCGTAAAAGAATATTTACTCAGTGGAAAGGAAACACATGAATTGTTTGTCACAGGTTTCAAGAAAGGTTAGTTCTTCACTGAGATGCATATGCAATTATTTCCAATATATCCATTTCCGATATTCCGAACACGAGTAAGTAGTGCTCTGGTGACTCAGTGACCTCGCAGTGGTGTAGAAATATATTCCAAATAATGGTCTTGACCATTTCTCCAGTATTTTAGAAATAGTTTTATCACTGTTTATACATATCTTGAGTGCCAAGAGGAAACATTCTGCTAAAGATTTTGGTTTCTTCTCCCTACATGCCTAATTTAAATGGCCTAATTATTTTGTGAATGTTTTCTTTTAAAAAGAAAAATTGAGTGGCTTGCATTGGTTTGAACTGGTTTTCCTCTAACCTGCCATTAATATCAGAATTGTTTGCCAGTGTAAAAAATCTGAAACCTTGTTTTCCATGAACCAGATTAGTAAAACAACAGTCAGGCAAGCCGCAGTAAAATTCCACTCTGCCTGTTGGTAATAGTTCAGCCAAAGCAAGTACTTCAGTCATTAAGGCAACATCTGCCAGCTTGTGTTTTGTTTTGCTTAAGTAGATTTGCAGCTGATTGCTGTGTGTTTACCCTTTGCCTTACTGTTCTGTTTTATAACATTGAACTATATCAAATAACATTCTAACTCCTCGGTGAGTGCTTGATGGGTGCTTCACTTTTTTCACTCACCACTTTTTAATTATTTTTTTGTTGTTGATATTGCAAAGATACACTAAAAAGCACATGAACTGATCAGTTGTGCAAAAGCCAGAGTGACTTGTAAACAGGTCTCTTCCTCTGCTCTTTAGAAGCTTTGACTTTCCAAGAATTAACTGTATTATTTAAGCTGAGGCAATTAAGGAGAAAGTGATTTGTATTGCTTGTATTAACAAAAATAAATCCAACAGATGAACTAAAGTGTTCTCAAGAGAAAAAGATACAATGAAGGAAGCAACCATTAGAAATTTACTACATATAAAAAGGTTTGTTATAGTAGTATTATGTTACTCCCTCCTTTTGTAGGCACTCATATTTTATGTGAGTTATTATATAAACCATAAACGCTTGCTTCAATTTGTTCCTTTCCTGGGAATTCACCAATTGTGTTTAAATTTCACTAACTTAAATATTAAGCTAAGAAGGGACTTAGATCTTTCTTAGTGGAGCATATATTATTATGATAATTACGTAACGTACTCCAACCCATCACTGTCTAATAGACATCTTGGAATATATGCGTTGTCCACCAGTTCCTATACTCAAGTTCAATGGGACTCGGGCTGCATAGTAGGTGTTAAGAGCTTTCGCTGCTCAAGATGCATTTTTAGCTCCTGAACAAGATACAGGACCAATACATCAGTCAGAACATACAAAGTAACTTTTTTTTCCCCCCCACTACAGGGTATGGGCAGTGCAGAAACAATATATAATTAGATTTATGTTGTTGTTATTTAAGTTGTAAGGACTTAGAGAGGGAGTGGCAAGAATTTGAGTTTTTAGGCAACCTGTTTGAAAGATCTGAGATACCACCTCCCATATTTATCTAAGAATGGTGTTAATTCTCTAATGCAGATGGTTGTACAAACACCTTAATTTTGCATGTCAGCTGGACAGTATGAAATGCAAATGGCCAAACAGACTAAGGACATAAACAGTACAAAAGAATGATGCACATCTGTTTCCTATGTAAATGCATAATATAACAGTAATTTTAAGTGTGAAAAAGGTCATAATCTCATTTTGGTCTTTGAGGAGAAAACCTTTTCCTTATCACTGGTTGCTTGTTATAAAAATACAATTGTTAGAATGTAAACTTTATCTGTACATAACATTTGTAAGTATAATTATATTGCCTGCACAGAAAGAGCTTGACCATTCTGCTGGAGACAGGTTTTCTTAATATACTGTACCCGTCCTAATACTACTTTCCTTTATGGCACTTGTGAAAGTAATCACATTTGCGTTACAATTTGATTGCTTTCTGTGTGACAAAAACTGCATTTACACATCAGCAATAGCCAGCAGTATGAAGTGTGTTAAGTTATACTCAAGATTCATAGTTGGGTTCAGTAGCTAGACCTTTCTGGAAGCCATCTCTGAAGAGCTTATTTGGTCATTTAAGGCTTGGACTGATGAAGTGAAGAAGGAAAGAATTCACAATATGTTTACGTTAAAGAACATTCCCATCTTCTAGGTTCTCCCAACCAAACTCAGCCTTTTCCTTTCCAATCTTCTGTTGCTTTGAAGGTTGGTCTGCATTCCTAAAATTGGTATAATTCCATGTGTATGAACAGCTATTATAGTTCTTTGTGCAGGCACACTTTATTTGAGCACAGTGAAACGACTAAATTAAAGATGTGAGTGGCCATGGGAACCTTGTTTATATGGGAAGCTTGTTTACATGTCTGTGCCTGCAGTTGTTGTCCTGGCTACAGAGCCACATTCGTGTGGGTGTGAGCAAGAAATCATTGCAAATGTAAGACTTCAGATGAAGATGACAAGGGTCAAATGTAATTTTCTGATGTAATTTTTTAATTTTTTTCCCAAAGAAACCACAGTATGATGATTTTTATTTTTATCACATGTCGGTGATTCATTGATTGTTCTTTGAAATAATTTTGCCAGGCTCAAGAAAGTAGATATGTAGCATGACTACTTTTTACAAGCAA
Organism: Larus michahellis; assembly: GCF_964199755.1. Taxonomy (NCBI): domain Eukaryota; kingdom Metazoa; phylum Chordata; class Aves; order Charadriiformes; family Laridae; genus Larus; species Larus michahellis. The sequence continues at coordinate 132,014,138 of NC_133896.1, forward strand.
TATGCCACGCTGAAGCTTGTTATTTACACCAGCTTAACAATAGGTACTAATTTAAAATTGTAAAGGCTGCTGGAAAACATTGCAATTGTAGGGCAATTATTTTGTTTTGAGAGATGTTGGTAATACACTTATCTTAGTTGCCTCAATTATTTAAAAAAATAAATTTTCAGTTTAGGTGTTTGCCACATGCTATCTTTGAAAACTTTGCTTGGTTTTAATTCTATAAGGATTTTAAGTACCTTTACTTAGTAGAACTATTTATGTTGAATGACAGTGAGTCTCTACAGTATCAGGTATCACACCCAAAATTATGTTAAGGAGCAAATAATTTTATAAGTCAGCATGTTTTTCTGAAGAACTAATGTAGCTCTGTTGCCTATTCTTTTGAATGGGAGGAGAAACAAAGTTTTCAAAAAAGCATTTAATCCAGAGCTCTTCCGGAAAGTCTGAATTTGATATGGGCTCCTAATGTCTTTCCCATTAAAGGGTAAAAGAACCCTTTAATTTTCATGAAACTAATTTGTCTCACTTCGTCAGTACAGCACTCCATGCTTCTCAGAAGTTACTCTCCAGCAGAGTTAGTAACGTTGGCAAACTCTAAAGAAAAACTCTTTACTAACTGCTTGTGATGCAAGAATGTTAGGGCTTTTGTGTTTAAAATGTTGGTATCTTTGAAGTTTCCTAAGAGTTGTTTTTAGATAAAAGATTAAAGTAATTTTTGTTTTCTTTGTTCCATTCTGTTGCTATTGTTTTAAACAAAAAAGTGCACCCTCAAAAAAGAACTATAAAAAGGGCGTGAATACCACTCTCTCAAGGTTTAGATGCTCTGAGTTTAATTTGAGATATTTGTTGTTTCATGTTTTACTTGTTGAAATAGCATCCCTCAACACATCTATATTAAAAAGTACACTTAAAATGCCATTTAGGGGAGAGGGTTTGTTTTATGATGATAGATTAAAGATAGGTTACCTATTTAAATGACATTCTATAAACTGCTTAACTCTCAAACAAATGTTTGAGTGCAAAAAGTAATCTCAGTCTTATCAGCAATGACATCAGTTAATATTGCTTTGTTATTTCTTCTTTGTAGTGCCCCTAAGAATGATGAAATTTCAGTCACATAAAGGAAAAAAAGCTATAAAGACATAAATAAAAATGCCAGATGAAGCTGTTATAAATAGGAGATCTTGAAAGTAATCTTAGCTGCTTGTATTCTAGTTTTCACCTTTGTTCCCCATTCACCTGACTGTGCTTTTTGTGGAGTACTGACACCAGTATGTGGGTCCAAGATGAGAAGTCAACTGAGGGTACTGAATATTTCTGGTGTACTTTGTGAGAGGATAGTGTTGGATATGCAGTGCTTTCAAAATGCTGGTAGGATGAGGTGAAAAAGGCATGTTACCCAGAATATGATGTGATTCATCATTTCCACCTTTGTGAACATATTCTTGTGATTTTTGAGAAGCTCTTTTTAGGATTAAAAAAAGGAAAAAGTTCTTGGGTTATTTCAGGAGAAGGTAGCATCAGTAATACAGCACTCAACTGAAAGAATCTTTGGATCCTTGTGACTTCAGGGACATGTTTCTTTAAACTCTTAATATCAGTGTGAATAAACTTAATGTTTCCGCCACTTGAACAGATACACCTATAGGCTTTGGAAGGAAGTGACCTCTGTCACTTCCAGAAAGTCAATAGATCATCTGTAGGTCTGCTAAGTCTTCCTATGGACAAACAGAAATGACCTCAAAGTATTGTTGCTCTTAAATTAATTGGTTTTTTTCAACTTGTCTGTCCCACAAGTGGCTTGCTGAGGTTTTTTAGACACCACGAATTCAGCTGAATGATAGTTTAGTGGTTTCGATTGTTAACTGCAATCTAATGGTAATGATTTCATTGTAGACAATGACAGCACTGGCATTTTGCGAAGAGGCCTTAAGCTTCAGATACCAAGAGCAAATTAATAATTAAAACTAAGCAGGAAAAGTGAAAGTGGGACGTCTAGAAGACTATTACTTACTGCTCAGACAGTTGCTATTTCCATTTTTTTCTCATTCTTATCTTATATTTTGGTCTTCAGCGAAATAGAATTCTGCTGCTTTGTTCATATTTACTGTGTGTTAAATGCTGTTTATTCCTTTCTGATGAAAATGAGAACAGTTCTCGTGTTAGAGTGAAATCAAACTGGACAAAATCATTAAATAGCTTATGGCCTAGAGTTCTAAAGGGGGAGTAGTTTCATGAACTAACTTGAATCATAATCATCTCTTAATATGGACATTTCAAAGAAACACTCTGTTGTGGTTTAACTCCACCTGGCAACTAAGCGCCACGCAGCCGCTCGCTCACTCCTCCCACGGTGGGATGGGGGAGAGAATCAAAAAAAGTAAAAGTGAGAAAACTCGTGGATTGAGCTAAAGACAGTTTAATAGGTAAAACAAAAGCCACGCACACAAGCAAAGCAAAACAAGGAATTCATTCACTACTTCCCATCAGCAGGCAGGTGTTTGGACATGTCCAGGAAAGCAGAGCTCCATCATATGTTATGGTGACTTGGGAAGACAAAACACCGTAACTCTGAACGTCCCCCTCTTCCTTCTTCTTCCACCAGCTTTTATTCCTGAGCATGACGTCACGCGGTATGGAATAGCCCTTTGGGCAGTTTGGGTCAGCTGTCCTGGCTGTGTCTGCTCCCAGATTCTTGTGTACCCTCAGCCTACTCGCAGTGTGAAGAGCAGAAAAAGCCTTGATCATGTGTAAGCACTGCTCAGCAGTAACTAAAACATCCCTACATTATCAACACTGCTTTCAGCACAAATCTGAAACATAGCCCCATACAAGCTAGTGTGAAGAAAATTATCCCAGCCAAACCCACTACACAATCCACTTGAGAAACCTCACTCTTTTGCATCCACAGGAGGTGCAGGAGGAGCAAGGTGCTAAGGAAGACATAAGTAACCTCATTTTGTGAGAGAAAGAACAGAAGTGTCAATTTTTCTTCTTACTCCATTAGAAGATTAAGACAAATGTGTTCTTTTTCTTAAAGGTGAGATTTTCTGAAGTAATTAGAGAGTTTTAGTCTCTATTTGAACAAGAACAGAAGCTAACGCTCTGTGCCCTGAAAGTCCAACCTTAACTCTATTTCTTATTAGTCTGCAGATAAATTAACAAACTGTAGCAAACTGATTATTGCTCTCATCCAAAGCTTATTGCAAGAAATAAATGTCTTTCCTGTCCCCTCAATAGACTTCTTATCAAGCTTCATCTCCTTTAAAACAAACAACTGAATAGAAATTAATAAAGCTGATGAACCAGCAGAATGTCGGAACAAAGAAATTTGACCTTAGTTGTCATTTTTTGTTTGCATTATTATTCTTGTGATAGCCTTGTTTTGTTTTCCCCAGTGTTTTCTATGGATTACTTTTTTTATTACAGCATTTCCTTGCTATTGCAAGCTTTGGTGCTTCATGACTGTTTAGCTTCTGATCAGCTGCTGTGCAGGCAGTGTAAGCTTCCCCCTCACTGGCTTGTCAGTCACGCTTGAAACTGAGAGGATAATTCAGTCTGCCTATTAAATTTTTAGTCTCTCTTTGGAAGTTACCGCCAATTTGACAACAGTGGTGCTTGCCTTTTGTCTGTGGCTGTGTTTTAACTGTGAACGAAATTTTGACTGCACGTTGTTTTTATATAAACTCAAAAAAAAATCTGACAGATGATAATGAGTCTTTATCATTCTGGGTGGGGATCGGTGGCACGGGAGACTGATGGTTGTGGCTCTTATTGACCGAGGCAGAGACCCGTGGAAGTGGCAATACTGAGGGCAGATGGGAAAGCAACAGAATTAGCAATGTAATTTTCCTGCATGTCCTAAAATAGGGGTGGTGAGAAATCATTGAGGAAAGGTGAGATTAAACTGGTAAATCTTAAGGACAGGGCTTTTAAGTTGTATCTGATACAGGTACATAAGAAGGGGAAACAGTAAGTAAGCAAGGAATTTGTGAAAAGGATAAGATCAGTATGTTCATGTTGCTTAGCATCCAGTATCAATCACATCTTGACCAATACCCCAAATTTAACTGTACTGTGCTACATTTCTGACAAATTTAAAAAATGCTGAGCTCTTCCCCAGCTACTAAGCATTACATCTACCGCAAACTATAAGAAATATTATCTCCTTCAAATGATAAGAAATAATAGCTCTTGGAATTATCACTCTAGCTGGCAGATCTGCAGATTATTCCTTTGTACCAGTTACATAATCAGTTATGTATCTGATACGTATCTGCTTAATCACAATAGTGCCTTATGGCAATGAATTACACAGGTCCACTTTTTGTTGGCAAAGAAAGAAAAAAAAAGTACTATTTTTATCTGTTTAAAATGTGCTACATATTTTTGAGATTCCATTTGTTCACTTGACACTGTATATATGGTAAAAACAAACTTCTTGGAATTACCTAAAGTACCAAGCTTGCAACACCCATTTCCCACTTTCTGGATTTTATCTTACTAGTATGTTTTCTTTTTTATTTTCCTTATTTTCTTTTTAATTTTCCTTATTTTCTTTTTCTTGTTTTCTTTCCAGTTATTTATATACTTCCTTATTTTTTAATACTGTCAAGTTAGACTTGATTCCAATTTAGTGGGTTTTTTTTTTTTTTTAAATCTAACTTGGATGCATTTTCTGTACCCCACAACATGACTTACATATGCTGATTTTGGTCATTTTTTTGTTTTAAAATTTGAAAGAGATGCTGCTGTTTTTTATCAGTAATGGTAAACAGTTCAGAAATTTCCATGAGTTCTTGGTGCTTATAGCATGTCTGAGGTTGATATTTCAGCTTTGTTAATTAATTACTAATAATGTCTATTACTCTATTATGAAGCATATATCTTCACTGATTACAAAACGGTAGATTGACGGTAGTTGACTTGTAAGTTTTGCAGTGTGGTTTTACCCCAAGGTCCAGGAGGCAATTCTTCCAGGGCTGTTCTCTCGCTTTGCTCTTGTGGGAACAACAGCGGAGTAGATTTGTTCAAAGAAGGTGGCATTAAGAATCCATAGTTCAGATCTGCCTTTGGTGACATCCCTCCTTTTATACTGTGCTGTCCCCTTGGAGCTCTGGACACTTGTCACTGTTACTTTTTTTCATGTTGGGGAAAATAAAAGTAGAAGCATGGAACATTTTTATTAAATTTTGCTTTAGCTAAATTGGTTTTCACATCATGTCCCTGCTTTAGTTATTTTATGTGTGATGTTTCTCTCCTTTGTGCTGGTTGGGATGAGACACCCAAGCCAGACCCAAGCCAGCATCAGGAGAGTGAGTTAAAGATGGACATAATATTTATTCCTTTTTTTCTTTTTTTTTTTTTTTTTTTTTACTAGTAATCTTTCAGATGCTAGTATGTATTGACATCTCCATTAAGCTGTTGGTCTTGATTTTGAATACTAAATTCCTTCAAAGCTACAGCTAGTTCAGAACCCATCAGTGTGTATGCTGAGGTTAAATATTCCTTGTAGTGTCTGGTATTTTGGACACATCTATATTGAATCTTTCTGCTATCACATTCCTGATGATTTGTTCCATTTGGTATTATTCACAGTTCTTCCTGGGTTTGACTAACCTAAATAAATTTGCCATCTTGCTCTTCATGCACTTTTCCAAGTGGTTAATTAATGCACTGAGTAGCATCTAGTGCTGCTCCCTTAGGAAGGACTCTTAATGCTCAGGGTTGAATGTTACGTACATTGACTACATTATATGTTCATAATCTCAGTTTTGTTTCATTCCAGAAGTTTCTGTAACGAAACCTTGCATCCTTGTTATGGTTCCTAAAAAGCTCCTTGTATATGAGCTTAACTTGTGGATAATAAATAGATTATATTGCTTTATTGTTAGTTTTCATCTTTTGTTTCAATTAATTCTAAGAAGTTGGCAAATGTATTTTCTCAGAGATTTTTATTGATCCATAATACACTTATTAAAGCGATGTAGAATGATATTTACACGTGAAAGGGGAAATCTTCAATATCCATTCCCAATAGAGGGCTTCATTTCTGTTTCTGATTGAAACATAACACTTTAGTACTTATGTATAGATGTATATAGTCTTTATAGGGGGTTTCTCCTTCTTAGATATATATTTGTTTGGGTACAGCCTGATTGTGGAGGGGCAACACTTAGCTAGTCATAAATACTAAAGATTGTTGAACATAATTACACGTTCATGTGGTGTCATCAGCAGTTTACTACATGTATAACGTGCTTAGCTTGGACGGGGTCAAATGAACTAGTCAAATTTACTAGAATAATGTCACTACTTGGTATTTGGGACTACTAAAATTAGCAAAGTAAATAAGCTGCTCTTGTTCAGATTGTCATTCTGAATAAACGGCAGCACATTAAACAGTCATATAGAGATCAGATTTGAACGTACAGTTGTCATTAAAAATATTTAGCAATTTCACATAATTGAGACAAACTATATTGCATGTATTGGATAGCAGGTGACGGCCTTTTTTTAGATCAGAAGTACAGATAATCAAGAAAGACAGAAGTTAATATAAGAAATCAAAATAGCACATAAATATATTAAAGACCTATAAAAACAATGTGTCATGGTAATGACATGTGGATTTAAAAAAAGCTGTTTTTTTCCTTGACTGTTCAATATTTTTATGCTTTAGATGAAGAGAAATTGTACAGTATATATAAATCACTCAGTAAAGCATGGAAATTGAGAGATCTGTGGCTACTGCAAAACATGGAATTTTTGAGAAAGACTATTCTAATACTGCTTTTCTGCATAATATTTTTATGAATAATTTATATGTAGTCTCGTGCATGTACCTCGCACTGCAAGAGTAGAATGAAGTGGAGATCAAGAAAGTAATGCTAGTTTTCCTTTTTTTTTTTTTCCCTAATGCACGTATACATTTACTTGTTTGCATTTTTAATAGGAAGGTTAACGAGTTGTCTGTAGTCCACTCATGCATATGTAGTAAATGTGTTCATAGCAATTGCAACACAAGGCAAGCATCTCCAGTGTTTATTTGAGGTTAAGAATGTTAAAAGTTTTTCTGTTTTGCTTTCTTATGATTCTTCTGAGAGAACCTGTCTCTGGTTTTTAGTGTTTTGCATTATTTTTTCTCCCATAAACTCTTAACATAATTGTTCTAATCTAATTTCTAGGAATCCTTTGTAGTACTAGAATATAGCTTGAAAAATTAAGATGACTACCATCTGAAAAATGTAATATCCAAGCCAAATAATGGGACATTGTCTGCATGATCTGCATCAATACCACCCCTTGTTAGTTATTTTCTTGCAGTTTCCACTGTGGATATAGATTGGGTTTCACATCTGCAGTCAACTTTATGCATACAGGTCTCTAATAAAATGGAAACTTTTCCCTCTCAAGCTTTTTGTGTTGTTCTTATATACCTTGTTAGAAAACCTGAGCCATGACTTCTCTGAAAAAAGAGGAAAACATGAAACAGAGAATCACTTAGTGATTTGGATATTTTTGTAGGAAATCATAATGTAATGCTATAGTGACAGTGTAACAGAGCTCAATACCAGATCTTATGGGATAGGAAAATGATTTTTATTTTAAACAATTTCACATACCCATGTACTCTTGGATGTGTTTGTCCCAGCAGTCTGTGTGGCATTTAGGCACCAAGGTGTTTGTATCTAAGTGTTTCATCCATAGGAGTTTCATGGGATAACACAGAGCACAGAGGACATCACCTAATGATTTGTCATCACGTCCCCTGTGTTCTTCTTAGGTGGTCAACAGTGTGCTGGGTTTTTGGGATGTTCCTTCTGTGAACCTGGGTAAATGGCACTTAATGACGCTATGAAATATGACCCATTTTGTTTGCTGGCTTACGCCTTTTTGAAATGAAGGGTCTGAGCAAACTGGGCATGTCTATGGGTACTGATGGGGTGCCCCCATGACTCTGGAGGGTGCAAAGAGGACAGAGCCAGGCTGTTTCCAGTGGTGCCCAGTGACAGAACAAGAGGTGATGGGCACAAACTGAAATGCAGGAGGTTCTCTCTGAATATCAGGAAACACTTTTTGACTGTGAGCGCTGGCACAGACTGCCCGGGGAGGCTGTGGAGTATCCATCCTTGGAGATACTCAAAAGCTATCTGTACGTGGTCCTGGTAACTGGCTCTAGGGACTCTGCTTGAGTGTTGGACAAGATGACCTCAAAAGGTCCCTTCCAAGCTTGGCTGTTCTGTGACTCTGTGACAACATCTATGGGAATGAGCAGCTGTTGACGTCTTTTCATGCTTTCTACTGACTTCTCTCAGGTTCAGAAGTTAATATTGTTTCTTTAACTGTACCGTAATCAAAAGTTACATTCTTTTCTCGCTAATAAGTAGATAGTAAAAGCAGAGGGTGGAATTTTTTTAAAATTTTCTTTTCAAAAGTATTCATATGGGAAAAAAAATCTATAGTTATGTCTTCACATATCTGAAGACATTTCCCACCCCATATGATGGATAAGAGTTATTTGTTGCAAGATCATTTGAGTATGTGTGCTGCTACTTTATTATTTTTTTTTCTTAAATCTTGTTTCCCAGAGAGGGATACATAAAAAAGAAAATGGCTATCAAGTTAGTATTTTAGAATGTATTGCCATGCTCTTTCACTTGTGAAAAACTATAAATGTAAACATATTTCCTGGAAGATGAGCTGAGGTGCAATTTTTCAACTAATTGGAAAAAGCAGAACTAAGTCAAGGACTGCCAACCAGATTTCGGTCTTAAGATACGATGATGATTATTGTGTCAAATGCAATCACGAATGTGAGCCTTGAGCTGGCAAGAGTTCAAGTTGTTTTTAATCAGGCTTTTATTTGGATTTAGGCTTCCTATTCAGCAATAAGAGCAGCTAGGTCCGAAGAAATTATTTTTAAAAGTAAGCTTGGTTCCTTCTGCAAAAAGAACGGGATTGAAGAACATTGATGTTTCAAAATCTCATTGTGTTGCCAGATACACATAACATTGCCACATACAAGCCAATTCAGTGGTCGTTAACACAGCTGTTTATACAAGACTGTTGTAAATTTTGGTTATTTTGGTTAAATAACAGAAAATATAGAGGTATGTTTCCTTTAAAGACCTTATGGTATACTTTATGGATTTATTTGCATGAGCTGAAGTAAAGTTGAATCATCAATTAAACTGATGAATGCATCAGTTATGCATTCATTTCCGTAACTAAAATTTGGAAAGTGATTTAAGAACGGGTATACATATGTTAAGGAAAAGAAATACATCTTCCCAGACCTTGGATAGGTTATCTAGAATATATAGAGGATACTTGCATGACAGTGAATACAAAATGATAAGTCACAAGCCAAATGAAGTGCCTTTTTAATGTAAACACACCTGATAATTATTTCACAGTTTATGGAGGAGGAAGAAAACATTGCAAATCATGCACTATTTAAGAGTTAGATTTGGATCAGTCTGCCAGAATTGCATATGTAAGCATACAATTGTGCAATTGTAAGTACAGAATTTTTCAGGTATATTGACTTGTGTCATGGCTTTCCTTAGCAGAATAGCCAAACCTCCTCACTCATGGATTTAGGGTTTTGGTGTATTTATGCCTTTCTCCACCCTGTTAAATTGTCCAGAATTGTTGTTTGGAGGTTTACATTTTCTTCTGCTAAGAATTTTTATCTTTGGAATTTGTCCAAAACACAGTTGAGGTAAAACTATCACAGAACATACTGTTCCCTTTGAAGTCAGTTGAAGGTTAGTCATTCATCTCAGTGGAGTTTGGATTTTCTCTCTAAGGCTTTTATATCAAACACATAATGAGTTCTGTTGAACTGCGTGTGAGCTGAACATCTTCTGAATCTTCACGCCCATCTTCAAAAAGGGCAAGAAGAAGGACTTGGGAAACTACAGGCCAGTCAGCCTCACCTCCCCGTACCTGGAAGGGTGTGGAACAGCTCATTCTGGATGTCATCTCTAAGCATGTAGAGGAAGAGAAGGTTATTGGGAGTGGTCAACGTGGATTCACCAAGGGAAGATCATGCTTGACCAATCTGATAGCCTTCTATGATGACATGACAGGCTGGGCAGATGACAGGAGAGTAGTGGATGTTGTCTACCTTGACTTCAGCAAGGCTTTTGACACTGTCTCCTGTAACATCCTCATAGGCAAGCTTGGGAAGTGCGGGTTAGATGAGTGGACAGTGAGGTGGATTGAGGATGGGATGAATGGCAGAGCTCAGAGGGTTGTGATCAGTTGCGTGAAGTCCAGTTGGAGGCCTGTAACTAGTGGTGTTCCCCAGGGGTCAGTACTGGGTCCAACCTTATTCAACATATTCATCAACGACCTGGATGAGGGGACGGAGTGTACCCTCAGCAAGTTTGCTGATGAAACAAAACTGTGAGGAGTGGCTGACACACCAGAAGGTTGTGCCACCATTCAGCAAGACCTGGACAGGCTGGAGAGTTGCGGAGAGAGGAACATAATGAAGTTCAACAAGGACAGGTCCTGCACCTGGGGAGGAATAACCTCATGCACCAGTACAGGTTAGGGATTGAGCTGCTAGAAAGTAGCTCTCCAGAGAGAGACTGTGGAGTCCTGGTGGATGAGAAGTTGACCATGAGCCAGCAATGTGCCCTTGTGGCTAAGAAGGCTAATGGTATCCTGGGGTGCATTAAAAAGGGCATGGCCAGCAGGTCAAGGGAGGTCATGCTCCCCCTCTACTCTGCCCTGGTGAGGCCGCATCTGGAGTACTGTGTCCAGTTCTCGGCTCCCCAGTTCAAGACAAGGGACTACTGGAGAGAGTCCAGTGGAGGGCTACAAAGATGATCAAGGGACTGGAGCACCTCTTTTATGAGGAAAGGCTGAGAGACCTGGGTCTGTTTAGCCTGGAGAAGAGGAGACTGAGAAGGAATCTCATCAGTACTTATAAATACGTAAAGAGCGGTTTTCAGGGGGATGGTGCCAGACTCTTTTCAGTGGTGCCCAGTGACAGGACAAGGGGCAATGGGCACAGACTGGAAGACAGGAAATTCCATCTCAACAGAAGGAAAAAATCCTTTATTTTGATGGTGCCAGAGCACTGGAACAGGCTGCCCAGAGAGGTTGTAGTGTCTCCTTCTCTGGAGGTGTTCAAAACCCGCCTGGATGCGTTCCTGTCCAGCCTGCTGTAGGTGAACCTGCTCTGGCAGGGGGGTTGGACTAGGTGATCTCTGAAAGTCCCTTCCAACCCCTACCATTCTGTGATTCTGTGAATTTGCTGAATTTGGCTCTGGAATTCCATAATTTAATTATTTATTTATATTTACACAGTCCCAAGGAACAGAACTAGAGTTATAGTTTCTTCTCAATGCTGTCGAAACTCCATAATAATGATTTATTAGTATTACTCTGTATTCTTATATTCATATTACCTCCAGTTATAGTTCCTGTTGTGTTACAATCTTTCTGCAGTGGATCTATTTTAATTACATTAACTCCTCATAGCAGGAAACTTATTCTATATGTCAGTTTTCTGTAGGAGTCTGAAACCTGAATAGTAAAGAAAAACTATATAAGATATGGAGTGGTTCTTTACAACTAATATTAGTTGTATTAGATTATATAAGGTACAAGAAACAGTAGACAGTCTGCTGTCTCTCCATCTTACACAGATACTAACCAGTTTTGATTACCAGCTGCTTCTGAGCTGAATATTACAGACCTTGATCATCATATTTATTTCTTTTTAGCAGTTGTATGCTTCTTAAAATATATTGACATATTGAAATAGTTGTTTTAAAATATTTTTAGTTGATCTGATCTGTCAGTATCTTTGTGTAAAGTGAGTACTACTGAAGCCCCATGTTTTAGAGGGGAAAAAAAAAATTGTGTGTGATTGTGTGTTTATTTAGTGTTACTCTCACTTAACTTAAGATGATGCATGGTAAAATAAGAAATGTAAGCGCTGCCGGAGAAGTCTTCCAGTCTGGAAACTGAGGCTTCTTTCTCTTGCACTGCAGCAAATCACTGTTCTGCTAGGCCACTGATCTCAGCCCTCAGAGGTTGCAGCTTTAAATGAAAACTACACTAACAGTTTAATAGTATCCTTTGTGAGCCCTAATTGATTTCATGTAATGCCATCAGTGCATTTCACAGTCTTATTAAATTTACTTATTTCTACAGTAATTAAGGGTAAGAAAACAAGTGCCTTTAGAATATAATTATTTTCATAATCAGTTTTAATTACACTTCACTGTCTTAGAAAACAAAGATTTTATCTTAATAAATTGTATCTGAGTAATTAATATGCTGTTTATTAGATGGCACTGTTGACTGCCTTGGAATCTCAAAAGAATGGTATGTTTTGGAATGCAAAGAAAAACTTAATTCTACGTATTATAGACCATGAAGTGTGAAGAAGACTTAAACAGAACAATAATCTTTTTGCTTCTTTTGGTAGAACAAGTGACCAGTTTTGTCTGTTTGTTTTTAGCTTTGATTTTAGGATTTCTTCTTTTTACGACTTCTCTCTTTAATGGGAATACCAGATTGTTACCTTCCCATGTTTTGTTGGGGCATTATTTGAATGATATGAGGGTTAGGCTAGAACCTGTTCCATGAGTTCAGAGAAGTGGGGGTGGGAGTGGTAGTGTTTGTGGCGTTGTTTGGTTTTGTTGGTTTGTTGGGTTTTGGGTTTGTTTGGGGTTTTTAGGTTTGTTTGTTTCTTTTTTTAAGATACTTCATTAAGTTTTGACTAAGGGCTATTTAGAAAAGCTTGTTGAGTAAGTCCATCAGAACGTTATTCAGTATCTACAAGTCAATTTTAACGATACTTCATGCATTTGTGATTGCTGTGTGTTGTTCAGATTCCCTTTAACCTGTAATTCTTAAGATTTACTCTCCGGAAAGTGATTGATTTTGATGAAAATTTATCAGGACATTAGAAATACCTAGAAAACATAAAAGATTATCGATAACATAAAAGTTAACCTATAATTAGTTTTAATTACAAAGGAATTAAAATGGTCCGCTTAGTTTCAGTAATGATTTTTCTGTAGCTCACAACGTAAATGTGATATATGATTTTGATGAACATAGGGAAAATCATAGAGTGGTTTGGTTTGGAAAGGACCTTAAAGATCATCTAGTTCCACTAGACCAGGTTGCTCAAGGCCAGGTTGGATGGGGCTTTGAACACATATTTTCTGGGCTACCTGTTCCAGTGTCTCACCACCCCCACAGTAAAAAAATGTCTTCCTAATATCTAATATAAATCTACCCTCTTTCGGTTTAAAACCACTACCCCTCGTCCTATCATTACACTCCCTAAACTCATGAAGCCACCTCTCCTCATTGGCTTCTCTATCACTTGGATAAGGAAGTCATCATTGACGTATTCCAAGAACCTTCCGGATTGCTTATGCCCTGCCGTGTTATCTCTCCAAGAGATACCGGGGTGGTTGAAGTCCCCCAGGAGGAACCGGGCTTGTAAACGTGAAGCTGCTCTTATCTGTCTATCGAGGGCCTCATCCGCTCTGTCTTCCTGGTTTAGTGGCCTGTAGCAGACACGCACTGTAACATCACCCGTCCCTGCCCTCCCTTTAATCCTGACCCATAAGCTCTCGGTCGGCTCCTCATCCGTTCCCAGGCAGAGCTCCACGCACTCCAGCTGGTCCTTGACATAAGCGCGACACCCCCTCCTTGTCTCCCTTGCCTGTCCTTCCTGGAGAGCCTGTAGCCTTCCATTCCAACACTCCAGTCACAGGAGCCATCCTACCATGTCTCTGTGATGCCAGTAAGATCATAGCCCTGCAGGCGTGCACACATCTCGAACTTCTCTTATCTGTGTATACTTATGCACACTTATATTATGTTTTTTATATATTCTAGACCTATGCCAAAGCAAGGGAAAAAGAGACAAAAGCAAAGGGGGCAAGAAAAGCCTGTTAGAAAAAATTCCCTCTAACGCTTTTTATGCTTGCCATCCCATTTTGGGAATGTGGGATCCCATAAATGAGCAGAGTATAAGGAGAAACAGAAATTATTTTTAAAAAGGTTGATGAGGAATTTTCCTCTGTGATAACACAGGTCCTCTGTGCTGATGTTGGCAGATGCTTATTTAAGAAGAGGTTATTTAAAGATCCTATACAGAAATCTAAATATGTGATTTTGTGCCCCAGGGTGTGATATTTCCTTTGCTTAGCAACCCTTCTCAGGCTGACAAGTAATGGTGTAGAAGAGATGGGGGGTTAAAATCCAAGGTTGATCTGAAACTTCATAGATAAACACAAATTCTTCTTTGTTTTCCTCTTTTTCTCATTAAATATCAATGGTGCTTTAATAAAGAAAAGTAAGGAACAAACTGTCTAAATTCAAAAAATATGTTTTTAAATTGCTTTAGTGTCTTTAGTAAGAAAGAGAGCAGGTCAAAGGAAAACACTGAGGGGTTTTGATGATTTTTGTTATTTTCATAGGTGGTCTGGCTATTTTGAGAAGGGCCAGATGTAAGACTAGAAATAAGCCAGCCAATGAATAGCAAAAGAAATAGTTTCCCTCTTGTGCTGCGTTCATTTTCCTAAATACATAAACACCAGAAACATTTTTTTAATACAGCATATTTTCTGGTTTTGCAGAGTTTTACAATAGAAAAACTGGTCAGGAAAAAAAGAATTGTATCTTGCTTAGCCAATTGAATCACTGCTCTTTGAAGCATTTTCCCCTTTCTGGTTACAGATTTTTAAAAAAGGACAAATTATATGGTCTTATTACTATTATCAGGAAATGCTCTAGGATGTTCTAGTTTCAGTATCTGAAGAGACTGTCATCATTTAGGAAACTGTGTGTGATTATCACGGAAAAAACAATACTGTGTCCATATCAAGACAGATAGTCCAAATTGAAATCAAATTGAGGGGTTTTTTTTGGTCGTCTTTCCTGCAGAAGCAAAGAGAAACAACAGAGAACTGCCTCTGTGTGTTCATTTTGCAGCAGCTGTTGCATTTAGTTTCTCTGTATGCACAATTACACCTGGAATTTAAAATAATTTCACTGTTTATTCATACCTAATCAATACGGATAGTGCGGCCAAGGCAGAGATGCCCGTTGACTTATCTGAAGGCACTGAGAGTCAGCTTTCAGTTGGTAGATCACGTTGTTGAGAATAAATGTAAGGCAGAGAGCAGTACTGCACATAGAAATAGAGAAAGAAATATGTCAGTGGCAAGAATCCCGTTCATATGCCTCAATCAGCAGGGCAATACCTTTGTGTTCCCATTGGACTCCAAAAAAGGCATTTATTCTTGTTTATTCAAAGACCTTTCCAACCACTGAAATTAAATCTTTCCTTCTTTCAGTTCTCCGCATCAGCTGTCTTCATGGAGATATTAGCAGTGAGAAAGATCAGACAAAGAGTTCTAGAAAGTTATTGTTTCCTTTTTAGAGGTAGCTTTTTCATCAGGTTTGTCCCTTAGTCCTTACAGGAAAGGACTGACTGAAAAAAACTGAAAGTGTGTCTTTCAAGTACAAAATTCTGTACCAGCACACCAAAGCTTTCCTTGTTCCTCACTTAGGATAATGGGAGGATAAGGACCTGCGGATGAGTGTCAGCTACATCTGAATGCTGATCTCTCGAGTGGTTCAGATGCTGATATTGTAGCTCTGTATTTAGTTGAACTCTGAGGCTTTCTCATCATTTGCGACGTAGAAGTAATTTCAGAGGTAGAGTTGCACACAGGCAAGCAATATCCATTACTCTAGGAGTAATTGGGCAAAGAACGCTTTCCCAAGCCAGACAAAATAGTAATAGTAGGACGTAAGCATGTATATATAAAGATCACTCAAAAACCTCAGATCCATATAGATGTACCAATGCTCTACAGGAGAGAAATACTAGTAACCTCTATCAGGATGGTCGAACTAAAAGGAACATTTAAGCAAAAGTGTTACTGGAAGAATACTATGTGTCCCTGAGTGAGGTGTCAAGCAGGTTGAGATCCAGAAAACAATATGAAAGCAGCACTTTCATGCTGTCTCAACAGAGTTTTCCACACTTAATGTGTATCAGCTGCTCCAGAGTTAATCTGCAGATCAATCACTTACTAGCATGTATTAATAAGTTTAACTTGCACTGTAGAATGTAGTCCCTAAATTCTGGAAGAAAGTTCCTCTAAACAGTATTCCCAAAATCAATTAGTATGATTTATTTTGAATTTGCATTTCAAAATTCTGTCAATAATAGTTATTTTAAGAATTTAATGTTCCTTTTCATAATTTCATTTTCTTTTCATCTGTGACATCTCCTCATGTTCCCACTTTATCTCAGGTTAAATTATTCTGCTTCTTTGGTAGGTTCTTTATTAGTCCAAGTTAAAGCAGCTGAAGAAGAGTTACCAATAAGAGCTTAAATTTATTTAGTAGTAAAAATTAAATGTTACAATGAAGCTTTGCAGTTGTTCCCTTGTCACACTGAGCGAAGGGATATGATCCTCATGAAAAAGTGCAAACTGCTTCCAGCATTAGTAGGAAGATGCATGTAGTTCAAATTGTCTGTGATAGTTGGCTCCAGAAAAGGGAGTGTATCTTTTTTGGTTTTTAATTGTATGGAATTGTAATGGCAGAAAGGAGAAAATACAGTTATATATAGAAAACCTCATAAACTTTAGAAGTAAAACCATTTACTGATATTTTGTCAGCCATAGTCCAGGTTATTTTATTTTACATCTCAGTGTGATAACATTAGATTACCACAGTCTGCAGGTGGAAGTGTGATTTACTGATATACTGAACATTGAACGATGCAGAATTTCTCCACTGTTATTGCCGTTAAGGAAATACCTGTGGAACATAAATTTGTTATTTAGTCCATTATGAATATTTTCTGTGCTCACTCTGCAGTGTATTTATATACGTATCATGTATTCTGTATTAATACAGTGTAGTGTACCTTGGCATAATGCTCTGCGCTTACTATGTTTCCTGTTATCTGAGCATCTCAAAGCATTATTTAAACACTGACCCTCGCAATGTATCTTGTAATGTGAATAAGTGTTTCAGATAGACAAACAGATACTCAGAAAGTGGGAATGATTCATTACAAATTATGTAGCAAATACTACAACTGAATAAAAAACTGTGATTCACGCTCATGGAGCCTCTCCAAACACTCTATTCCTTGTGTTGTACGGATTGGGGGTTGATGAATGAAGAACTCTTGCAATACATTTAATGACATCATGATTCCTATACCTCAGCACTTTCTCTTCTTGGTTGATTCTGTTACAACATGTTCAGTTCTGTATATTTTGTATTTTGTTGTGTGTATTTGTTTTGTGTGTATATCACAATATAGACTCTTGACTTTTAGTTCATAATATAGTACCTTGCTTATGAACGTAAAGATCACACAGATTTCAGATAACTTTATTTTACCCTTCTTATCTTCACAAATATTTATAAAAAGCTGTGTTTTAAAAATATTAGCTTTAAAAGTTCTCAGCATCACAGCAAATTCTTGTAGCAGAGGCTGGTATTTTTTTTTTTTCTTTTTTCATTGATTTTTTTTTTGTTAAACCCTTAAAAACATCTTCCTGTGAATATAATTGTTCACGCTTATACACATTGTGTGACTCAAATCCTCTGACGTGCCTCCATTTTCCTCAACTTGAAGCCTTCAGCTAACACATTCTTAAGAGTGTACCATAATTTCTGTCCTGCAACAAAGCTCATATGACAACTAGAGTTGGTCTGTCCACTGTCACTGATGCCACTGGTTCCTAAAAATCAGTCCCTGACTAGACTGGGGACCATCTTACCTACGTAGGTTTATTTGTGTAAAAATTAGGCTTTTGTAAAATTAAAATTGTATAAGATTTAAGTAACTTACCATCGTAGTCAAGGCAAAAAGGTTGACTCTGGCCTTGAATCTGGTTCAACAGATGTGTACAGGCAAGGGAGGAGAAATTAATTTCCAAAAATGCTTGTCTCCATGTTTTGCAGAGGCAGTGTGGTTGCCCAAATTCTGGGTGTCTAGATGAAAATAAGATGAATCCCATCTTTAGTATTTCTGCCATGAATAGGAAGCTTTTGATTATATCACTGTGTGCTTATTTTTATAAATAAGTAGAACAGAGAAAAACAGCATCATTCCATTAAAAATAATTTTTGTTATGATTGTCTTTTAGTATTTCAGCAGTATTTTGTAGTTTTCCTACCGTGCAGTTTTCCATTTACACTAAAACATATTTCTGCTAACTTCATGTTCTTTTCTTACAGCTTGCACTCACTATGAAATTAAACATATTTGGATGATACAGAATAAAAAGAAAGCATCTTTATTTTGGTTTTGTGCAATAATTTCTTGTTCAATATACATATTTTTGTCTCCCCTATAATTTTGTGCAATTTATGTTATCACAGGCTGGATCTGATACTCAGTTTTATTCTTCATTTTTAGACCTTCTTTTCTGTATTCTAACCTCATAATTTTGAAGTAATTAGAAAGCCAAGTAGAGTGAAGCTTATTGATATGCTGCAGAGCTGTCAATGTAGCTGAATGTTTATTGCATGTTAGATCTATCAAAATTTAAAACGCGAAGTATTAGGTATCTTCTGGTGCGTCTGTTAGTATGCTTATAGATAAGCATTTCTGTAGGCTGAAAGAATTAAGTGCCGTAAGATTCCTGTGCATCATAGAACAGAAGTGATAGAAGATTTTTCATAACTAACATTCTTGACTTAGATCAATAAAAAGTTAAATATACACAAACAGAGTTAAGACCTTTTTTTAAAAAAAATCTTACTGTGCATTTGCAGATTGCTGTTACTAGAGCATTGCTATGTATTTGTAGGAGTTCAGATGGATTGTAGTTAAAAATGTGCCTTTATTGTTTTGAAGAACTGCATGTCAAGAAAGTTTTATACTTGATATTGCAAAGGCACTGCTACTAGCTATCATGTTGCACACTGAAAATTGAATTAGAATAATGCTATAAAGCATACCTTGCAATAGAATTGTGCTCTGAAGAACTAGATAAAATATTTTTTGTTTATGTAAGTTTATTCCATTTCCAAGTTCTATCAAGTAAGTGTGATCTATTTTTGATCTAAAAGTGATAAATAGGACAATACAGTATTTTCCAGGTAAAAGATTTCCGTTTCTTATTGTCTTTTTTCTAAGTTTATACTGATTTAGTGTATATTGCTAGTAAGTTTAGATGTGATAACTATGTAATGATTTTTTAGTTTAACAGCAGAACCAAATTCTTTCATTACATTTGTTTTCAATTTGAAGTGTGGCCTAACCAGAAGCCATGTTTATGTCCATGTAGAATAAAGTTGGGGAGATCATGTTCACTGTTCTGGAGCTAAGTGTCTCACTCTCCTCCTAAGAGGCCCCTGGGGACACATTCTAATACAGGCTAAGCAGTGCCATGATGTGGAGAATTCTTGTAGATGGAAACAGGTGCATCTGAGATAAAAATCCAGTCAATTTTTAACTTTTTAAAAATTGATGGATGACTTTGTACGGAGGCATTCAATAGCTTTCTCAGTTTTTGAATCAAAAACAAAAAAAAAAATCCAAGTATAAGTTCCTTTTTTCATAAAATGGTGAAATACCATATGATACCAAAAATATGATAGAAATATGGTAGCTATTGTGAGATGTGGCTCTTGGGGAGGATTTTTTTTTTTTTCTGAAATGATTGTCCTCGCCTGTACTTTGACTGCATTTTTCTGTTCTTACTGTCCTCTGCTGCGATTTACTTATATGCTTGATGAAAAACATGTTAAGTCAGTGCCACTTGGCAAAACTTGTGGGTTTTTTTTTTTTGTTTCTTTTCTTACTTCAACTAGTGGAACAGGTTTTAGGATGATATCAAGGAGTACAACGTCTTCATGCCAGGAAACAGGGTTTGAAATAGAGCTTAACACTTAGAAATTTCATGGCCTCTTCTGGTAAAGGTATAATAAATTCTAACTTGAGAAATTATATCTGCTAAAATGTAGTATCTTTATCTCTGTCTAAATAACTATAAAACTAGACAGGAGATCTATCTAGAAATATCCAGATCACTGTAGACTAAACACAGATGTGCATCAAATTACATTCACTCCACTTGAAGTACCATAAATTATCAAATGACTTTACTTTTTTTTCTTAGCTTAAAAAATTACTGTTATCATGCTGATGTTAAACGAATATGAATGTGATAAAATAGCAAAGTAGCCTTGACAGATTTGTGTTAATGAACAATATGTCACGCTTACATGCTTACATTTCTAAATCCCTATTTAGGTAAAATTCAATGTAAAAATTCAGTGAGAACATGCGACAGCTACATTGCACATGAATGCTGATAGAACACAGATATACTTTAATGTTTTTTCAGCACCAGAATTGCTAGAGCCTTTAGTGTTCTTTCCCAATCTATGATTTAGATCTTCCCTCAGGATAAGATAGCCTTTGTATACAATCGTATACAATAAATTGTATACAATTAAAACAAAAAATTGTATACAATTGTTATTGTATTTTATCATGTAACTGATAGAGATCTTTCTTATAATTTATCACATTGATATTAAAAAAGAAAACCAAACCAAAACACAAAGAAACCCCCAAACTTCAGTGTTATTAGGGTTTAAGGTGTTGAACACAATTTCCAATGGTTTCAAGTCATAAAAAATATTAAATTCATCGTACCAT